>NC_087066.1:2646256-2692489 GCF_963678635.1 Symsagittifera roscoffensis
CCACTGATGGAAGACACAAGGGTCTGAACTTAATGTACATCGAACACAATTTATTTCATTAAAGCAAATTGGAAGAGATGTAGAGTAACAAAATACGCACTTAGTCTTGCTCAATATACCGAGAGTTGTTTTTACAACTCAATACCTTAAGTGATTAACTAGGACTAGGATTCCATTTAAAAGAGTGGTATCAAGATGCAACCTCAGTTGCATCTGGTCGTTTACTTAATGAAATAGTGTATTACCTTGAAGGTGGCTCTGAAAGCGGTTCTGTTCCTACTAAATTTTCTTACCAGTTGGAAGAGAGATAAAATTACCGGACGATGAGTACACAATACGTCTTTTTTCTATCAATATTTAAAAAAATCCCTAGGACAATGAAAAAAAATTCATTTTCAAATGTCCAAAAATTTTCATTCAATTTCTGAGCGAAAGTTTTTTGAACCTACTCAAAGGAGAGCTTTGAGGCCTTCGGAATGAAAACATAGTAGAATATCGAAAACAAATTTCAGGTTTAACACGAAAATGAACTCCTCTCCACTCACTTTTTTAAGTGCAGCTAAAGAGTTACAATTGATATCTATTATCACCCCATTTGTTCTTAAACGAGTGGCATAGTAGGGAATCGTTTGTTTTAATTCTGTACTTCCTTTTTTAAATCAAAATGTACACTTTCAAAAAAATCAACACGTTTCAAATACAATTCCAAAAATCATGAAAAAGAGGAGATTATACCAAAAAATTTTGATTGAATTCACAGTACTGTAAATGCCAGGATGGAAACGAGTAAAAAGGACCTTATTGTTTTAACTTTGATTTCTCATAGAAATAAACTGAGCCAGTCAGAAAATATCAAAATAGATAATCGAGATACGGAAGAGCCTATTGTAGACTTTGTGTGTGCACTAATGCAAAAAAAAGACCAATTTTCCAGATGTTCATTTTATCATTTTGGAAGCACTTCAAATTCCACTCAACTATGTTTTTTAAAAAAAATGCCAAAACAAAAGACAGAGGAGCATGGATCCCTTGCTAAATCTGAAAAAGTAAGACCAAACAGATTGTATTTTAGGTGTAGAATTGCGTACGGGTCTGTGCAAAGCTTGAACAAAGCAAGTAGTTTATCAGATAAAAAGAAGAACAAGTCTTACAAATCAAGACATCTTATACAAAATTTGGTCCACCAATCAGACGTTTCTGATGACTTCAAATTTTTCAAAACGTATCAGTGAAATGGGTTTTGTATACAAGTTAGCTGGTCAAAACAATGGAGTTAAGTATTTATTAGTTGCTGTAGACATTTTTTTCAAACAGTGAAAACAAAGTATGCCAAAGACAGTTTACAAGCTTTCAGAAAAATGATTTCTCGAGAAAACACTCTTGAAAAATTTTGGGTTGATAAAGGAACAGAATATGGGGGAACTTATAAAAATTTTTGCAAGGAGAAATCCATTGAAGTTTACTCAAATATGAGTGAAACAAAAGCTGCATTTGCAGATTGAGCAATTCAATCTTTAAAACATATTGTTTATCGTTACATTGAAGATTTGTTTCAACCTTGAACTGTCGCAAAAATTGATCAATTGGAAAATCTCCCAGAGTATATTGTATAACAAATCGTTCAAGAAATATACTAAACCAAAATTCAAAATTAGTGATAAAGTTGGTGATATATCGTTATATATTATATGTTTTGAATACTGATTTGCTCTCTCTGCAAATGCAGCTTTCCTTTCAGTCATCATTGAGAAAACTCACTGTCTTTCACCCTGCAAAACCTTTTGAACGTTCTCCCATATTATGTTCCGTTATCAACCCAAAGATTTTCAGGAATCTTTTTTCGACAAATCATTCTTTTGAAAGCTTGCAAAGTGTCTTTCGCATGCTTTTTTTTCATCGTTTGAGCTCTGACAAATCTCAAAAAAAATGTCTACAGCAACTAATAAATACTTAACTCCATTGTTTTGACCAGCTAACTTGTATACAAAACCCAAGTCCAGAAAACCCATTTCACTGATACGTTTTGAAAAATTTGAAGTCTTCAGAAACGTCTGATTGGTGGACAAAATTTTGTCTGAGATGTCTTGATTTGTAAGACTTGTTCTTCTTTTTATCTGATAAACTACTCTCGGTATATTGAACAAGTCTAAGTGCGTATTTGTTACTCTAAATCTCTTCCCAATTTGCTTTAATGAAATAAATTGTGTTCGATGTACATTAAGTTCAGACCCTTGTGTCTTCCATCAGTGGTAACCTTAAAAAACTAGTTAGAGTATGAAACTTGTTCACAATCGTCAATACTTACTTCTGTTATTAGTAATGTTTTCAATCAAGTTAAAATCTACTCCTTGGATAAATTTAAGTTTTTTTTTGCATTTGACTATAAAGAGTATAATCACGTTGATTAAAGTTTTGAAAAACTCATCTGCTGGTTGAAATGTACCAACTTTCAAACAATCAAAAATCGGATGAGATTTTCCAGATCCAGTCGTTTCAACTAGAGAAGTGAAAAATTGTTCTTTGGGAGATATTTTTTTTTTTCATAGCTCTGGGGAAGGTAAAACATAACCGATTGTATTTGATAAGGTGCCTACCCAAACTGTCGTTTCATCATATGATGTGGATACCGTTAATTGAACGGTTGCACATACTAGCATCAAAACTACAACAAAAAATGGCACAGAAAAACTAAAAGACACCTATTACATGTACGTCCAAACCAGTTTCATGATTTTTGTTTATGATTTTCGTCATCAAAAACAAACTTTCCTTAATTTACGGGCTTGTCACACTGATTGACCATCTTAACTCAAGAAAGAAAAGAATGACATTGATATTTATTTAAGGTTCAAAAAATTTTACAATAAGACTATTAAAATTTACAATTTGTTCAAAAAAGATCGTGTCTATGTTCCGTATGCAAATGCTTTTCTTTCTGCACATTGAAGAGTTTTTGCATGACGAAATGGATAGTTGCTACAACTCCAACCATATTATTCCTCTTTGAAAATCAAATTCTGAAACTTTGGGTGTATTCATCCAAATTTGTAACCTTTGTTTCCAGAAATTTTGCAGAAAAAGACCATTTCTGAGGTTACAAGTTTTTTTTAAATTTTTTCAAGCTCAGTATATTTTTCGTAACCACTGCTCCAACTGATACCGAGAAGATGCGTTGTACACCAAGTAGTTTCGGATGTTGTTGTATAATTTTTGGGAAGAAGAAACAAAACTCCTACAGTTTGTATATCCTTATAAGTTCCTAATTTTTTCACTAAATTGTTTCAATACCTTCAATATCCAAAAAATATCAGTCTCATTATGTTTACTGTTTTCTCTGGAGTTGTTTTGGTCAAAATGACATACAATCTAACAAACTGATGAAGCAAACGTTTTAACATATAAACAGAAAAATAATCCAATCACGTGACCAAGAAAACATGAACTGGGAGGACTAGGTGCAATATAACAATATCCAGCTCGTTTTTTGTAGTAGATTTCACAGATTCGGCAGAGTCAAGTAGAATTGCATTTAGTGTAAAATTGTTGGATCTTCAAAAATCTATGAAGGAGCTTCTGTATCCAATTAAACCTCCAAAAGTAAATTTTGGTTCATTCTTTCAATTTTTAGTGTCCGGGTTCAAAACAAAACAGGTACAATGAAATAAAATTTTTCTTTTTGTATTTCATTAAAAATTTTGCTTTATAATCTCAAAACATCTATGTTTATCATTCAATTTCTGTACGTTCATTTCCTACAGTGCAATCGTCAATAATGATATGAACTTTTTGAACAACTGCACATAACTTAGTAATGAGGTAAGGATGCCGATCATTTTATCATATTGCTCCCTTTATAGTTGTATAAATTGGCTATGTTTCCATTAATTTCCTTTACGCTACTCTATTTTTTCGTACAGATCGGTATCATATAAAAAATATATTTCTACCATTATGCAGAGTCCACTCAAAATCGGGTATATGTGAGTCTACGTCCAAATTCTGCAGGTTTGTAAGTTTTGTAATTCTATAAAAATTAGCAAAAATTTTGGGCACTTTTCTTGTAAAACAATAAAGAAAATTCCCAATTTATTTGAAATAGTCAGATTATTGCCACAATATTTTTTGATATCTCCACAAAACTTAGTAAAGAGGGAAGTATGTCGAGCAAATTATCATATTGCTTTCCTTGTAGTTGTGAAAAATTTTTAAGTTTCCATTGATTTCCATTTCTCCACTCTTTTTTTTGGTATCAGATCAGTATCATGTGAAAATTATATTTCTACTTTTATGCAGAAACCACTCAAAATGGGACGTAAGTGAATCTACGTCCAAGTTCTGCAGGTTTGTAAGTTTTGTAATTGTATAACAATAAGCAATTTTTTGGTACTTTTCTTGTAGAACAATAGAAAAAAATCCTAATTTGTTGGGAAACTGTAGGATTATCTCCATAAGTTTCTTTGAACAACTGCATATAACTTAGAAATGTGGGAAGTATGTCGAGCAATTATCATATTGCTCCTTTTGTAATTGTAAAAATTGAGTAAGTTTCCATTGATTTCCATTTCTACGATACTCTATAAGACATTTTTTTGATATGAGATCGGTATCATATGAAAATTGTTCTTCTAGCATTATGCAGAATCCATTGAGAAAGGGATATATGTGAGTCTACGTCCAAGTTCTGCAGGTTTGTAAGTTTTGTAATTCTATAAAAATTAGCAAAAATTTTGAGCACTTTTCTTGAAGAACAATAAAGAAAATTCCCAATTTATTTGAAATAGTCAGATTATCTCCACAATATTTTTTGATATCTCCACATAACTTAGTAAAGGGGGAAGTATGTCGAGCAAATTATCATATTGCTTTCCTTGTAGTTGTGAAAAATTTTTAAGTTTCCATTGATTTCCATTTCTCCACTCTTTTTTTTGGTATCAGATCAGTATCATGTGAAAATTATGTTTCTACTATTATGCAGAAACCACTCAAAATGGGACGTAAGTGAATCTACGTCCAAGTTCTTCAGGTTTGTAAGTTTTTTAATTGTATAACAATAAGCAATTTTTTGGTACTTTTCTTGTAGAACAATAGAAAAAGTTCCTAATTTGTTGGGAAATTGTAAGATTATCTCCATAAGTTTCTTTGAACAACTGCACATAACTTAGAAATGTGGGAAGTATGTCGAGCAATTTATCATATTGCTCCTTTTGTAATTGTAAAAATTGATTAAGTTTCCATTGATTTCCATTTCTACGATACTCTATAAGACCATTTTTTGGTATGAGATCGGTATCATATGAAAATTGTTCTTCTAGCATTATGCAGAGTCTATTGAAAATGGGACATATGTGAGTCTACGTCCAAAAACTCCATGTTTGTAAATTTTGTAATTCTATAACTTTTCTTGTAGAACAATAGGGAAAATTCCGAAATTTTGTGAAGTTGTGAAGATTAACATTTTTTTAAAAACAAATATTCCAACTCATACAGTTCAACTCGATTACTAATTGATAAGCAACACAATTTAATGTATGTTTTTGTTCTCAATAAGCATAAAGTCTCCCACGATTTGGGACAGTTCCTTGAAATCGTTCAAAGTATAGTTGACAAAGGCAAGGACCTTTTTTCATTGCTTCTTTCCTTTTGCAGTAAAAAAAACCCGTCTGATCATACGGAGACCTGTTAACATTGTACTTATTGATCGTGACAGAAACTTATGTTCTCTTGTAAGTTGGTCCGTCATACACTTTCTTGCAGTTGGCAATCTCCTGACCCATTTTTGACTCTTTTTCAAAAGTGAGTTCCAATATGGAAACAAGTCCAAGGATTTTAGCAGCGTGGAAAACAATATTTTGAATTGCCGACTGTGCTTTTTTCTCTTTTTCTACAAAATAAAATTGAGGTCTTTTTTCGAGTTGCCTCAACTCATTTTCTTGAATAATCGGAAGCAGGGCTTGAGGTAAACTTTCCCCTTATAGGATTTTTAAAAACAAGCAACTCTCCTAATTTTTGTTTGTTTTTCTGAAATTTCAAGGTAATTGGGACTAGTACCTTTTTTTGAGTACATTTTGATTAGAAGAGAAAACCAAGCAGATGAGGAGAAATTAGAGAAAAGTTTTTGAGAATAAAGGAAAAAGGAAGTAAGCAGTGTGAGTCATCATCCTTTCAATATATGGAAGAAGTATCAAATATGGAATGTTTATATGAAACTTCTGTGTATGGAAGTTTTGTGCGTGTTAGTACTTCTGTACAAAATTCATAAATCTGAGAAAGTTTCATTTTTCCACTTGGCTGCTGCTATGTGTCAGACTCTTGCCTGATTTTTTCAAATTACCGTAAAAATGGATATTTATTTCTTTTTTCAGTGAATTTTACAAAAAAAATATATAGCAACTTAAGATTATGTGACTCTACATGGAGTCTGTGGTGAGTATGATCTCTCTATGGTGATTCTTATGGTGTCGCAAATTTCTACAGCTCTTTGGAAAATTGTAGGTTCCACCTATTGCTGATTGGTTCATCAACAAACAAATTTTACAATGATTGAGTAAGTGGGTAAACTTTATTTCTCATGTCAAATTATTGATTAATTTTACGTTATGTACAAATACAGATTTTATTCGAATATCATTTCATCAACTGACAAAGTTTTCAATCAACTTAATTGCGTTGTTCATCATAACTTGCAATGAAAAAGTGGTGTAGAAATAAAGCCAAATATTGCAGAGAAAAAACTGTTGCGCAAACAATTCAAAGGTCATATGTGATGTTTTAACCAGAAACTGGCTCCAACACAAGCTATTGATTCAGAACTTCTGGAAAGCATTCGTACAGTACAAAACTCAAAAAATGAAATTGATTTGTTAAAAAGATTTTACTATTTTTTGATAGTGTTAGATTTCTAATTATTATCATGTCAACTTTTCAATGAAAAGTTTTTTTTTATTATCTACCTAATGTCTCTCAACCGTTTACAAAATTAATGAAACAACGAAGAAAATGGAAAATTTGTAACACTTTTTTCAGTAAACATGCAAAAGTTTCTTCGAAATTGTAAACAAAGTGCAAAACTTTCTCTGCTTTTAAAGGAGCTGCGAATAACGTTTAATTTTATTAACGAGTTTTTAATTAATTGCAAAAAAATGATTCAATTTTTTGTCGAATACTAAAAGCGTTTCTGTTTTTTTCTACAAAAGATGATAGTTGCTTCACTTTTTTTGAAGATGCGAAAATATTTCAATTTTTTGCGCAAGATTTTGAAAATGCTTCACTTTTTTTTACAAAAAGCGAAAAGTGTTTCAACTTTTTTGACAAGATGCGAAAAAAGATTACTTTTTGTTGGCAAGATAAAAAAGAATTTCAGTTTTTTTTTAAAGACGCAATAAATTGTACTTTTGTACTTTTGTGTGTAAGCGTATATTGTTTTCACTAATATGTGTATAAAATTAACGAGTGTGCAATTGTTGTCTCACAATTTTAATAGTGTGTGTGTTTGCAATCATTTAGTGTGGTTTTTTCTGAACTACTCATTTTTTCTCACAGTTGTTTCAGAGTACCCCTCATGTTGTTTCAGAGCACCCCTCATGGCATTGTTTCAGAGTACCCCTCATCTTCATCTATTGCGATGGGTTTTTCGGCTGATCCTGTTTCCTCCCAAGAAAAAAAATCGTCGACCGGTTGAGCCACAACCCTAGATTTAAGAACCTCGCTGTACAAAACTATCAAATTGTGTCTTGAACTATATGGGCAGTAAAAAAGAACAGATGGCCGAGTGGGCTAAGCTAAAGATCCAAATCTAGTTCGGTTTCCCCGGTACGTAACTTCCAGCCTTCCCAAGACCATATGGTAATTTAATTGTGAATAAGGAAAAAAGGTTCGCTTACTGATTTTACATTGAAAACATATAATGCTAAGGTAATAGTTATAAAAAATTACGTTTTATTAACTTAGTTTTAAAACAATTATGAAAACTGCCGTGGCTCTTTATTCAAAAAACTAAATGAAACTGACCTTTTCTGACTTCTTGGACAGGTTTTTGGCTGCTAGCTTTCTTGTTTGCTGTCAATCAATTAATTCAAAAGTTGTGTACACAAATGTTATGAAATGAAAATCGTTGTTGAATGTCGACACACTATATTTCTGTTCTGAAACGTTTTTATGATCAGTTTTTGACTACTAAAAACAATAGACAGCAGATTAATACAGTAAGAAATTAGACAGCTTATAAGTATTCGACAAACGATTTCTATTAACCCGATCTACCCAACAGACTCCTGCCGATTGGAAGTAGAAGCAAGAGTTGTCACAGCCAATGAAAAGAACCGAGACAAGAGCTCAAAAAAGTGCTCTACAAAATCAACTGAATGAAAAAGCTAAAGAAGTTTTTGAAAAGACAACAGCATTCTTGTTTTGTGAGAAAGCGTAGAAAATTCGGTAAATATTTATTCTTTTAGTTAATTTTGCAAAAACAAATTCTCGTAACATTTTTTTGAATACTTAGATTTGAATATTTGTGGTCGGAGACGGGATTCTTTTTACTTTTTTATCAAAAAATGTCTCGTAAGTCTAAGGTTTTGTCGTTTCGCCACTAAAATTTACTATGAGAGTTTTTTGCTTAAAAGTTTACTTATTACTTTTGCCAAATATATAGTGTAAGGTTGCCTAATCTTAACAAAACAAATATCTGAGCTAGCCATTTTGTTTTAAAAGAAAAAAAAACTCATACCTATAAATTAAAACCAATGCTTCAATTTTCTAAAAGAATATAGCTACCTCTAAGCATTTTTAAATCAAGTTAAATTTCATGTTTTTTGAAAAGAGGTGCACATCCTGATTATCGAACAGACACAAGCATCGGACCAAATTTTAATAGTCAAGCTGATCAGTAACTTCCAAGAGAAGCATACTTTGAAAATCTTTTTGAAGAGCTGGTGGTCAACAGTGGAATGATCTTATTCCGGAAAACTTGTGTGAAAACTTCCTCGAATGACATTCTACACTGCCCTTCTAGTAATTTCGCGCTGCTCTTTTCCGTTTGCAGTCGACAAAATTGAATTGCATATGTTAAGCGATAGTTCACAAGGGATCTTCTGTCCTGTTGAATTTCTTCATACGCGCACTTTGGACTGTCAAGAGATCAAACTCTCTTTGAATCTGGGTAAAGCGCGAATAGCGCCAATGAAGGCTATTTCTATCCCTGAGCTAGAGTTGTAAGCTATGTTATTGACCACACACATTGAATAGGATGTTAATACCGCACTTAACATCCAGATAAACGACGACTTCAACTGGACAGAGAGCGCCACCGTGCTTCAGTGGCTCAATTCCTCATTGAATCAACCAGTTTTCTTTACAAACAGAGTACATAATTTTTTTTTCGAATACTTAGATTTGAATATTTGTGGTCGGAGACGGGATTCTTTTTACTTTTTTTATCAAAAAATGTCTCGTAAATCTAAGCTTTTGTCGTTTCGCCACTAAAATATAATATGAGAGATTTTTTGCTTAAAAGTTCACTTATTACTTTTCGCCAAATATATAGTATAACGTTACCTAATCTTAACAAAACAAATATCTGAGCTAGCCATTTTAATTTAAACGAAAACAAAACTCATACCTATAAATTAAAACCAATGCTTCAATTTTCTAAAAGAATATAGCTACCTCTAAGCATTTTTAAATCAAGTTTAATTTCATGTTTTTTGAAAAGAGGTGCACATCCTGATTATCGAACAGCCACAAGCATCGGACCAAATTTTAATAGTCAAGCTGATCAGTAACTTCCAAGAGAAGCATACTTTGAAAATCTTTTTGAAGAGCTGGTGGTCAACAGTGGAATGATCTTATTCCGGAAAACTTGTGTGAAAACTTCCTCGAATGACATTCAACACTGCCCTTCTAGTAATTTCGCGCTGCTCTTTTCCGTTTGCAGTCGACAAAATTGAATTGCATATGTTAAGCGATAGTTCACAAGGGGTCTTCTGTCCTGTTGAATTTCTTCATACGCGCACTTTGGACTGTCAAGAGATCAAACTCTCTTTGAATCTGGGTAAAGCGCGAATATCGCCAATGAAGGCTATGTCTATCCCTGAGCTAGAGTTGTAAGCTATGTTATTGACCACACACATTGAATAGGATGTTAATACCGCACTTAACATCCAGATAAACGACGACTTCAACTGGACAGAGAGCGCCACCGTGCGTCAGTGGCTCATTTCCTCACCGAATCAACCAGTTTTTACTACAAACAGAGTATATAACATTTTTTCGAATACTTAGACTTGAATATTTGTGGTCGGAGATGGGATTCTTTTTTTTTATCAAAAAATGTCTCGTAAATCTAAGCTTTTGTCGTTTCGCCACTAAAATGTAATATGAGAGTTTTTTGCTTAAAAGTTTACTTATTACTTTTTGCCAAATATATAGTGTAAGGTTGCCTAATCTTAACAAAACAAATATCTGAGCTAGCCACTTTGTTTTAAACGAGAAAAAACTCATACCTATAAATTAAAACCAATGCTTCAATTCTCTAAAAGAATATAGCTACCTCTAAGCATTTTAAATCAAGTTTAAATTCATGTTTTTTGAAAAGAGGTGCACATCCTGATTATCCAACAGACACAAAAATCGGACAAAATTTTATTAATCAAGCTGATCAGTAACTTCCAAGAGAAGCATACTTTGAAAATCATTTTGGAGAACTGGTGGTCAACCTTGGAATGATCTTATTCCGGAAAACTTGAGTGAAAACTTCCTCGAATGACATTCTACAATGCCCTTCTAATAATTTCGCGCTGCTCTTTTCCGTTTGCAGTCGACAAAAATGAATTGCATATGTTAAGCGATAGTTCACAAGGGGTCTTCTGTCCAGTTGAATTTCTTCGTACGCGCAATTTGGACTGTCAAGAGATCAAACTCTCTTTAAATCTGGCAAAGCGCAAAAAGCGCCAATGAAGGCTATGTCTATCCCTGAGCTAGAGTTGTAAGCTATGTTATTGACCACACATATTGAATAGGATGTTAATACCGCACTTAACATCCAGATAAACGATGACTTCAACTGGACAGAGAGCGCCACCGTGCTTCAGTGGCTCAATTCCTCATTGAATCAACCAGTTTTCATTACGAACAGAGTATATAACTTTTTTTTCGAATACTTAGATTTGAATATTTGTGGTCGGAGACGGGATTCTTTTTACTTTTTTTATCAAAAAATGTCTCGTAAATCTAAGCTTTTGTCGTTTCGCCACTAAAATATAATATGAGAGATTTTTTGCTTAAAAGTTTATTTATTACTTTTCGCCAAATATATAGTATAACGTTACCTAATCTTAACAAAACAAATATCTGAGCTAGCCATTTTGTTTTAAACGAAAACAAAACTCATACCTATAAGTTAAAACCAATGCTTCAATTTTCTAAAAGAATATAGGTACCTCTAAGCATTTTTAAATCAAGTTTAAATTCATGTTTTTTGAAAAGAGGGGCACATCCTGATTATCCAACAGACACAAGCATCGGACCAAATTTTAATAGTCAAGCTGATCAGTAACTTCGAAGAGAAGCATACTTTGAAAATCATTTTGAAGAACTGGTGGTCAACAGTGGAATGATCTTATTCCGGAAAACTTGTGTGAAAACTTCCTCGAATGACATTCTACACTGCCCTTCTAGTAATTTCGTGCTGTTCTTTTCCGTTTGCAGTCAACAAAATTGAATTGCATATGTTAAGCGATAGTTCACAAGGGGTCTTCTGTCCTGTTGAATTTCTTCATACGCGCACTTTGGACTGACAAGAGATCAAACTCTCTTTGAATATGGGTAAAGCGCGAATAGCGCCAATGAAGGCTATGTCTATCCCTGAGCTAGAGTTGTAAGCTATGTTATTGACCACACACATTGAATAGGATGTTAATACCGCACTTAACATCCAGATAAACGACGACTTCAACTGGACAGAGAGCGCCACCGTGCTTCAGTGGCTCAATTCCTCATTGAATCAACCAGTTTTCTTTACGAACAGAGTACATAACTTTTTTTTCGAATACTTAGATTTGAATATTTGTGGTCGGAGACGGGATTCTTTTTACTTTTTTTATCAAAAAAATGTCTCGTAAATCTAAGCTTTTGTCGTTTCGCCACTAAAATATAATATGAGAGATTTTTTGCTTAAAAGTTCACTTATTACTTTTCGCCAAATATATAGTATAACGTTACCTAATCTTAACAAAACAAATATCTGAGCTAGCCATTTTAATTTAAACGAAAACAAAACTCATACCTATAAATTAAAACCAATGCTTCAATTTTCTAAAAGAATATAGCTACCTCTAAGCATTTTTAAATCAAGTTTAATTTCATGTTTTTTGAAAAGAGGTGCACATCCTGATTATCGAACAGACACAAGCATCGGACCAAATTTTAATAGTCAAACTGATCAGTAACTTCCAAGAGAAGCATACTTTGAAAATCTTTTTGAAGAGCTGGTGGTCAACAGTGGAATGATCTTATTCCGGAAAACTTGTGTGAAAACTTCCTCGAATGACATTCTACACTGCCCTTCTAGTAATTTCGCGCTGCTCTTTTCCGTTTGCAGTCGACAAAATTGAATTGCATATGTTAAGCGATAGTTCACAAGGGGTCTTCTGTCCTGTTGAATTTCTTCATACGCGCACTTTGGACTGTCAAGAGATCAAACTCTCTTTGAATCTGGGTAAAGCGCGAATAGCGCCAATGAAGGCTATGTCTATCCCTGAGCTAGAGTTGTAAGCTATGTTATTGACCACACACATTGAATAGGATGTTAATACCGCACTTAACATCCAGATAAACGACGACTTCAACTGGACAGAGAGCGCCACCGTGCTTCAGTGGCTCAATTCCTCACCGAATCAACCAGTTTTCATTACGAACAGAGTATATAATTTTTTTTTCGAATACTTAGATTGGATTATTTGTGGTCGGAGACGGGATTCTTTTTACTTTTTTATCAAAAAATGTCTCGTAAATCTAAGTTTTTGTCGTTTCTAAACTAAAATATAATATGAGAGATTTTTTGCTTAAAAGTTCACTTATTACTTTTCTTCAAATATATAGTATAACGTTACCTAATCTTAACAAAACAAATATCTGAGCTAGCCATTTTAATTTAAACGAAAACAAAACTCATACCTATAAATTAAAACCAATGCTTCAATTTTCTAAAAGAATATAGCTACCTCTAAGCATTTTTAAATCAAGTTTAAACTCATGTTTTTTAAAAAAGAGGTGCACATCCTGATTATCCAACAGACACAAGCATCGGACCAAATTTTAATAGTCAAGCTGATTAGTAACTTCCAAGAGAAGCATACTTTGAAAATCATTTTGAAGAACTGGTGGTCAACAGTGGAATGATCTTATTCCGGAAAAATTGTGTGAAAACTTCCTCGAATGACATTCTACACTGCACTTCTAGTAATTTCGCGCTGCTCTTTTCCGTTTGCAGTCGACAAAATTGAATTGCATATGTTAAGCGATAGTTCACAAGGGGTCTTCTGTCCTGTTGAATTTCTTCATACGCGCATTTTGGACTGTCAAGAGATCAAACTCTCTTTAAATCTGGGTAAAGCGCGAATAGCGCCAATGAAGGCTATGTCTACCCCTGAGCCAGAGTTGTAAGCTATGTTATTGACCACACACATTGAATAGGATGTTAATACATCACTTAACATCCAGATAAACGACCAATGCAACTGGACAGAGAGCGCCACCGTGCTTCAGTGGCTCAATTCCTCACCGAATCAACCAGTTTTCATTACGAACAGAGTATATAACTTTTTTTTCGAATACTTAGATTTGAATATTTGTGGTCGGAGACGGGATTCTTTTTTTTGTCAAAAAATGTCTCGTAAATCTAAGCTTTTGTCAATTCGCCACTAAATTGTATTATGAGAGTTTTTTGCTTAAAAGTTTACTTACTACTTTTTGCCAAATATATAGTGTAAGGTTGCCTAATCTTAACAAAACAAATATCTGAGCTAGCCATTTTGTTTTAAACGAAAAAAAACTCATACCTATAAATTAAAACCAATGCTTCAATTCTCTAAAAGAATATAGCTAGCTCTAAGCATTTTAAATCAAGTTTAAATTCATGTTTTTCGAAAAGAGGTGCACATCCTGATTATCCAACAGACACAAGCATCGCACAAAATTTTAATAATCAAGCTGATCAGTAACTTCCGGATCTTATTCCGGGAAACTTGTGTGAAAACTTCCTCGAATGACATTCTACTCTGCCCTTCTAGTAATTTCGCGCTGCTCTTTTCCGTTTACAGTCGACAAAATTGAATTGCATATGTTAAGCGATAGTTCACAAGGGGTCTTCTGTCCAGTTGAATTTCTTCGTACGCGCACTTTGGACTGTCAAGAGATCAAACTCTCTTTAAATCTGGGTAAAGCGCACATGAAGGCTATGTCTATCCCTGAACTAGAGTTGTAAGCTATGTTATTGACCACACACATTGAATAGGATGTTAATACAGCACTTAACATCCAGATAAACGACAAATTCAACTGGACAGAGACCGCCACCGTGCTTCAGTGGCTCAATTCCTCACCGAATCAACCAGTTTTCATTACGAACAGAGTAGGCTAAACGCTTAAAATCATCACCGGAGACCATTGATTTTATGTTGACACAAGAATTAATTCAGCAGTTACCGCCACTCGAAGTATTGCAGGCGAAACTTTAGGAGACAACAGCATGACCCTAGGTGCAACCCTCTTAAGAACTCGTTACTCACATTTCGGAGCGAGTATTGATGTAATCACCAAAACAAGACTCAAAAGTGTCGTTGACGATGTTTTTGAATCCGCGTTAAATTTCCTCTCACAAATAGCCCCAATCAAACCCAGTATCAATTGGCTTCAGTACAGTTCTTTGTTATGCTGCTACGTTTAGAAGCAATCAGTCTCAGGTTAAATCCTATGTTACGTTTACCGCGAAACAACACTTAGAATCACCAAATCTCCTAGCTCGAAAAATCAAAAATCAGCATTTGGTTCTCTCACAAAATTGCATTGGAGTTTGAATTATTCAGAGGAATTTGAATTATCGAAAATTCTGAGGAACATGTGAGTAATCTAAGTCATACTTCCCGACATTGAACATAAGTAATTGGGTGTTGTGTCTTAAACAGGTGAAAACGGGCACATCGTTAATGTCTCAAACTTCCGGTCAAGTGCTTAGGATTACGTCAGGCGCCGTTCAAAAATTGCAGCTCAGAGTACTTTGGACCTTTTTAAGTAACAATTCGCAGGAGTTACAAGAAACAGATGACATTTTCGTTAACTTGTTTCACCACAAGATCCATCCACATAAAAGTCATTCCGTCTATGGAGGCTACCTCTTGTATAAAGGGAGTAGAAGATCTCATCGCTTGGCGTGGAACCCCCTCGATAGTTTGGTCTGACAAAGGAACCAAATTTGTATGCGCAGAAAAAGAGCTTCTTCAGTGCACTCGAGGGTGGAATGAGCTCGCACTCACCCTTCTTGTACTTACACAGCACTCAATCCGCACCACACCGCGTGAAGTGACTCGTGTGAAGGGCCGGTACGTAGTTGCAAGAGAATGTTCTACTTGATCATCACACCTCGGAAAAAAATGAAGATACTCTTCGTGATACAACATTCTGCCTCGTGGAACAGTCATTTAATGCGCGTCCTCTTACAATTGTTAGCTTTCACCCAAATAACATTTGGCATTACACCTAACGATTTTTTATTGGGTCAGCATTCCGTGAGTTTTCCTTCAGTCGCAATTAGCGATCACTTCAACCACACAAATCTCCTCGCACAATCAAATGCCAACGCCATCTGGACTCGATAATTACAAGAGTGCGTGCCATCTATGAACAAACTCCAATTGGCACTCATCTGCCAAACATGAACTCAAGGCCTATAATCCTGTAAATAAATCAGACTGCATTGAAATATACGTTAAGCGATTTCTACGAACCCGACAGGCCCCTGCCGATCAGAAGTAGAGAAAAAAGTTGTCAACCAATGAAATGAACCGAGTATATAACTTGAAAAATTTGCTCAACACGAATAATTGAGTGGAAAAACTACAGCAATTTTTGGAAAGACTACAGCAGTCATTTATTTTCAGTGAGAAATTCTTAAGAAGTTGGTCAAGTTTTCTTCTTTTAATTAAGTTTGTAAAAACTTTTTCGCATTTTGTTTTCGAATTTTTAGATTTGAAAAAATAGGGTCGGAGATGATTTTTGCAACTTAGGTCTAGAAAATTTGTATCGTAGGTCTACGGTTTTGTCGGCTCGCCACTTAAGACATCATATTAAAAGATTTTGCATAAAAGGAAAATTTTGGTATACTACATTAATGCAAACTGTATAAGGTTAATTAAGACTTTTTGCCATAACATAAAGTATAAGGTTACTTAATTAACCAATGCAAACATTTTGAGCTAACGATTCTGTTTTAGTTGAAAAAAAAGGTAAAACTCAAAATCACGATTAGTTGTTAGCTCAAAAATTCACTCTGCCCATATTTTGCATCATTTTGGCTGCCTGCTTGTTTCGGTCCAGTTCGCACTCAATGTTTCTGTCGTCTGTACGCTTTCGTCTACTTGCACTGTCCTTGAAATATTTGGTTCATAAGACTGGTCTAACAAACAATTTGGGCTTCTTAACTCGTCGTCCTATTGATTGATTGGGTACTATATAGGACGTTTAACTCAATAACAACGTGAAAAAGTACTTTCAACTTGAAAAGTTCAAAACACTGTGAAGGCTGTTGTCTACTCACCTTCTATTTATAACTATTCTTGGGATCAACCATTCTCAGTTAACTGAAGCACTTATATCGCTACCTTCAAAAATTTTCCCCAAATACATAATAATTCACTGCATCTCCATTTGATATGCTTTATATCTCCCTTTTCCCGTTCTAGACTTCTCATATTTAAGAACTAAAAGCATGCTTCACTTTTTAAATTAAGCTACCGTTACACAAATTTCAGTCAAATTTAAGTTTATATTTTTCAACAAACGGATGTGCGTCCCAATCATACAACTGAATCGGACAGAAGCATCGCACCAATTTTTAAAAATCAAACTTAACAACATCTTCCAGCAGAAGCATAATATGAATATCACTTTAGAAACATCAAACTATATCTTCTAGCAGGAGCATCATGAGAATCATGGGCGGATTTAGGGGTTGGGGCGACGACCTCCTGACCAACCTAATAGTCCCTCTCCTGATATTATTTTCGGCCGACCATAAAACTAAATTTTCCAACGCCGCATTTAGCTCCAAAGTATACTAATTTTAAGAGATAGCGCGCTCCGAAAAATGCGTTTTATAGTCAAAACTTTCCTAGAACTACCCCAAAAACGGCATTTTTGACCTTTTTTGAAAAACTGCCATAACCTTTTACAAAAAAGTTTGAAACTACAAGCTCCGATAACAAATCAAGATAAAAAACAAGGACAAAACCGATCGGAGTAAGATTGGAGTAAATTAAACCCAGATGCGAAGCGTAGCTTTTCACCACTTGCTATGTAACATTATAAAAAAAAACATAACCAATTGAAAAAAAAACTAAAAAGCTATGAAAGGTCTACCAAAATTTTCTCGATATGTCTCAAAAGAACTTGATTTAAAGCAAAAATGTCAGATATTTAACTAATATATCAGCAACGGATAAAAACTAACGACTAGGAAACAAACCCGACAATCCTAACCAATCAAACTCCATCAAACTAACAACCCATTTATTTGTAAGTGTTGAAACTACTTGTAGCTTCAACACCAGAACAAATTGAATTAAGTTTAGAACACAGTTGTTCTCATTCTGGAACTAACTAGCGTAAACCGGTGTACACTAGATCTATTGAGACTAGGAGATATAAAAGTAAGATTAGGGTTGGTATTAGACTAAGAAGTTGCACGAATCTATCCGACCCAAAACAAGATAGCGTGACGAGCAGACGGTGTACCTTATCTGAAATTACTCTATGAGTATAACCAAATAGATATAACTCACCTGATGCGACCAAAAGTCTCGAACAGACCTAAGCTAACCTAGAATTGGACAATTGAACAGACCTAAACTAACATAGATTCACTACCCAACCGTTATCATAGACCCAGAGTTAACAGACGTTTTCAAATAGCTACCATTTAAATTAGAACAAACAGTGAAGAACTTTGATTACTCATCCTTCACTTGATCCCCCTCCTCTTGGATGACCCAGGCTAAAACACTTAAGCTTAGTAAGTCATGAAATAGTATCTAACGAACTACTTGCGTTCTAATTATACCTGAGCCATGTGAATCGATTTACTATTCTCCAACCCTTGATCACAAATCACAATACCTAAGTAAAGTTGGGTAAGTCTATCTTAACTTAGAGTTCTTCACGAGAAAGTAAAAATCAATCTAACGAATTGATATACGCTTTTCTCTCCAACCCGACAAATACGACCCAAGTTACGCTACCCACAAAAAATTGTAAGAACTAACAGTTTAAGATATTAGACATCACTAATCCAAATTTAGCATCCATCATCCTAAATTATATGTCAGGAGACAATTTAGGAAACAAACAAAATTTTATGATACACAACTGTTTAATTAACAACGAAAGATACGACCTTGTAATCACACCACACAGACAATCAATAGGATACATCAGAACAAAAACACAAACACTAAGAAAGAAAATTATAGACAAATAAAAACAACTTATTAGGAAAAAAATTTCAAAACGAAGAAACGCAGTCTCAGAATCAGAAGCAACCGCAATTTAAGAACTTCACAATTTAAAAGACTCAATAAAAAAAACCATCAAATTGACGATCAAATATATTTCACTGACTCAGAAATCCAGCATCAATAAAGGGAAACGAAAATTAACTAATTGTTACACAAACAAACCAATACGGTTGTACAGTTGGAATCAACCAATAAGACACATTAAAAATTATACCCTAACAGTCATACAACACAAAAAAGATGCGAAATGAGGATAACCTAAAAGATTCAGTACTTCCATTTTTATTACATCCAATAACTGACGCTCGAGGACATGTACAGTTTCGCCAAAATCTAAACGCAGATTTATTCGAAAAAGGAGAAAGTCCGTGCGCAAGAGAATTTCCCGATGTAAAAACCAAAGACATTTTCTTGACCCTTTTCTCAAAGGTAAATGTATTCTCACACCAAAATATGGAGTCTACACAATTGAAATAAAATCATCAAACGCATTTCATGACAGATATCTCATTCAAACTGATGACGTAGATATTGAATTTTCAAAAGTTTTTACACAATACATCAAAAGCATACAACATCGAAACTCACAAAGAGCAAACCCAATATTCACAACTGATGTATTCCCAGTTATCTATAGCGATATATCTATATTGAATTTGAAAGAACCTCAAAGCGATTCACCAACTCAAACATCTCGACATGCAACTGTACGACAAGAAATACACATATTTTCAAAATTCTTGAATGCAATCCGAGAAGATCTAACAAGTAATGACATAACACAACATGTTAAACACGGTTTACAAAAACCTTAGCATGGTTCATAATCGATTATTGTAGTCATAATAATGATCTTATTGCACAAGCAAGAAAACATTATAGACCACAAAACAAATATGACGAAACCGTACTAGAAGAACAATCAGAGTAAGTTTGGACCCTGAATGGTCTCATGAATCGTTTAATAATATACCAACAGATTTATCAAGTCAAGCTATTAGCACAATCTCTATTCACAAAGAATATGTTAGAATATACCCACTTACAATTGACGCAACATCTTTAAACTATAATTCATTCTTCCCTGAAAGAACAGGAAATAATAGTTTAAACCTAATAGTCCCTCTCCTGATATTATTTTATGATATTTTTTTCGGCCGACCATAAAACTAAATTTTCCAACGCCGCATTTAGCTCCAAAGTATACTAATTTTAAGAGGTAGCGCGCTCCAAAAAATGCGTTTTTTACCAAAACTTTCCTAGAACTACCCCAAAAACGGCATTTTTGACCTTTTTTGAAAAACTGCCATAACCTTTTACAAAAAAGTTTGAAACTACAAGCTCCGATAACAAATCAAGATAAAAAACAAGGACAAAACCGATCGGAGTAAAATTGGAGTAAATTAAACCCAGATGCGAAGCGTAGCTTTTCACCACTTGCTATGTAACATTATAAAAAAAACATAACCAATTGAAAAAAAAAAACTAAAAAGCTATGAAAGGTCTACCAAAATTTTCTCGATATGTCTCAAAAGAACTTGATTTAAAGCAAAAATGTCAGATATTTAACTAATATATCAGCAACGGATAAAAACTAACGACTAGGAAACAAACCCGACAATCCTAACCAATCAAACTCCATCAAACTAACAACCCATTTATTTGTAAGTGTTGAAACTACTTGTAGCTTCAACACCAGAACAAATTGAATTAAGTTTAGAACACAGTTGTTCTCATTCTGGAACTAACTAGCGTAAACCGGTGTACACTAGATCTATTGAGACTAGGAGATATTAAAAAAAAGATTAGGGTTGGTATTAGACTAAAAAGTTGCACGAATCTATCCGACCCAAAACAAGATAGCGTGACGAGCAGACAATGTACCTTATCTGAAATTACTCTATGAGTATAACCAAAAGGATATAACTCACCTGATGCCACCAAAAGTCTCGAACAGACCTAAACTAACCTAGAATTGGACAATTGAACAGACCTAAACTAACGTAGATTCACTACCCAACCGTTATCATAGACCCAGAGTTAACAGACGTTTTTCAAATAGCTACCATTTTAACTAGAACAAACAGTGCAGAACTTTGATTACTCATCCTTCACTTGATCCCCCTCCTCTTGCATGACCCAGGCTAAAACACTTAAGCTTAGTAAGTCATGAAATAGTATCTAACGAACTACTTGCGTTCTAATTATACCTGAGCCATGTGAATCGATTTACTATTGTCCAACCCTTGATCACAATACCTAAGTAAAGTTAGGTAAGTCTATCTTAACTTAGAGTTCTTCACGAGAAAGTAAAAATCAATCTCACGAATTGATATACGCTTTTCTCTCCAACCCGACAAATACGACCCAAGTTATGCTACCCACAAAAAATTGTAAGAACTAACAGTTTGAGATATTAGACATCACTAATCCAAATTTAGCATCCATCATCCTAAATTATATGTCAGGAGACAATTTAGGAAACAAACAAAATTTTATGATACACAACTGTTTAATTAACAACGAAAGATACGACCTTGTAATCACACCACACAGACAATCAATAGGATACATCAGAACAAAAACACAAACACTAAGAAAGAAAATTATAGACAAACAAAAACAACTTATTAGAAAAAACTTCAAAACGAAGAAACGCAGTCTCAGAATCAGAAGCAACCGCAATTTAAGAACTTCACAATTTAAAAGACTCAATTAAAAAAACCATCAAATTGAGGATCAAATATATTTCACTGACTCAGAAATCCAGCATCAATAAAGGGAAACGAAAATTAAACAATTGTTACACAAACAAACCAATACGGTTGTACAGTTGGAATCAACCAATAAGACACATTAAAAATTATACCCTAACAGTCATACAACACAAAAAAGATGCGAAATGAGGATAACCTAGAAGATTCAGTACTTCCATTTTTATTACATCCAACAACTGACGCTCGAGGACATGTACAGTTTTGCCAAAATCTAATCGCAGATTTATTCGAAAAAGGAGAAAGTCCGTGCGCAAGAGAATTTCCCGATGTAAAAATCAAAAGACAATTTCTTGACCCTTTTCTCAAAGGTAAATGTATTCTCACACCAAAATATGGAGTCTACACAAATGAAATAAAATCATCAAACGCATTTCATGACAGATTTCTCATTCAAACTGATGACGTAGATACTGAATTTTCAAAAGTTTTTACACAATACATCAAAAGCATACAACATCGAAACTCACAAAGAGCAAACCCAATATTCACAACTGATGTATTCCCACTTATCTATAGCGATATATCTATTTTGAATTTGAAAGAACCTCAAAGCGATTCACCAACTCAAACATCTCGACATGCAACTGTACGACAAGAAATACACATATTTTCAAAATTCTTGAATGCAATCCGAGAAGATCTAACAAGTAATGACATAACACAACATGTTAAACACGATTTACAAAAACCTTAGCATGGTTCATAATCGATTATTGTAGTCATAATAATGATCTTATTGCACAAGCAAGAAAACATTATAGACCACAAAATACATATGACGAAACCGTACTAGCAGAACAATCAGAGTAAGTTTGGACCCTGAATGGTCTCATGAATCGTTTAATAATATACCAACAAATTTATCAAGTCAAGCAATTAGCACAATCTCTATTCACAAAGAATATGTTAGAGTATACCCACTTACAATTGACGCAATATCTTTAAACTATAATTCATTCTTCCCTGAAAGAACAGGAAATAATAGTTGAAACTCTACTTTTATAAATCAAGACAACTGAAATGGAACAAGAAACCTTACACAACAAGATATACAAACTCCATCACATTTTGTAAGCGAAGAAAAAGTTAAAACAATAACAAGGACAGAAGCACAACGAAGCGTTTTACTTATTCAACCCAATTTTACAACTCCAAAACTAAAAAATCCAACGTCACACCAAACAATTGCACAATCCACAGTAAAACTCTCTGTCGCACAAAAAAAACAGAAATGGATTACCCAAAGTTTCGACCAGTAACAAAACCATCATACAAACATTAAACATCACATAGAAATATTTTTGCAGAACATAATTACAACTATGTAAAATCAACAAAACTTTCTAATATGAATACTCAAACTTACTCATATTCAAAAAGTCAAAATATACCACAAGCGACTTCAAATTCAGTAAATTTTATTGATCAGCCACAATGCTCGCAAGAATAAAGTAAAAATTACCCATTTTTTAACAAACTAAAATTAATACAAAAAGATACCATACCAGAAATCAACCTCCTTATTATAAAACAAATTTTTTTTCCATCGGATGTTGAAGAATACTATAATCAAAATCATCAACAATTTTATTCAAGCCGAAGACCTCGTTCTTACAGTATTGACAAACCAGATATTTTCGAACCATACACACGAAATGAACGAACATGACAACCAAGAAATAATCCAACATCTTACAACGATAGTGTTTTTCAACCTTAAAACCCAGTTAATACACAATTTTACCAACCAAATCAAATGCATAACGAAATTCCATTGCCAAATAATTTACAACAACATGAAATAACAAAAAGTTACCTCACAAACTTTTCTCAAATGCCACATGCCGCATAATTACTGCAAAGGACTAAAAGTCTATACCTAATGGGTGGATCATCAATATCATCAAATAAGCCACTAACCGTATTTACAGGCAGAGATCCTGAATACTCTGTAGATGATTACTTAAATGCAGTCACAACAAATTTAATTTTCAATGTAGGACCTGAACTTGTAAACACACCACTTCATCAAAATTGGATACATAGACGCAGAGCTTTAATCCAAACCAGACTTGACGCGCAGCCCAAAAATGGTTTTCAGTTTTACCTATAGAAATAAAATCACATTGGAAAAGATTTACACAAGTACTCTAAAAAATATTTGATTCTGAAAGAAACAAACAACATCAAAGAGTTTTATGCAAGGAAACTCGTAGACTACCAAATGAAACAATTCAACAAATTGCATTCAGAAATGAAACAGTAGTCCAAAAAGCATAAAATACAAAAAATGACCGAAACCTTAATGATTACTCGAAAAATAGCAAAAACAAAGAGAGCGTCACATCATTCCTCAATCCGAGAACCAGATTTAGACTTTATGAAATGAGTAAAAAAAATAGAAAAAGCAGAGATCACTATGAAATTAGAAGAAACGGTAAAATTAAAGTTACAACTTGTCAACAACATCCAAACCACTACTTCACAAATAAACAAAATTAGAGGCTCTGATATAAAGTTATTTGAAAAAATAACCACTGAAATACTGAACATCTACGAGAAAAACCCAAATTTTAAAGGCAAACAATCATTCAAAAAATGATTTAATTATTGCCGACGATACCGACTGCAGACAAAACAACAAGTTGACCAAAATAAGCCACAAAAATATAGAGAAGTAAATAAATCATTTCATCGGTACATGAAAAAAGATCAAAATTTACCCAACAAAATTATTGATAGTGATAATAGTTCAGGAAAACCACTTCCAAACTTTTCAAATTACTCTAGACAACAATCAATTTATTATACAAATTATCGAGGAAGATCACCAAATCAAACAAAGTCTCGAAATTTCTCAAAAAACAGATATAGTCGATCAAATAGTCGTAATAATTATTATCGAAATAACTATTCAAGATCAAATTCAAACCAACCTGAATTTTCGTTTGATGCCAGTTCCCATTCAAATACTAGAAATAGAAATTATTCAAACAGTCGATCTAGAAACTCTCCATACAATAGAAACAGAAATTATTCCCATGATAGGAATAGAAACTGTTCAAATGATCGAAATCCTAGATATCAAAATAACAGATCACTCGATTACGCAGACCACAGACAGTGAAAGTGATACAGAAAGTACAATTTCGATTAACATGATACATGTTGAAAACGACTACGAACCAATTATATATGAACAACCAATATATTCATATATCTTTCAAAATCATAATCAATTTCTTCCAAACTATTATACAAGACCTATAAATAGTAACAAAACAATAGAAAAAACACTGGAAGAAATAGCAGAAGAAAAACGCACAGAATGCTCAAGCACAAACAATATTTATCAAATTAAATCTAAAAAATCGCAGTTACCAGAAAAAAATCTGGACAATCGCACTTCTTGTAGAAAGCCCAAAAAGCAAACAATTTCAAACACCAGACCTTGAAATAGACACCCTACTTTAAACCAAGATTTCAAATATCAAAAAACAGGTAAGAACAACAAAAATTCTTAACAACGTTTAATTTTCAACACACTCAGATAACACAAAAAAAATTGAACAATTAGCTGACCTATTACTAAAATACCCGAAACTTTACGCAACATCTAAATTTGATATTGTAAAAGTAAATTCACCAATAAATTTACCTCTACAACTTCATGCAGTTTTCAAAAAACAACGTGCAAGTAATGTCCCAATTCACTTTTAAGACAAAGTTAATCGATTACTTGAAATACTAGAACAAAACTAAACAATTTTTACAGTAAACAAAGAAGAACAGCCAAAAGATAACACGTTTATAAACCTCGTTATCATTTTAGCAGAAGGAGAATCATTAAAAATAGTTCTAGATGCAAGATACCTCAATTCACTTATTGATGAATCTAAATATAACTGGCCTATTGAACGAATTCAAGTAATTCTTACAAAAATAAACGGTAAATCTTTCACAACAGCAGATATGAATCAAATGCCGTTAGACGTTTAATCCAAACGATTAACACAATTCGTTATTGCAAATTAACAATACGAATTCAACAGATTATTCTATGGAATTTCAAAAGGACCAGCATCATTCTCAGCATTCTTGGGTAAAATTTTCAGACCACTAATACTCGATAAAAATGCAATCACACATTTAGCATTTAGACGATGATTTTATGCAATCACAAACAAAAGACAAATTGTTCATTGTCTTAGAAAAATATCGTCAAATATTATTACACGAAAACATGAAAGCAGCCCCGGATAAATCAAATTTTTTTTCTATCACAAGTAAAATTCTTTAGACATATTAGAGAAGGAACACTATGACTCCATTACATCTCGCGTAGATGCAATCTAAAAACTCTAAGCACCTTCAAATAAAAAAAAATTCAAGAAAGTCTTGGAATGTTAAACTACTTAAGTAAATACGTATATAAAATGCAGTTATACTAAGACCATTCTACAACATCCCTAGATAATAGAATAAGTTTGAATGGACAACAGAACATCAGAAACGCTCTGAAGAAATAAAAACTCTTCTCACTGAACAATTATCAAATACTATTCCAGATACCGACCGAACACTTTATGCCATGTGTGACGCCTCCAATTTTGACATCGGCGCAGCATTGTTACAATCTCACAATGGAACAAATAAAATGAACCTCATTTCAGCAAACTCTAGACTATTCACATAAGCTGAACTTAGACTCTCTATTCTTAAGAGAGAATGCACAGACATATTAAATACACTTACAGAATATGAATTTTTAGTACTCGGATCTAAACATCCAACAGTTTTATTTACAGTTTTATAAACCAACAATCCTCCTTTTTACACAAAAATCCGTAGAGTTTATAGATTTCATTTATTTTAAGGAAGTTCCCAAACTTACATATAATTTGAACAGCAGGAAAAAAGCTCGCATCACCCGATACTCTCAGTAGAAATACACCACCTGCATTGTTAACGAGAAAAAGAACAAATGAATTACCACAAAGTTTTAATTTTTTCATTGCAGAAGGTGAAAGTTCACCAAAGTTAAAATGCTAATATTCAGTAAAAATTGGCATAGACCAATCACAAATTAAAAATCTACAAGATTTTCTACCATATTCAGATTGTCAAAACAACCACTACGAATTAGACCTCTTAGGAAATTTTACAGTCAAACCGATACCATATTCTTCATGGATTCAAAACAACACACAGCAAAAACCAATCCAACAAAAATTTTATAAAACAGATCTATTCCCTTTAATAGAAAAAGAAAACTTAACTGATAATATAAATTTATCAAGACCACCAAATAATGACTCAAAATATACAATAAATCATGTTTTTAACCTTCACGACCCACTAGATACAAATCCTCCATCAAAAATAAAAATTGAAACCCTTTTTCTCCCATTAACAGAAAAATGAACACTCGAATTATTACAGAACCATCAAACTCTTGGCCCAGTCATTAGACAATTGAAATCTTGGCACAAAATTAAAACAAAGCCAATTAAAGCCTATATCACCATTCAAGGAATTAAAACCCTTCTTAGATTTTTCAGAAACATTTACAAAGCCTCTATCAACGAAAACACAGATATTCTAGAATACCAAACATCTGATATCAAAGTACCCTGCCTACCTTTAAGTATGATGCTTATAGGTTTTCATACCTCTCACTCTTTACACACAAAAGGACACTCAGGAATAGAGAAAACATATTCAACTTTTATACAAAAGTTTTATTTCACAAATGCACCAATTAATTGAACCTCTTTTCAATCTTTTCATATTTTTCAAATTTTGTGTAATCTTTATATCCAATATTCTAGAAATATTCATCCTCTCCCTGGAAACTGTTTCCAACTTTTTCATCATTTTTACTTCCTAGCCCAAACCTACGTAAATCTTTGACCACCTCCTCAGGTACGATACTAAAAGTACTTATATAAATGTTCCATTATCTATTCAGTAGAAGTTTTCCTTCTTTTTAAAATAATTCTCATTTTCGGCATCCCTCAGTTTGACGTTATGCAAATGCATCAAGAGGGTTAATCTATTCTTCGCATTAGCAACAATACTTTTAATCCTTTTTATTCAAGAACTTTACAAAAAACACTTAATAAATATTTTTTCAAAAATTTCTAAAATTGCTAATCAACAACCCCCACACCAGTCCCCACCAACAATGTCCCAAGAACCTACAACAACACCAACAAATAGTCAAACAATTTACCCCCAATCATCAACATGCATCTCTGCTTAAAACAATCCATACCGATTTGAAGAAAGACATGCACGATTGTCCGAACCACTATAACCCGTAATTCGTCAATCATCTCTAAGCAAACCACAATACGAACCAGAACATAATATATACCCCCCCTTCCAACAAGATCTTAATAGAGCAAGACACCAAAATCATAACCAAAACACGCTCGAAATAAACAGACAAATTATTCGTCCAAGATGAAATACAAATTTGCAAACACCCAGAGTTCAATTCAACATACCTCAATCACCAATAGCAAACCCAGACCCCTCCAGCAGTACAGTTCAAAGTACTCCCCAGACCCCATCAAAACAAAACACATCAAATATCCCATCAGATTATTTAGGTTCGACCCTTACATCTGAACAAGTCCGAGAAAATCCTTTTAAGCCCCTAACCACTACAGAACACTTTTTCAGTACCAGAAAATTTTTCACTCCCTTTAACCATTTCCATAACTCAGATCCCACAAACACCATTTCCTACGAGTTTTCCTACAAATCTCGACGCTAGGTGTAGAGAAAATTCAACGATTAACATACACCTACGATTAGACCGGAATGTACTCGTAGCACCCCTTTCATTGTTTGGTCAACATCACGAAAGTAACAGGTTACACAGATGGGCACTAAACAGATTACAAAATCGACAAGATATCCACAAAGAAACACAAGAACAAAACTTACAAATACTTACAAAAATGATCTGACACTAAAATTTGAAATCACGGTAAGACTAATTAATGTAATTCACCATCCCTTATCCCTTAGCCCCCCCCCCCCATTTAGCAGCTCAGTTTTTACCTCCCCCATTTATAACCACAGAAATCATCTACAAATACGATAGATATACTAAAAAGACAATTGGATATGTAACTTTTTATAATCCATCCTCAGGACTATCATACACTTGTATCTTCTAAAAATACTAATTTTCCAGACCCTTCTCTTTCTCAATTTCTCAAAACCCGATCATAACAATCCTTCTCCCGAACAAGTGCCCATGATTTACCAGTCACACATTACGACTGTGAAGAAAATGAACAACAAAACATTACATAAATATGCAACAAATCAAATCACTCAATGCGAAACCGAACCACATTGAATAGAAAGAACAATCATAATAGCTACACTTTACTCAAAAGCACGAGCTACAACACTAACAGGATATAAATTCACAGGAAAATTTTCCGAAAAGAAAGTACACTGTTCCCAAGTTTCAAACGGAAACAAAAACAGACTAGATCATGAATCTTTTTACCAAAATAACATCAAAAGACTATTACACCTCAGCCCTGTTTATTGTAAAAACGAACTTAGCCGATTAAAAATTACATCAAACAAAGGTAAAAACAGAAAATTAGTAAATTTTCAAGTTTTTGCAGACTCTGCACATCAAGCCGATTTTGAAAGATACCAAGGTCATATGAAACTAGACGACAAATTTCTATTCCACGGCGCAAATGGAAGAATAACTTATGATCTCCATGATAAAAAATGGATACCATACATTGGAATAAACAATTCCTCAAAATGTAAAGCCGACACTAAATAAAGGATGTCAAAAAAAAATGTTTTTTGATTGGAAAATACAACTTAAAAAAGTACAGCTAACACGAGATTTAAAACATGACACTATAATTTATCAAGGAATCAAATTCCCTTGCAAAAACTACCAAGGATACTGCGATCCTACTACCCGAACACAAGCAACATTTGTTTTGTTTGCCGAAGACACTTGTACCACAATTGAAATATAAAAAAAAACACACTAGAATGATAAAACTTCACCAAAAATGTTTTATTGAATCAATCTCTTGTGAACATGTGAATCCTTATCAGTTCAGACATAGTAGTTTGAATTTAGAAACGTACATAATATAGAAAACAAAATGACACGTTTCCAAATATACCAAGAAACGAAACTTGCTTGTAAATACACCAAACCACTTTACAATACAAAAACCCAGAAATTCTTGACGAATACGAACAAGGTTTGACACGAATACAGGAAATTTAATTAAACATCCAAAGGTAACACATCACTCAACTAGTGACAAAAATTCATATATCCCTGTAAACCTTCTAAAAACAGAGGAAACATTGGTGGAAATACAAAACCACAAGACAAAGACAGCACACATTTTCAGGAACTATCACTAATAAACAACACTTAATTTGGTGCAATTCAATATGTCATACACCTAGACATGAAGTAGATAATAAGTAGAATTTTTCAAGAAATGACTTTGACAGAACATGAAACACTCCATCAACTATGGGATTTTGAAAGAACACAAGTTTTACAATCACTTGCACTAGCAGTATTAAAATTCCCTTATGCACGATTTTTTCTATCAGGTAACAGATCAATTTTTTTTACTAAGAAGGAAACATATTATGGCATTACACTTGTACCAAAAAATCACCATTTATATGTTTTTGAAGACAAAAGATGCTATAAAAGAATCCCAATATTCTACAAAAACAAAGTATTTTTTGTTGATACACTCTCCCGGAGAACTTATTTTTGAGATACAGCAAGCAGTCCTATGGAGATCAGAAAATAGCCATAAGGTAGTACAATTAAACCCCGACGAAGATAAAAACTACTTTCTCGCACTAAATCCTACACTTATGCAACCACCAAAAAAGTTTTTACCAGAAAGCATTAGAGCTATTGCCCGCAATTCGAATATCAATTCACAATCGATCGGCATATACTCTAAATCCGATCTTGAACATCACATACGTACACAACAAAATCAAGAAAAACTCACAAAAATGGACACTATACAACGAAATTCTATAGATCAAAACCTAAGCAAACTTGCAGAAACAGAAGGCTTTTCAGACATATACGCACAAGACTATACCGAATATTTTAAAGATATAAAAGATTATATTCACTTAAATGGCGAAAAAAACAGACCACAAGATATATCACCAAAAAATAATTTTAGTTTTGTAAAAATGAAAAACGATTTTCTTGCCTTTCTAGGATGGCCCTACTACATCTTAGAAAGATTGGCTATATTAAACGCAATGTTTAACTTTCTGGGATTTCTTTTCTCGCTCAAAAAAGTAATCTACAATACATGCGCAATACACACGCAAGTAAACAAACGAGGAAGCGTAGCACAGCTACTTTTTGCAGGGTTTTTTGTAATCTTTTCTACATCAATGAATGAAATATTTTTAGACGCTCAAATAAAAGAATACAATACCAAGTTATCAACAACACCAGAGACATATGACGATTCACACAATAATACAAATCCACAACTACAAAACCTAAATCATAAGCTTTCCTTATCATTAGTACCACGAAATTTCAGAAATTGTAAAATTCGCCCAAATAGTACAAATTGACGGAGCGTAGAAAAAGCACATATAGACGACTTGCTGGCGTCAGTTAACTAAATTCTACTGGTTTTTCACCGTTTCGATCTAGCCAGTTGATTTTCTGGTCTGCTTAGGGCTAAGTAAAAAGTTACTATTTTCAGGCCAACATACAAACGACTCTTAATCAGCTTCCGTTTACATCCAAAGACAACCACATAGCTGGGTCTCGGATACCCAGACATCATGATTGCTATTAAGACCATGGCTCGAATATCTTTATTTTTTATGTTTTTGGTGACAGTTCTACATTAAATCCATTGGAGATGGATTGACCCTTTCCTCTTCCAAGCTACCCATATTCTAAAATAACAAATCATACCGGTGTTAATTCAAAAGTTTATGACATCAGACTAGCTAAAAAGTCAGTTTATTACAGTCCTTCACCACATGATGTCTCTGGGGGACCGAGTTTCCGATTCCGTGCTTTTTCTGTAATAACGTCGTTTTTACTGCAAATTCGTGGCATGGGAGGGTTTTTTACTGCTCCTTCCTTTTTTCTCCACTGAAGCCTTCTTTCAGACTCTTGTCTGCAATTAGTTGTCTTATCGTGCGCGATCGTCATGATAAAAGACTTCGTTTTTTATATCGTTATCGTTCGGCCGTCTCTCACTAAATTAGTTGTATTGTGTTTTTTGTCACTTTTCAGCCAAAAATGGCCATTTCCCGCATTTATCAGAAATAGACTGTCTGCAATCGATTTTTCGAAAATAAAAAATTCCAGAAAACTCCAGCCTCCTTTTCAACAATACATGATCACTAAGGCCTCTAATGTCTTTTTCGTGCTGCGACGGAAAATTGCGCTGTGCCAATCCCGGGAAATGGCACATACTCCCCGGACAGTCCCCTTCAAAGTCCACATTGATCGCATAACGCCGGGTTATCGTCAAGTAGCGTTCCAGTTCTCTATAATTAGCTTTACAAACAGCGTTAGAAAATTGAAATTTATCTACTCCACCTCAACTCACCGCGTTTCATAAATGGCATCGTACTACATTTTACTGCCTTTCAAACTATTCACAAAATTTGCACTATGAGGAGTGTTTTGGATAAAATTTCTTTTCTGACTACTTACGTCACCTCGCCATAAAATTTCTTCTCGCTCTTGCTGATTACAAAGTTGGGACGTGGCACGGCCACGCAGCCGTTAAAAGTAACCTAATGTTACTCACCAAGTATAATAGTTCATTTATGTGTTTGCCTCAATATAAAACCAAGAATTTCTGTGATTAGGAGAGGTAATGAGGTACTCACCCTCTTCGAGCGAGCGTACCCAAATCCTGCCAGCTTGCCAAACAGTCAACATGCGTCTTACACAGGTTAAAAACTTCAGTCGGTTTTAAATAGGTAACAAATTTCACCTACTAAAAACAAACTAAAAATAAAACAAATAGATACCATACCAGAAATCAAACTCCTTATTATAAAACAATTTTTTTTCCATCGGATGTTGATGAATACTATAATCAAAATCATCAACGATTTTATTCAAGCCGAAGACCTCGTTCTTACAGTTTTGACAAACCAGATATTTTCGAACCATACACACAAAATTAACGAACATGACAACCCAGAAATAATCCAACATCTTACAACGATAATGTTTTTCAACCACAAAACCCAGTTAAAACACAATTTTACCAACCAAATCAAATGCATAACGAAATTCTATTGCCAAATAATTTACAACAACATGAAATAACAAAAAGTCAACTCACAAACTTTTCTCAAATGCCACATGCCGCAGAATTACTGCAAAGGACTAAAAATCTATACCTAATGGGTGGATCATCAATATCATCAAATAAGCCACTAACCGTATTTACAGGCAGAGATCCTGAATACTCTGTAGATGATTACTTAAATGCAGTCACAGCAAATTTAATTTTCAATATAGGACCTGAACTTGTAATTACCAAGTATTATTCAAGCCGAAGACCTCGTTCTTACAGTATTGACAAACCAGATATTTTCGAACCATACACACGAAAAATCAGATTGGAAAAGATTTACACAAGTACTCTAAAAAATATTTGATTGTGAAAGAAACAAACAACATCAAAGAGTTTTATGCAAAGAAACTCGTAGACTACCAAATGAAACAATTCAACAAATTGCATTAAGAAATGAAACAGTAGTCCAAAAAGCATAAAATACAAAAAATGACCGAAACCTTAATGATTACTCGAAAAATAGCAAAAACACAGCGAGCGTCACATCATTCCTCTATCCGAGAACCAGATTTAGACTTTAGGAATGAGTCAGAAAAATAGAAAAAGCAGATATCACTATGAAAATAGAAGAAACGATAAAATTAAAGTTACAACTTGTCAACAACATCCAAACCACTACTTCACAAATAAACAAAATTAGAGGCTCTGATATAAAGTTATTTGAAAAAATAACCACTGAAATTTTGAACATCTACGAGAAAAACCCAAATTTTAAAGGCAAACAATCATTCAAAAAATGATGTAATTATTGCCGACGATACCGACACAGCATTGCCGAATGCAGACAAAACAACAAGTTAACCAAAATAAGCCACAAAAATATAGAGAAGTAAATAAAATCATTTCATCGGTACATGAAAAAAGATCAAAATTTACCCAACAAAATTATTGATAGTGATAATAGTTCAGGAAAACCACTTCCAAACATTTCAAATTACTCTAGACAACAATCAACTCATTATACAAATTATCGAGGAAGATCACCAAATCAAACAAGTTCTCGAAATTTCTCAAAAAACAGATATAGTCGATCAAATAGTCGTAATAATCATTATCGAAATAACTATTCAAGATCAAATTCAAACCAACCTGAATTTTCGCAGACAAAACAATGCAGACAAAACAACAAGTTAAACAAAATAAGCCACAAAAATATAGAGAAGTAAATAAATCATTTCATCGGTTCATGAAAAAAGATCAAAATTTACCCAACAAAATTATTGATAGTGATAATAGTTCAGGAAAACCACTTCCAAACATTTCAAATTACTCTAGACAACAATCAACTTATTATACAAATTATCGAGGAAGATCACCAAATCAAACAAATTCTCGAAACTTCTCAAAAAACAGATATAGTCGATCAAATAGTCGTAATAATCATTATCGAAATAACTATTCAAGATCAAATTCAAACCAACCTGAATTTTCGTTTGATGCCAGTTCCCATTCAAATTCTAGAAATAGAAATTATTCAAACAGTCGATCTAGAAACTCTTTATACAATAGAAACAGAAATTATTCCCATGATAGGAACAGAAACTGTTCAAATGATCAAAATCCTAGATATCAAAATGACAGATCACGCGATTACGCTATGAACAGATCAAATTATCACAAATCAAAATAAGGCAACTATCAAAATAGATCACGCGATACTTCACAGAACCAAAATTCATTATAACAATAGACAAAGAAACTACTCTCAGTCACCACATAGGAATAACACACATTCGCCCAAATAGTACAAAGTGACGGAGCGTAGAAAAAGCACATATAGACAACTTGCCGGCGTCAGTTAACTAAATTCTACTAGTTTTTCACCGTTTCGATCTAGCCAGTTGATTTTCTGGTCTGCTTAGGGCTAAGTAAAAAGTTACTATTTTCAGGCCAACATACAAACTACTCTTAATCAGCTTCCGTTTACATCCAAAGACAACCACATAGCTGGGTCTCGGATACCCAGACTACATGATTGCTATTAAGACCATGGCCCGAATATCTTTATTTACTATGTTTTTGGTGACAGTTCTACATTAAATCTATTGGAGATGGATTGACCCTTTCCTCTTTCAAGCTACCCATATTCTAAAATAACAAATCATACCGGTGTTAATTCAAAAGCTTATGACATCAGACTAGCTAAAAAGTCAGTTTATTACAGTCCTTCACCATATGATGTCTCTGGGGGACCGAGTTTCCGATTCCGTGCTTTTTCTGTAATAACGTCGTTTTTACTCCAAATTCGTGGCATGGGAGGGTACTGCTCCTTCATTTTTTCTCCACTGAAGCCTTCTTTCAGTCTCTTGTCTGCAATTAGTTGTCTTATCGTGCGCGATCGTCATGATAAAAGACTTCGTTTTTTATATCGTTATCGTTCGACCGTCTCTCACTAAATTAGTTGTTTTGTGTTTTGTGTCACTTTTCAGCCAAAAATGGCCATTTCCCGCAATTATCAGAAATAGACAGTCTGCAATCGATTTTTCGAAAATAAAAAATTCCAGAAAACTCTAGCCTCCTTTTCAGCAATACATGATCACTAAGGCCTCTAATGTCTTTTTCGTGCTGCGACGGAAGGTTCCGCTGTGCCAATCCGGGGAAATGGCACATACTCCCCGGACAGTCACCTTCAAAGTCCACATTGATCGCATAACGCCGGGTTATCGTCAAGTAGCGTTCCACCTCTCTATAATTAGCTTTACAAACAGCGTTAGAAAATTGAAATTTATCTACTCCACCTCAACTCACCGCTTTTCATAAATGGCATCCTACTACATTTTACTGCCTTTCAAACTATTCACAAAATTTGCACTATGAGGAGTGTTTTGGATAAAATTACTTTTCTGACTACTTACTTCACCTCGCCATAAAATTTCTTCTCGCTCTTACTGATTAAAAAGTTGGGACGTGGCACGGCCACGCACCCGTTAAAATTAACCTAATGTTACTCACCAAGTATAATCGTTCATTTATGTGTTTGCCTCAATATAAAACCAAATATTTCTGTGATTAGGAGAGGTAATGAGGTACTCACCCTCTTCGAGCGAGCGTACCCAAATCCTGCCAGCTCGCCAAACAGTCAACATGCGTCTTACACAGGTTAAAAATTTCAGTCGGTTTTAAATAGGTAACAAATTTCACCTATGCCCTATATTCACCTATGTGTATATATATATATATATATATATTTTTAACAAACTAAAAATAAAACAAATAGATACCATACCAGAAATCAACCTCCTTATTATAAAACAAAATTTTTTCCATCGGATGTTGAAGAATACTAAAATCAAAATCATCAACGATTTTATTCAAGCCGAAGACCTTGTTCTTACAGTGTTGACAAACCAGATATTTTCGAACCATACACACGAAATTAACGAACATGACAACCAAGAAATAATCCAACATCTTATAACGATAATGTTTTTCAACCACAAAACCCAGTTAATACACAATTTTACCAACCAAATCAAATGCATAACGAAATTCCATTGCCAAATAATTTACAACAACATGAAATAACAAAAAGTCAACCCACAAACTTTTCTCAAATGCCACATGCCGCAGAATTGCTGCAAAGGACTAAAAATCTATACCTAATGGGTAGATCATCAATATCATCAAATAAGCCACTAACCGTATTTACAGGCAGAGATCCTGAATACTCTGTAGATGATTACTTAAATGCAGTCACAGCAAATTTAATTTTCAATATAGGACCTGAACTTGTAAACACACCACTTCATCAAAATTGTATACATAGACGCACAGCTTTAATCCAAACCAGACTTGACGGCGCAGCCCAAAAATGGTTTTCAGTTTCACCTATAGAAATAAAATCAGATTGGAAAAGATTTACACAAGTGCTCTAAAAAAGATTTGATTCTGAAAGAAACAAACAACATCAAAGAGTTTTATGCAAAGAAACTCGTAGACTACCAAATGAAACAATTCAACAAATTGCATTAAGAAATGAAACAGTTGTCCAAAAAGCATAAAATACAAAAAATGACCGAAACCTTAATGATTACTCGAAAAATAGCAAAAACAAAGAGAGCGTCACATCATTCCTCAATCCGAGAACCAGATTTAGACTTTAGGAAATGAGTAAAAAATATAGAAAAAAGCAGAGATCACTATGAAATTAGAAGAAACGATAAAATTAAAGTTACAACATGTCAACAACATCCAAACCACTACTTCACAAATAAACAAAATTAGAGGCTCTGATATAAAGTTATTTAAAAAAATAACCACTGAAATTTTGAACATCTATGAGAAAAACCCAAATTTTAAAGGCAAACAATCATTCAAAAAATGATGTAATTATTGCCGACGATACCGACACAGCATTGCCGAATGCAGACAAAACAACAAGTTAGCCAAAATGAGCCACAAAAATATAGGGAAGTAAATAAATCATTTCATCGGTACATGAAAAAAGATCAAAATTTACCCGACAAAATTATTGATAGTGATAATAGTTCAGGAAAACCACTTCCAAACATTTCAAATTACTCTAGACAACAATCAACTTATTATACAACATATCGAGGAAGATCACCAAATCAAACAAATTCTCGAAACTTCTCAAAAAACAGATATAGTCGATCAAATAGTCGTAATAATCATTTTCGAAATAACTATTCAAGATCAAATTCAAACCAACCTGAATTTTCGTGTGATGCCAGTTCCCATTCAAATTTTAGAAATAGAAATTATTCAAACAGTCGATCTAGAAACTTTTTATACAATAGAAACAGAAATTATTCTCATGATAGGAACAGAAACTGTTCAAATGATCAAAATCCTAGATATCAAAATGACAGATCACGCGATTACGCTATGAACAGATCAAATTATCACAAATCAAAATAAAGCAACTATCAAAATAGATCACGCGATACTTCACAGAACCAAAATTCATTATAACAATAGACAAAGAAACTACTCTCAGTCACCACATAGGAATAAAACACGTTATCAAAAGTCACAACAAAATTATAGGATTAGTACACCCAAACATCAAAGACAAAAAAATTGGGTACAAGCAATTGAAGAAACTCAATCAAACCCCCCTGGTATTGATAATAACGAAAGCAGGGATTTGCAATTAAATCACATCAATTGCAAATCCACAGACAGTGAAAGTGATACAGAAAGTACAATTTCGATTAACATGATACATGTTGAAAACGACTACGAACCATTTATATACGAACAACCAATATATTCATATATCTTTCAAAATCATGATCAATTTCTTTTAAACTATTTTACAAGACCTATAAATAGTAACAAAACAATAGAAAAAATACTGGAAGAAATAGCAGCAGAAAAACGCACAGAACGCTCAAGCACAAATAATATTTATCAAAATAAATCTAAAAAATCGCAGTTACCAGAAAAATCAAACACCAGACCTTGAAATAGATTTTTAATAGATTAGTAATATATTAGGTAATGAAAAACGAAACAAAGATTTTTTCATGAAAACACCCTACTTTAAACCAAGATTTCAAATATCAAAAAACAGGTAAGAACAACAAAAATTCTTAACAACGTTTAATTTTCAACACACTCAGATAACACAAAAAAACTTGAACAATTAGCTGACCTATTACTAAAATACCCGAAACTTTACGCAACATCTAAATTTGATATTGTAAAAGTAAATTCACCAATAAATTTACCTCTACAACTTCATGCAGTTTTCAAACAACAACGAGCAAGTAATGTCCCAATTCACTTTTAAGACAAAGTTAACCAATTACTTGAAATACTAGAACAAAATTAAACAATTTTTACAGTAAACAAAGAAGAACAGCCAAAAGATACCACGTTTATAAACCTCCTATCATTATAGCAGAAGGGGAATCATTAAAAAATAGTTCTAGATGCAAGATACCTCAATTCACTTATTGATGAATCTAAATATAACTGGCCTATTGAACGAATTCAAGTAATTCTTACAAAAACAAACGGTAAATCTTTCACAACAGCAGATATGAATCAAATGCCGTTAGAAGTATAATCCAAACGATTAACACAATTCGTTATTGCAAATTAACAATACGAATTCAACAGATTATTCTATGGAATTTCAAAAGGACCAGCATCATTCTCAGCATTCTTGGGTAAAATTTTCAGACCACTAATACTCGATAAAAATGCAATCACACATTTAGCATTTAGACGATGTTTTTATGCAATCACAACCAAAAGACAAATTTTTCATTGTCTTAGAAAAATATCGTCAAATATTATTACACGAAAACATGAAAGCAGCCCCGGATAAATCAAAATTTTTTTTCTATCACAAGTAAAAATCTTTAAACATATTAGAGAAAGAAACACTATGACTCCATTACATCTCGCATAGATGCAATCTAAAAACTCCAAGCACCTTCAAATAAAAAAAATTCAAGAAAGTCTTGGAATGTTAAACTACTTAAGTAAATACATTAATAAAATGCAGTTATACTAAGACCATTCTACAACATCCCTAGATAATAGAATAAGTTTGAATGGACAACAGAACATCAGAAACGCTCTGAAGAAATAAAAACTCTTCTCACTGAACAATTATCAAATACTATTCCAGATACCGACCAAACACTTTATGCCATGTGTGACGCCTCCAATTTTGGCATCGGCGCAGCATTGTTACAATCTCACAATGGGAACAAATAAAATGAACCTCATTTCAGCAAACTCTAGACTATTCACATAAGCTGAACTTAGACTCTCTATTCTTAAGAGAGAATGCACAGACATAATAAACACACTTACAGAATATGAATTTTTAGTACTCGGATCTAAACATCCAACAGTTTTATTTACAGTTTTATAAACCAACAATCCTCCTTTTTACACAAAAATCCAACCCAAACCGTAGAGTTTATAGTTTTCATTTATTTTAATGAAGTTCCCAAACTTGCATATAGTTTGAACAGCAGGAAAAAAGCTCGCAACACCCGATACTCTCAGTAGAAATACACCACCTGCATTGTTAACGAGCAAAAGAACAGTTGAAATACCACAAAGTTTTAATTTTTTAATTGCAGAAGGTGAAAGTTCACCAAAGTTAAAATGCTAATATTTAGTAAAAATTGACATAGACCAATCACAAATTAAAAATCTACAACATTTTCCACCATATTCAGATTGTCAAAACAACCACTACGAATTAGAACTCTTAGGAAATTTTAGAGTCAAACCGATACCATATTCTTCATGGATTCAAAACAACACACAGCAAAAACCAATCAAAGAAAAATTTTATAAAACAGATCTATTCCCTTTAATAGAAAAAGAAAACCTAACTGATAATATAAATTTATCAAGACCACCAAATAATGACTCAAAATATACAATAAATCATATTTTTAACCTTCACGACCCACTAGATACAAATCCTCCATCAAAAATAGAAATTGAAACCCTTTTTCTCCCATTAACAGAAAAAATAACACTCGAATTATTACAGAACCATCAAATTCTTGGCCCAGTCATTAGACAATTGAAATCTTGGCACAAAATTAAAACAAAGCCAATTAAAGCCTAAATCACCATTCTAGGAATTAAAACCCTTCTTAGATTTTTCAGAAACATTTACAATGCCTCTATCAACGAAAACACAGATATTCTAGAATACCAAACATCTGATATCAAAGTACCCTGCCTACCTTTAAGTATGATGCTTATAGCTTTTCATACCTCTCACTCTTTACACACAAAAGAACACTCAGGAGTAGAGAAAACATATTCAACTTTTATACAAAACTTTTATTTCCCAACTGCACCAATTAATTGAAAGTATTATAAGTCAACTTGGATAAAAGTCATTTAAACAAACCATACCAAAACCAACAACAAAATGCAGAAAAACAAGATTCGGAAGGACAAAGTGTATACTTCAATCACAAAATTTCATTCGATACAAAAAGGACCAATATCACCATCCTCAGAAGAAAACTCATATATAATGGTCATAGTCGACGCATTTACACACTACGTAGCACTAAAACCAGTACCCCATTATAATGCTTATTATGCATATACAACACCTTATGAACACTGGATAGCAAATTTCGGATTACCCCAAATGCTTGTTACAGACAATGGCACTGCATTTATAAACAATGAAATCATTACACTATGACACTTATATAATATTAAGCACAAACCACGTACATCTCATGCACCTTGGACTTATGGATTAGTCGAAGGCATGAGCCGTTCATTATAAGAAAATTTTAGTTGTATCATTAACGGAATGGACACACGATACACTGAATGGTCAACAGATGTAAGACTATTCCCTATATCTTATAACTCACAGACATCACAACAATTTAGGACTATCACCCTATGAAATGAATTTCAATCAAAAACCACGGAAATTGACACTGGAAATAAATAAAATCTCAAAAATACAACCCTCCCCTATCAGGTAGAACAAAGATGAACAATTTTGTCATCTTAGACCTCAGAACTCACTCAAGCAAAAAAAAATAAATTAACCTAAAGAACAAAATGGACATGATCATTTAGCCTAAAGTACGAATATCTCTTAGATAACGCCAATCATCCAATCAATAACAACAAAACAAGGAAGACCCTTGAGAGCCCTCTAAACTTCCCTTTATCAAAACTTGCCGAAACCCAACCACTTGTCAAAAAACCAATAAATAACCCGACCACACTGGAATTTAGCCTTAGAAAAAAGTATTCGACGAAACGAATCATTTCTAAATATTTCAATATATTCCTTCAAACCTCTTTTCAATCTTTTCATATTTTTCAAACTTTGTGTAATCTTTAGATCCAATATTCTAGAAATATTCATCCTCTCCCTGAAAACTGTTTCCAACTTTTTCATCATTTTTACTTTCTAGCCCAAACCTACGTAAATCATTGACCACCTCCTCAGGTACGATACTACAAGTACTTATATAAATGTTCCAACATCTATTCAGTAGAAGTTTTCCTTCTTTTAAAAATAATTCTCTCATTTTCGGCATCCCTCAGTTTGACGTTATGCAAATGCATCAAGAGGGTTAATCTATTCTTCGCATTAGCAACAATACTTTTAATAATTTTTATTCAAAAAATTTACAGTAAACACTTAATAAATAATTTTTCAAAGTTTTCTAAAATTGCTAATCAACAACCCCCAAACCAGTCCCCACCAACAATGTCCCAAGAACCTCCAACAACACCAACAAATAGTCAAACAATTTACCCCCAATCATCAACACGCATCTCTTTTTAAGACAATCCTTATCGATTTGAAGAAAGACATGCACGATTGTCCGAACCACTAGAACCAGTAATTCGTCAATCATCTCTAAGCAAACCACAATACGAACCAGAACAAAATATATACCCCCCTTCCAACAAGATCTTAATAGAGCAAGACGCCAAAATCATAACCAAAACACGCTCGAAATAAACAGACAAATTATTCGTCCAAGATGAAATACAAATTTGCAAACACCCAGAAATCAATTCAACATACCTCAATCACCGATAGCAAACCCAGACCTCTCCAGTAGTACAGTTCAAAGTACTCCCCAGACCAAATCAAATATCCCATCAGATTATTTAGGTTCGACCCCTACATCTGAACAAGTCCGAGAAAATCCTTTTAAGCCCCTAACCACTACAGAGCACTTTTTCAGTACCAGAATATCTTTCACTCCCTTCAACCATTTCCATAACTCAGATCCCACAAACATCATTTCCTACAAGTTTTCCTACAAATCTCGACGCTAGGTATAGAGAAAATTCAACGATTAACATACACCTACGATTAGACCGGAATACATTCGTAGCAACCCCTTCATTGTTTGGACAACATCACGAAAATAACAGGTTACACAAATGGGCACTAAACAGATTACAATATTGACAAGATATCCACAAAGATACACAAGAACGAAACTTACAAACACTTAAAAAAAATGATCTGACACTAAAATTTGAAATCACGGTAAGACTAATGAATGTAATTCACCATCCCTTATCCCTAGCCCCACCCCCAATTTAGCAGCTCAGTTTTTACCTCCCCCATTTATAACCACAAAAATCATCTACAAATACGATAGATATACTAAAAAGACAATTGGATTTATAACTCAGGACTATCCTACACTTGTATCTTCTAAAAATACTAATTTTCCAGACCCTTCTCTTTCTCAATTTCTCAAAACCCGATCATAACAATCCTTCTCCCGAACAAGTGCCCATGATTTACCAGTCACACATTACGACTGTGAAGAAAATGAACAAAAAAACATTACATAAATATGCAACAAATCAAATCACCCAATGCGAAACCGAACCACATTAAATAGAAACAACAATCATAATAGCTACACTTTACTCAAAAGCACGAGCTACAACACTAACAGGATATAAATTCACAGGAAAATTTTCCGAAAAGAAAGTACATTGTTCCCAAGTTTCAAACGGAAACAAAAACAGACTAGATCATGAGTCTTTTTACCAAAATAACATCAAAAGACTATTACATCTCAGCCCTAACTATTGTAAAAACGAACTTAGCCGATTAAAAATTACATCAAACAAAGGTAAAAACAGAAAGCTTTCAAGTTTTTCCAGACTCTGCACTTCAAGCCGATTTTGAAAGATACCAGGGTCATATGAAACTAGACGACAAATTTCTATTCCACGGCGCACCTGGAAGATTAACTTATGATCTCCATGCTAAAAAATGGATGCCATACATTGGAATAAACAATTCCTCAAAATGTTATGGCCGACACTAAATAAAGGATGTCAAGAAAAAATTGATTAGAAAATACAACTTAAAAAAGTGCAGCTAACACGAGATTTAAAAGATGACACTATAATTTATCAAGGAATCAAATTCCCTTGCAAAAACCACAAAGGATACTGCGATCCTACTACCCGAACACAAGCAACAATTGTTTTGTTTCCCGAAGACAGTTGTACCACAATTCAAATATGAAAAAAACATACTAGAATGATAAAACTTCACCAAAAATGTTTTATTGAATCAATCCCTTGTGAACATGTGAATCCTTATCAGTTCAGACATAGTAATTTGAATTTAGAAACGTACATATTATAGAAAACAAAATGTTACGTTTCCAAATATACCAAGAAACTTGCTTCTAAATACACCAAACCACTTTAAAAAACACAAATCCCAGAAATTCTTGTCGAATACGAACAAGGTTTGACACGAATACAGGAAAATTAATTAAACATCCAAAGGCAACACATCACTCAACTAGTGACAAAAATTCATATATCCCTGTAAACCTTCTAAAAATACAGGAAACATTGGTGGAAATACAAAACCACAAGACAAAGACAGCACACATTTTCAGGAATTATCACTAATAAACAACACGTAATTTGGTGCAATTCAAAATGTCATAAACCTAGACATGAAGTAGATAATAAGTAGAATTTTTCAAGAAATGTCTTTGACAGAACTTGAAACACTCCATCAACTATGCGATTTTGAAAGAACACAAGTTTTACAATCACTTGCACTAGCAGTATTAAAATTCCCTTATGCAGGATATTTTTTATCAGGTAACAGATCAATTTTTTTTACTAAGAAGGAAACATCTTATGGCATTACACTTGTAGCAAAAAAATCACCTTTATATGTTTTTGAAGACAAAAGATGCTATAAAAGAATCCCAATATTCTACAAAAACAAAGTATTTTTTGTTGATACACTCTCCCGGCGAACTTATTTTTGAGATACAGCAAGCAGTCCTATGGGGATCAGAAAATAGCCATAAGGTAGTACAATTAAACCCCGACGAAGATAAAAACTACTTTCTCGCACTAAATCCTACACATATGCAACCACCAAAAAAGTTTTCACCAGAAAGCATTAGAGCTATTGCCCGCAATTCAAATATCAATTCACAATCGATCGGCATATACTCTAAATCCGATCTTGAACATCACATACGTACACAACAAAATCAAGAAAAACTCACAAAAAAGAACACTATACAACGAAATTCTATAGATCAAAACCTAAGCAAACTTGCAGAAACAGAAGGCTTTTCAGACATATACGCACAAGACTATACCAAATATTTTAAAGATATAAAGATTACAATCACTTAAATGGCGAAAAAAAACAGACCACAAGATATATCACCAAAAAATAATTTTAGTTTTGTAAAACTGAACAACGATTTTCTTGCCTTTCTAGGATGGCCCTACTACATCTTAGAAAGATTGGCTATATTAAAGGCAATGTTTAACTTTCTGGGATTTCTTTTCTTGCTCTTAAAAGTAATCTACAATAAATGCGCAATACACACGCAAGTAAACAAACGAGGAAGCGTTGCACATATACTTTTTGCAGGATTTTTTGTAGTCTTTTCTACATCAATAAATAAAATATTTTTACACGCTCAAATAAAAGAATACAATACCAATTTATCAACAACACCAGAGACATATGACGATTCACACAATAATACAAACCCAACGCCTACGGCACCACAACTACAAAACCTAAATCATAACCTTTCCTTATCATTAGTACCACAAAATTTTAGAAATTGTAACATTCGCCCCAAATAGTACAAAGTGACGGAGCGTAGAAAAAGCACATATAGACGACTTGCCGGCGTCAGTTAACTAAATTCTACTGGTTTTTCACCGTTTCGATCTAGCCAGTTGATTTTCTGGTCTGCTTAGGGCTAAGTAAAAAGTTACTATTTTCAGGCCAACATACAAACGACTCTTACTCAGCTTCCGTTTACATCCAAAGACAACCACATAGCTGGGTCTCGGATACCCAGACTACATGATTGCTATTAAGACCATGGCCCGAATATCTTTATTTACTATGTTTTTGGTGACAGTTCTACATTAAATCTATTGGAGATGGGATTGACCCTTTCCTCTTTCAAGCTACCCATATTCTAAAATAACAAATCATACCGGTGTTAATTCAAAAGTTTATGACATCAGACTAGCTAAAAAGTCAGTTTATTACAGTCCTTCACCATATGATGTCTCTGGGGGACCGAGTTTCCGATTCCGTGCTTTTTCTGTAAAAACGTCGAATTTACTCCAAATTCGTGGCATGGGAGGGTACTGCTCCTTCCTTTTTTTCTCCCACTGAAGCCTTCTTTCAGTCTCTTGTCTGCAATTAGTTGTCTTATCGTGCTAACGATAAGAGACTTCGTTTTTTATATCGTTCTCGTTCGACCGTCTCTCACTAAATTAGTT
>NC_087066.1:2692689-3103688 GCF_963678635.1 Symsagittifera roscoffensis
ACTATTTTGCCTCCTGTTCTCCCCTTCAGTCTCTTCAGCCCTTTCTTGGCTCACCTGACGGGCAATTTTCTCACAATTTGATTTTCATCGGCACTGTCCTCCGAAACCGATTCGGTCAGAACGTCACACTCTACGGAGCTTATTAGCTTCCCTAGAACCTCGCGCATGATGGGTTGGTTCAACCCCGACTTCATTACGGACTGCGTCCCGCACCTGCGTATCACGTCCCATGTCCTTTCCATGAAGGTCACTCGGTTCCAAGTCACTCCTGCCTTTCGTTCAAGTTCACTCTGGTACCTCTTCCACTCTTCTTCAGGCAGCGTGCTCAGGAAGGATACCCTCATAGTCTTGTCGATTCTTCTCCTCCTTGGTGACTCTGTATGTCCTTTCTCCGGTAATGCATTGCCAGGCCTATCGGATCCACTGGGGATAAACTGGCTGGCGCCTCCCTCTTAGGGGACATGAAAGACGATGGTGTCATCAACAAAAAATTTCCATCGACTTCCCCTTCGCTGTCTTCGCTGAACTGTTGTTCCAGCAATTCTCTCTCCAACGCTCCTAGGTCCAATCCATTTGACTTGTCTCCCTTTCCCTTCATATGATCGTCATCCTGATCCATCTGCTCATCATCTTTGTGTCTGGTCTCGGCCCAGGTCCCGAAGGGCCTCGTCGAATATCCATGCCCGATTCCGGCCGTGCCGGTGCGTTTAGAACCCCGCGTGGTAGAACAACTCGTCGTTCACCAGGAACTACACCGACTCATCGCCATGTGGCGCCAGCTCGTCAACCGTTATGTCTGTGCCTCCCCTAAGTTCCTTAAGCTCTTACAATAACACTACTTCATCTCTTTTGGCCACCTTAACCTGGACCAATCATCGGCGAGTGTGTACACATTAACCACACATCGGCGGACACGCCAGGTTTTCTCGAGGGTGGTGCGTTGATCTTCTTTCGACTCCACGCCTCTGGGAAACTGAAGTCAAAGGTTCCATCCCTTCACTTCATTTCCGCATTCTAGCTTCCGCATCACGGGTGGCACCAATACGAGTGGCAATAGCAGGAGACGTGACTCCCAGCAGCAACCTCCTTATCGGCGGGTACCGAGGACACTGGCTCGGTAGTGGCCTGGATCCGGTCAGCCATGTATCTTGGTTCTTCTTGACGTGTGCGTAAGCCTCCGGCCAAGCCGGGACCCGCATCGCCTCTCCCGTGTCTTTCATCACTGGTCGCAAACTCCAGAGCTTAGGGTCAAACTGGATGTGGAAAAGGTCTACATCATCCAAGCGGCACTTGAAACTGTTGTTGAAGTCCATCAGTATCCATCCTGGCTCCGCGATTCTCCCGAATAATCTGTCATCACTGCACAATCCTCTTAGCTCCTTCTATTCCACCCAATTCAACACGGAACAATCCACAACGGAGACTAAGTTAACATACAACACCGCGTTCTGGTTCGCCTTCACTTGTACGTCTGGGAACCATATGACATCACCGGTCCGTACACTAACGTGGCGAACTCCCTTAGTCCGTGGACCAGAGCCAGCGGGTCGATCCGCATCATTACAGCCAGATCTATCAGCAAAGGTGTGCCACAATACTGTTTGCACTCACTCACTCCCGAGGTACTGTAGCAAGTGGAGTAATACTGGAGTATCATACAATCCTTAATTTTCCGGTGTGAGGCAATTTCCAACTGCGCGTTGAATTCTCGACTCGCTCCCTGCAGTTGTTCGGGATAGCGTAGAAGCACGAAAAAATCGCCCAACTGACCATACGTCCTTGCAATTAGGGTAAGGATTCCATCCAACCTCAGGTTCGCCAACGCGTGGGTGAAGAGATTTGCAGGTCCTTTAACAAAGTTCTCATGACCAAACGTTACATACAATGCCAATACCAGACCAATTGACAATTTTCGGATGTTCGCGATCAAATTCCGGGAGGCCCGCGGGTAAAACATGGACAGGAAGGACGGCGTCCATCCCACTCCTGTTTCTCCCAGGATATCGTCAGATCTCTCATATTGTGCCTTTGTGGCCGAAGTATCCGCTTGGAATCTGTCTAGCGACATCGTGTTTACGTCTTGCATCAATTGTATCATCATGCCTCCAGTCTACTCCCTTCCATTGAACAAGTTTCTCAGACATGCGTGTATTTCCTTGATTACAGCTGGCGCGTGCTCGAAAGCATTTTCTCCTAAGATACACACACTTGGCGATAAACACGAATTGGTGTGTGGCTTCGTCCTCAAGGCCAACGCTATGAGGTCCTCTTCTGCTGATGTCAAATTTCTTCTGACCGTCCTTCCCTGCTCGTTTCTAGCATAATCCATTTGTCTGAACCAGAGGTCATCTGTAACCTGTTGTACTAACTAATTATCATCATCTAGTCCCCGCCTCAATTTCAGTAACCTGGCGAAGTTGGACAGACCCAACCCCAGGACTTCGTCCAGTACCAACCGAGTCGTGCTGCAATCCTTGAATCCCTGCATGGCATTGGAAATGTCCACCCAGATGGCAGGAAGCTCAGAACGGAGTCAATAATAGTTATTGGGGTCAACTATTCTGTTTGGCGCGGGTATGATCACGCTGAATCGTCCCTCTGTTAGAGTTGTAACCATTGTGTACACAAATTGCAAGGCTTCTGGCAATGCGGCGTATCCCGGTGATAATACAAAAATGATCTTCACCCCGTTCTTAGTGAAGTGTCGCTGCAATGATGTCTCTACCTCGGTCATGGCTGAGGGCAACGTCATGATGGCCTCCCCCATGAAATCATTGTTGGATATTGATCCATCTGTCACACGGGACAACAACCCTCTGCTCTGCAGGTGGTCAATCGAGCCGGCAATTATTATCACTTGCGGATCCATGCTGACCGTCCTCTGCACGCTTATTGTCAAGCCCACTGATTGCCCCCAGTTCAACTTAATCGCTGTCAAGAAAATCACGTCGGGCCAAAATAGTAAACGAGGCGTATAGAGATAATCTGAACTGGCCACTATCAGGTACTTGGCAGCCTTTATATCTAGGGGATCATAGGCAGGAAACAAGCTGTCACCCATTGGTGTCTTCAATCCGGCGTACCTCTTATCGTCCCCCTCCAACGAGGTAGCTCGGGGATAGACTCTTGAATACTCACCAGGCTCTTGGCCGGGTGGTTTGGAGAACTGCCCATACATCTTATGGTGCTTAGTGTTGAGCTCATTCTCTGTCAAAAATTTGCCCCTACGGGAAGGCGGTGTTAATTCCCTTGCTCTCCGATGGACGTCCGTAAGAGATCGGATATTCAAGGGTCAAAAGGTATTTTCTTGAGGCAATCTATCAAGATCCACAAACCTGAGCGTGGTCGCGGAGCTAAACTGTTCCTGTTCCGCTAACAGCCAGTCCACGCCCGGTATTCGATATAATCCCGAAGCTGTGGGACCTTCTCCAACCATCATCTACTTTGCATCCGATCGACATATCAACGTGTTCATGTTCAAAGTCGTTGACATATCCGACTTATACTGTCCCCAGCCGCTGGGATCTGGATGGTTCCAAAGTAGCCCACCGACTCGTCCATGGGCTTCCTGCAGAAGCAGGAAGTGCCGCGGCGGGTGAGGTACTCGTCCTCGATACGGTTTGAGAGCTAGTCTGACTCTGATCAATTGGCCTCCCAAGTCGGCTCTCTAACGGTTGTCTTCTAGGGGGACGAGCAGTCCCCATTATTTCTCTCACATCTGAGCTTGGAGCAACGGGAGCGGTTGCGCCCGTTTCCATTGCTAGGGGCACGAGACGAGTGGCAAGTGGTTCCGGCACGTTATCCCTCACCCTACCTCCTCGAGTCGAACTGGTCCGAGCCAGTGAGTCAATTGTCCTCATTTCTTGCGCCATTTCCTCTATCTTTGTCTGAAACACATCAATTATCCAGCGTGTCCCTAGCAGAGTATTGAAATGCATCCCATCTCTGGTGAGTGCCAGATGATCAGTCATGCGCAGCGTGTTCTCAAGATCCATGAGTCGCAGCTCGCTAGGATTGCTTCTCACCAAACTGCTGGTCACATCGTTCCATCGGGTCACGTTGCCATTCATGAAGTCAACCACTGGCGTGTTCACCTACGGATTCTGTGGTATTGTGCACAGCACCACGAGTCGGGTTCTGTATTTCTTCTTTAGTTCGTTCAAAAGACAGACTAGTAGTGGCTCCCACTTGCCTTCTGGGGTAACAGGGACCCTTGAAACGTCATTGGTACTGAGCATTATCACCAACGTATCTAAGTGATCCTCGCCCTGAATCTCTATCATTTTAATGAACTGAGCCACGGAGGTCACTCCAAAAGATAGAACAGTAGTCTGACCACTCACAAAGATCTCGTTCAGATCCCTCACTAGACTATCTTCAACAACCAAATGACGACTCTTTGGAGGAATTGCCTGGTTGATTATGGCAGGTTTCCAGCTCATGCGGTTCAAACAGGCTCAAGGATGCTCCGCAGCTACTTGCACAAATGAGTTGCGTACCGCTAAGTTCTTTCTGATGTCCACTACACGAGATTTTGAAGCAGTCCCGCCACGTGCAGGTCCCGTTGGCACAATGGCTCGTAACGTTCGTTCCGAGCAACTCAAGGAGCGATCATGGCGTTGGAAAGGGACGACCCTACCCAGCGTCCGGCCACTGGTCCTGTTGATCTCGTCCATCGTCGCTCGGCTACCTGAATAAATGACTCCTGAAACTGGGGAGCCAAATAGGTGTCTGAAGAATCCAGTATCGTATTCCTTGAGCTCGAGGCAGATTGTGATGTTGGCTGAGGAGCCTCGGGCTCCCTCGGGTCGCACAGCTCCTGTGCCTTTGTCCTGGGACAGTTGTCTCTGGATCCATCCGAGGAGTTCATCCTCGCCAGAACCTCCGGTGACACTTGGCTCACCCTCGCCATACATAACTCTTTCAGGTGTCTCATCTTTTCCTTTTTGAGAGCTATTCGCCTGTCCTCGTATTCCTTCTTCCACTCGTCTCTTTCTCGATGTCTCACTCATCTTTACTCTCTTCTGTGGCTGCCGATAAAAGGCTGCACTGGTCGAACAGGTAAGGGCATCTCACCTAGCCGGTGATCCCTCTGCTCACCTAGTCCCGGCTCACGAGCCAAGTCATGGCCAGACATTTCCCCTCGCTGCCATCTCATCAGTCAGAAATTGCAATCCACCAGACGTTGATATATCTCGTCTAGAGTCGTTCCTAGGCTCGCTGAGATGAAATCCATCAAATCGTTCGTGTCACTCATCTTCCTTCGTGTATGTTTTGTCGCACTCTTCTGATAGTTCAAGGTCAATGAACAAAGTGGGATCAATCAAGATCTTAAAATCAAGTCACGACGTTAGAACCATCATTCCAGGCTGTCTCTTCTCTGGGATAAAACATCAATCACATCTCTTAAAAACATCCCATTGAAACTCTCTTTCGTTCTTTATTTAAAAGCTAGCACCAAGGTGGATCGTCCACCTGCGATCTTGTCAAGATAACACAACTGAGCGCTGTCACCTTTCGTACCTGGAGTGTTCCAGGCTTTCATGACTTGAACATCACATAAAACATAACCTAACAACAACATAACATACAAATATCACACACATCAACACTATCGCATAACAAACCAATCCCTAATAGTTAACCTAAAACCTGATCCTAGTGCCTAAAAAGCAAACTTAACAAAGACTACTTAACACCTGATATGAGTCTAGCATATACTCAGGCAAAATTTTTTATCTAAGTAGACTTCTATGTCTGTCTCTGAAAACATTACATGTACGAAGGCGTACATCTCTCTCGGATGCAGCTTTCCCCTATTGGGATCATAAACTGGTAAAGAGAGAGAGGTCTTCCTCTCTCGACCAGTAAGTCCCTAAGTCGAGTTAAGGCCAGCACCAAGTTTTCGGGACTTACATCTTGGTTGTCATTGGCCTCAGTTAAAAGAAAACACTAAAATTTCCCTGGTATCTGTGATGCAACAGAGGGCAGCGCTATCATCCCTCCCACACCAGGCCTCTGTTTCCACAAAAAATCGATATTCTTATACTCTCTCTTAAAGCCGGCCGCTAGCGCTGTCTTAAAGCTTAAATCCACAGTTATTGCTATAGCGCACGTACGTTCCGTGAGTATAAAATTGCTGTCCGTGATGACGACATTGTTTGAATTGTGGGTTGGTGGATCGAAGTAAGATTCAAAAACTCGTCCGAGTGTGTGGTTTTTTAACATTTATGCCCTCCGTTTCCAGCTCTCCGGTTTCCCTTGCCGATTTTATTTTTTTAATCATCAGGTTTCCGGTGTGGGTGAATCCTACCCCCACTCTTTGGACAAAAATATCCATCGACGTCCCCATCAATTGCCCAAAATCGAGCAGATCGAGATGGGATTCTGGAACGCGTGAAGGGCAATATGGAGCGACCCAGTTGTATTCAGTATTGTAGTGACTGATATGTTTGATGCTGTTTTGGTCGACCCCTTGAATCGTCAAGATGGTCTCTTTCGGGTCTGCTGGTAGATCATAGAGCCATTCGAGTACTCGCAGTTTTGTCTACTCTTGATCAAGCATCTGTTCAGTCTCGGGTTCGAACTCCACTTCCTGTTCAGAGCAACCTTCGATCCAATCCCGCTCTGTGTCGTTGACTAGGCTGATCTCTTGTGGCACCAGTACTTCTTCTAGTCCCACTAGGGAGTCCATCATGTCGCTCGAAACCATCCTGTCTATGACAAAATCCTCGCGATACGGATTGTAGTTCTTCTTGCTTTTCCCTCTTTGCTCTGGCGTGTTTCCATGGCGAAGGGAAAGTCAGGCTGTACTCCCCTGCCAAATTAAGTTTGTTCTGGGCAGTCCTGTTCGGCATAAGGTAGAGTTCGGTCGTCCACCTCCACTCGCTCGGTCAACTCCAGGTCGCAGGCTGGATCCACTATCAGATAGTCTCCTTCCTGCATGTCAGCTGGGATACACGAGTCCTCTGAGGCATTGTCTGGCTTGATGTTTTCGTAATGAGCTGCTCGTCCGGTGCTCAATCATTAAAAATGACCTCCTTGGTGTACTTCAGTTGTTTGGAAAGGACCATGCCATTTTCATTAATTTTTTGGTTCTATTTGGTGGAGCTACTTCCTGGAACACCCAGACATAATCTCCGACCGAGTAATATTTTGCATCCGCAGTCTTCTTATCAAGTTTCCTTTTTTGTCTGATTTGCGCCTGTTGCGTGTTCCTCCCGCATAAACCGTTGAGGTCCAGTTGTCTTCTAATAACATCACGCACGTACGTTTGCGATGCTGTTTTCATTCCTTCGTACTCAGAGTAGAAGAATGTTAGTGGACGAGCTTTCTCGTGGCCAGGTAGCATCATTTGCGGACCTATTCCCAAGGTAGATTAATCTGTGCTGTTATAAGCGCCCATCACTTGCGGCAAGTGTCTATCCCAGTCATCCATGTAGCGTGAGCAATAAACTCTCAACATCGATAACAACGTGCGATTTTGCCTTTCAACTAAGGCCATTCGTTTGTGTGTGATAAGTGGTCGAGTGAGCTTGTGCCATCTGCGACCTCTTCATTAACTCCTTCGTGAGATCACCCACAAATGCTTTGCCATTGTCTGATTGGAAAGTGATGGGGCAGCCGTGTCTTGCTATCCATACATTTATCAAGTGATCGCACGTTTCTTCCCATGACGTTGTCATGCAGGGTGCTGCCTCTGCGTATTTCGTGGAATGATCAATCTTTACCAGCACTTGATTGTAGCACGTGGTTGTCATGCATATCTTCTGATGATCCATTTGCACCACCTCGTTGAACGCTGTTGACTCAATTGACTGCAGGGGGAACATCAGTTTCCTGGGTCCTTCGCCTGTTGACACATTTTTCACATGCCTTCTTCAAACAAGGCCATTCGAATCGTTTCTGTATCCTGTTGTACACTTTGTCCACGCCTCGATGGCCCATCTGGTCATGTGAACGAAAGAGCAAATCGGTCTGGTATAACTGTGGTAACACTATTGATTCATTTTTGTAAAGGATTTTGTCTTTTTCCTTGCATTTACAGTCTACGATTCCGTCTTTGTTCAATTACAGCACATCTTTTCTCTTCAGATAAAACTGCTTCAAGATCTTATAGCTGTCTTCCTCTAGATCTCCTTTGTCGGATGCTCCGTTCGCGATCCATCTCATTAGATTGCTCATCATTCTATCATCAGCCCTTAAGAGGTCCGACAGATACGTCTTTACCACGTTTAATTTTAATCTTCTTCAAAGGTGTTGCTTCCTGCCCAGATGGTTCCAGGTTGGTACCAGATGGAAGTGACCTGGACGACCGTACCATATGGACGACCGAACCATATGGAAGTAATCTGAATGGACGTTTCGACACTGCTATCAGTCCAAGCTCATCTGCGGTTTTATGCACTACAGTACCCCCCTCATCGGAGGTATACCTGTCTCTGTCCGGGTCCTGATGCATTTCCCGGTCCAACCCGCGATGTTTCCATTCATCCAACAAGGAATGAATCGCAATCTTCGAGACATCAGAATTGGAAGCAGTTTCCGACGTGTTTTTCCAGGACTGAGTCCATAAGTCATCACTCGAGCCGCTGAGTTCTACATCATAATATTCCAACTTTTCTGTGATGTTTTTCGACGCCCCGGACAAAATTCTGTCCCTCGGTTGCCTTGATTTCGATTCCCCGCACAATTTGTGCTGTCCGGGCACGAATGCGCATGACTCCCCGGACACCGTCTCGTCTCCAGATGAGTTGTCTGAGCACGGCTCCTACTCTTGTTTTGCCTCAGTGAATTGAACTTTTCTCGTCACTCTGGACTTTGACTTGACCCTGACTTCTTCAGTGGTATGGACGTTTGTTGCTCCCCTGTGTTCCGTGTACGAAGTCCTCAACAAGACATCTTTGGGTATCGAGCTCACTAGCTGATTCACTACCGACCGTCAGTCCCGTACAACATCCCGACTCCGGATGCTTACCGGCCTTTTCTCCGTTCTTTCAGTGATGGTCAACCGTTGCATAGTCTCCATCCACTCTTTATCATGCCGTTCAACCTCTCTGTTTAGCAGGTCACGGAGATTAAATATTACGTCCGGTGCCACGTTCACCGCCTTGTTCAGTAGAGCTATGCTGTTGATGCCCAGCCTGGTTAGTTCTTATTGAACCAGGTTTGATCGAACCAGCAAGTGCAACGGGACCGGATCAACTCACGATAAGATCTTTATCTCAGCAGCAACTTCAACGGGAAGTTCGGGATGTCCTGGTATGGGATGCCCTGACTTGTCGAGCCATCTAGTGAGTGGCATTTCAATGTAGGTTTTTTTTGTCCAGGAGTGAAAATCCATCCTTGATCTCCGCTTGACTGGCCTGCCTCTCTTCTAGTCGCTCATAAAAATCCGTTTTTTTGCTGAGGCTATCGGCATTCTGGTGCTTATCACGGGTTTGATGCTCTATGCTCATGCGGTATCCGTCAAGGCGCACGATCCAACGACCAATATAGCTTTGGTCCATTGAATAGGTTTAGCCAGGCGAGAGCACGATTGTCCACACGCAACTTGAAGGGAGCACTCCCTAAGTAGGCTCTGTATTTTCCCACGAAAGTGATCACCTCAAACATCTCCGCTTTTGGTGCACCATACTCCATTTCAGTGTCGCTCAGGACCTTACTTCCATAGGCTAATGATCGGAGAACGGTTCTCCTGCTCCCTTGTTGTTCTTGGTGAAGTATGCCCCATATTGCAACCACTGATGCGTCCGTGTCTAACACGAACATTACCTTTTCTGTCGGCTTGCCGAGGACCAGAGTTTCGCAGAATTTTTGCTTGATTTTCTCAAAGGAGACCTGAGCCTCGTCATTCCAGCAGAATTTCTTGCCTCTATTTCGTGTCAGTTTCTGCATGGGTATATTTTGTCTGCAAACCCCTTGACAAACTCTCGGTAGTAGTTAGCGAATCCAAGGAAGCTCATCAAATGCGTGTCGGTCTTCGGTGCTTTTCATATCAATACCACTTCAACCGCTTCGGGATCTGGCCTGACCCCATGTTGAGTCTCTTAAGATTTCAGACTTTGAAGGTTTGCACTTCAGACCCGCATCTTTCATGCAACCAAAGACCTCGTCTAATCTCTTTATATGGTCCTCTGGCGTTGGTGTCGCGATGACCACTTCATCAATCTAATACATTATGAGGTTGCCATACTTTTTAGTTACAAGCGTGAGTGCCTGAGCCATTAATCGTTGGAAGGTGGCCGTCGCATTGCATAATCCAAACGGCATTCCTTCCCACTGGTACAACCACAGTTCGCACGCATAGCGTGTCTTCTCTCAGTTCTGTTTTTTGAGGCGCACCTGCTAGAACGCAGAGCCCAAATCCAACGTCGTGAAGAATTTTGCATCTCCTAACTTGAAGAGGCTCTCGTCGGTGCGGGGAATTGGGTATGCGTTCTTTATCTTTACCGCATTCAGCTAGCGGAAGTCACAAAAAACCTAAGTTGCCCCCTTTCTTTTTGCCATGACCACGCCGCAAGCCCACGGGGACTTCGACGCTTCGATCATGTCATACTCCACTAGCATTTTAATTTCTTTTCTGCATGCTTCTGATTTATGTGGGGTCATTCTCCTTGCACCTTACCTGTGAGGTACTGAGCCCTCTTCTATTTCGATCTAAAAAATTGCAACAACCTATTTTGGCCTTATGCCTCTAAAAAACGTATGCGTTCCGATTCAACACCGCTCTGAGTGAGTACAGTTCCTAATCCGATATTTTGCCTTTTAAATGTTCTATCTCAAAAAGGACTTGCTTGATCGCTGCTACTTCTTTTTCTGTCGACCTCTCAGGAAAATTTGAATAATTAGACAGCCCATCGTCTGTTTCTGACTTCAATGAAAATAGTTTCTTTACATAAAGACTCTAGTATTCTAGCAATAATAAAGATTTCAATTCACTCTTCTTAAGTATGCATTCTTGGTTGGCATGCATGGGACACTTAGTTAAGTCAAATCTTTTAAAGTTCTCCACACGCTGATAGTCTGTGTTCAGATGCAATGCGTAGCCAAGCTTCTTTCCTCGTTGTATCTTCACCGTGGTTGCCTCTGTGTTCAACAACACACTCACATACAGTCCGCTCTGAGTGAGTGAGAAGCCTCTTCCTAAAATAGCTGAGCTTTTACTGTTGAGATTTGGAACCAGACACACCTGTCTCTTGTTGCTAAGCTCATTTTGGTTCCTCATCCTAAATGTCGCTATTACACCCTGATGTGGTTTTAACCTAACCTTCCTATCTAGAAAAATTGGCACCTTTGCTTGGTTAATCGGGATTTTATTAAATGGTTTCTTTTCATACTTCCTCTCAGGGTTATTGATTCTTATCAACCCGTCGTTGAGGTCAATCGTGACAATGAAGTTGCGCACAAAGTTCCGTCCTAGGATGAACTGGTCGGACTCGACAAGATTCTGGACGACCAGGAAGCCCATCCATAGATGTCTACCTCCTAGCTGCAACGAGATGAAAGGGGTCCTTCCGGTCACGTATATTGCACCCTGATTAGCCGCTGCAAGTCTGATGTTAGTCGGAATCAAATCCAACCTATCGAAACCCATGTCGGTCCAGGTGGTCACAGGCATGGCACTGACCACTGCTCCCATGTCTAATAGTCCCTTCACTGAGAGTTGTCTACCCTGCACGTCCAGTACATGCGCGGCCAGATCGGCTTCACAGCCTAGTGGAATACGACTTCATGCGCAAATCATCGGGCGTGGGCACCTGGTCAAGCGAAAGGGTGAAGTGCGTGGTCAACATGGTTTTCAGCTCATCACTTTTCACTTCATCCATGAACTTCGAGGCGATTGCCAAGTTTCGCTCCGATATTCTCTCATCGGGATTGCTTCTCCCTCTGAGTAATTCAGGGTCGCCCAAAAACTTGTCTATGGTTTCGTCATCTCTTTGACGCCTCGTTTCAAACTTCACCATAGCTTGATGCGCTTGTACACCAGAGCCGACACGATTCAGCAAGATGTCGGATATCTTGCGAGCACTGTCTCGTCCATTAGTCCTTTTCACCATCACACAACTTAGGGCGGTACCCTCTAGGTTGCTTGTCAATGCACTGCATTCCTGTTTCTTTGAGAGATTCTTTTCCTCAAAATGTAATTTCATCACCTCTATCCAGGTGTCGATGCAGCCATCTGACTCGTCCTTGAATGACTTCGGAGTTTTGAGTGTCCTTCTTGACTTCTCTCCTCTCTCGGTTATCTTTGAGAGTTTGGTGATGAATGTTTCAAGAGATCTAATCAGGGGCACAAACATTGAGGCGTACATCGTTGTGTCCTGCGAGATAGTGGTCAGATATGGCACTGATCTGGCTTGTGGTACACTAGGTAATCGTGTTCCCGAAGTGGCATCCGCTTCCAGTGGAACTGGGTTCGTCCAACCCGTCCTTGACGGAGCTGCCCTGGGTCTCTCGCTGCGATTTAACTCAAACCTTGTTCTTGACCCCGGCTGGGCCCAGGCATAGCTGTGAGCTCCGTCTCCATCGGTCGCCTGGCGTGAGTCCTCTCTCGGAGAAGGACGCTCCTCCCGATTGCTACCGTTTAAGATCTCCTCTAGCTTTCTCATCAGCAGTTCAAATTTGGCATCTAACCTTTTTTCCAGGCTGGTCATTGTTTGAGAATAGGTATTGTCATCATTGTTCAACAATCGCTCGATCTCTCTCGCCATCCTAATGTCTCTTTCTTCCGACTCCTTGGCTGCTAGAGCCAAGCTCTGTGCTAAGCATTGATCGGTGTTCCGAATCAATTGGGCCTGATCGATTCTTGCCTGTGACTTGGGCCCTCTCTTCGACTCGATCTATTTTCTTAGTCATGTCCCGACGCAGCTCGACAAGGCTTGTCATTACACTGGCAAACATGTCACTCATGTCGCTAGCCATTCCCAGCATTGGGGTAAGACCAAGAGATGATGACGTCAATTGAGGATGCAGCCTGGTACTCGACGATGCACCAATTTTCTGTGTGCCCATCGACATCATTAGCCTGTCGTATGTCGACCACGCTCCAATCGTTATTCCGTCTGACATTGGTCTAGTTGGCGAGTCAGACAACGCTTTCTTGTTCTTATCTTGTCTCGGGCTAGGTGTGGAGTCCATGTCCGTGTGCATGAGCCCCAAACCGCCATATCCAGAGGACAATTCGTCAGTTTGGAGCGACCTCTTGCGTTCAAGGTACATCGTCTTGAAGCTTCTTTTCGCTTTTGAACTTAATTGCTCCTCCCTCGGGCCTATGCTCGACATCATCGCATTCTTGCCCTGTTTGACTAGTGAGGATTGTTCCTTTCTCCACCTGTTACCCTAAGTCTCCGATTTGGATGTTCTTTTGAACAATAGTTTTTCTCGCGGTTCGACCTCGGAACGCTCCGAGGCTGCCTCTGTCCTTTCAAATTCCTGTCGTCCAAAATCCTCGTCAGGCTCTTCCAGGTCTGCGTGATGGTGGTAGGTCGGATCGGGTCAGCGTTTGCTCCCCCTCCTCGAAGGAATCCGTTGGTGTTCCGCTCGCCGGTCCGGCCTCAGCCCTTCGCCCTTCATCGCCATTTAGGTTCCTCTCGCTTTTCAGTTTCATTTCGCTCACTGAAAGACCAGCTTGATCTCTAGTCGTCGCTTCGTCAGCAAAAACGTCGGAAATGCTGCTAATCGTGGATCGGCTACGCCGTGTTTTAAACTTTCGCGTAGTCCCCGTTTCAGCCTGGGAATCCTAACGAGTCGGATTAGTTGTTAATCCTAACGAGTCTCTGCGCCGCATGCTACGTGATAAAAAAAATGCACAAGTTCCAAAATTAATTTCGAAAAAATTGCTCAAGTCTACTCACTCAAATCCTTTTATATCAAAAAAATCCCTTCAATCTCTTCAAGATACTATTGGTGACTCAACCCAAGCTACACAAAGGGCCTGCTTAGTGTTAGGATATTACCATCTCCACTCAGTTACCTGATATAGCAATATCACAAATCTTTCCAGGATATTACAAAAACACACGAAACACAATTGATAACCAGATAAGAACACCCTATAGGTGACAGCGATCTTTTTGTTCAGTATCACTTACCGCTAAAGCGTATCAAATCAATGCCTCGTTTAAAATAAAACAATGTTTTATAAAAGAGCAGTGATGGTCTCAGTAACAGATAATTAAAACTTGGTCTTAAAGAAAAAAGACTTCCCTCGATTGGAACACTCCAAAAGTACGAAGCCCAGGACACTGTCTTCTCACGTGAGTGTGTCTTAGGCCACACACTCACCGAGGTCTCCTTTTAGGTGTCCTGCGATTGCCCGAGCTGTCCTACTAAGTAGCTCAGGGCAACCTCTGATCGAAAATTTCTTGAGTCTATGAAAAAGCTCTCCCACATCCGGCCGCTCCAACTGATCGAGAGCAGGGAACTTTTCTTCTCAAGTGAGCGTGTACTGCCTAATACACTCAACGAGGTCTTCTTTTATATGCTCCCAGATTGCTCGAGTTTTCCTATTAAGTAGCTCAAGGCAACCACACAACCTAAGTTACAATCGGAAAAAAAGTGGTTCGGGTATTTCTGATAAACCCGATCTGGAATCCAAAGTTGATCGCAAATTTCCAGGTCAACTGGGCTCCTAAGTTCCCAAAATTTATACCCCGTTAGTAGTTGACCTTTTATTTCGACCTTAAATGGATATTTAAGATGTTCGAACTGCCCCGGAGGGTGCCTCTAGTTCTTCAATAAAGAGGGCTGTTAAGGGGTTTAAGTTACTCCGGATTGTTACTTCGGAACGTTGTTAAGACACTTTGCTTAATTCGGAGGGTTACTTTAGAGGGTACTTTAGTCACCTAAGTATTTTCGGAGGGTCCCCTTAAAATCACTAAGGAGGGTCAGTAAGAGGCTTATTACGCTCCGGAGTGTTGCTTCGGAGGGTTCCTTCAAAATTCTGAATTTTTCAAGTCTCACTTAGAAGGGTCTCCAGCTAGTCTCAGAAAGTGTCAAAACAAGCTAAACTCACTCTGGGGGTTATTTTAACTTCTTCGGAGGGCTGCGTGGAAAATTTCTGTTGAGGAGGGGTTGCTAAGGGGCTTAGCTGACTCCGGAGGGTTGCTTCGGAGGGTTTCCCAAAAATCGATAAAACAGATGTTTTTTTCGCTGTAAAACCTCCAATTGCCGTCTAATTGACTTGAAACCAGGTTGGCTGGCTCGGTCAACCTTCGCAGAAGGGTAAAAAGGTAATCTTATAAAAATTTTTGCCGCTCAGAGGGTTCCCGAAAAACTTGACCCTCCGAACCAACAAACTCTAAAAAAAATTTCTTCCCTAGAAATATCGACCCGAAACGGTCGTAGTCTACGAAATTGATTAAAAGCCTCGACTTATGCTACCAAAACTTTTCCAATCGACTTGCTAGTCTCTGAGAAATTGCCAAAAACGCGTTCGTCAAATTGGCCTTTTCTTCACCACCTATACAGGTTATGAAAAACTTTTTCCGCAACTCTCACTGAAAGTGCCTATCAACAATTGAAACAAGCGTAGTAGCCCTGTACTGCACTTGAGTAATGCAAAAAGACGGATAAAAATTGTTTTGGAAACAAAAATTTGGCCAAAAAATGTCAAGTTTGGATCCTCCAATTCCTTCCTTTTCCTATCTCTAAGTTGTTAGTTCTATCCACGGAGCTATTTGGATGGTTACTCAAAAATCTTTCCAACAACGGAGCATGTTTTGCTAGCACGCTCCTAAGAAAAAAATTTTATCGCTCAAACTCTAAAAACTCAAAAACTCGATCGTTAATTAATTTTACTATACCCTCCTTTGCACCAAAATACCCGAATTAAGACCCTTACCTCAGAATTTTGCAATCGATGGAGGGTGCAATCGGAGTACGCCAATTGTGCACCCCACTACTTAAGTTTCAATGAAATAGTACCCGAACGATACTAAAATTGAGTCAACGATACCCAACAGTCGTTGTGGATGTTGTCCCTGATGCCCCTGTTGAGTCTGGAACACGTTGGTCAGCTTGCCACTCTACCCTCCGGCCACCGGCAAAATTACAATTAACGTGCTTAAATACTCAAATAACACTCAAGGGAGGGTACCTAACCCGCCACCAAAATACTCAATCTTTCGATCAGAACTGATATAAATCAATCTGAAACTACAAACAAATAGGTAGGTCAGATCGCATCTCGTTCAGAAATAGATAATAAACATCATTAATAAACACAAATTCCCAAATACTCCATTTCCCTTCAATCCACAACAGTTATCAATCATCCTTTTCACACTAACGCAAAAAAATTCTCCAAATATGTCTACCATTTTCCCCCAGTACACATATCATCATTCAGACCCCAATGCTGAAAACCCTAATTATGTAAATGAGCATGTATTATACCCTACACTTTCATGAATATCATTCTATCACTTTACTAATCCACCATCACTACCATTAAATAACACCCCTCATTACAACGAACAATGAAGCACTTAACTCTATCTTCTAACAACAGCACAAACCCCAAAACAATTCACACAGATAGGATTTAATTAATCGGTAATCAAATTCACCGCACTAAGAACTAATGATTATCCTATCGACCACTACAATCATAACATCATACGACCTAACCAAATCATTTTTCTAAACGATGACCAATTTGCTAATCCACAATCAACAGAGAAATTTTTCATCAAAACACCATACAATTTCACCCTCAACACTTTGAATAAAAAACTTGACAACGTCATTTCAGCTGCTCTCAGCGATATTCATGCTTATAATTCATACTTTAACAAATTTAATCATTTTTCACTAACCTTTCATTTCCTTACAACCAAAGAACGTGAGTTGCACTGTTCACACGACGTCATGTTACGAACTAAACAAACACACACGTATACTTACTATCAGTTCATCCAACTTCATTACACTCATAACACTTCAGCACGACAATTTCTCCATAGATATCAATACATTAACTCTAAATACATTTCACCATTTTTTCTTAACTTCACCTATTGTTTTAAAAACACTAACCTACAAAGCATCCTCAGCAATTACGATCCCATCATCCAGATGTATATGTTCTGTCCCTTAACCAAACTCTTCAACGTAGTCGAATCCTGCCCACTGATCGTCCCAAACGAATTCCTCCAGCCCGTTGAAATCTCAATCCTAGAACTCATATATAACACTCGATAAATTTTATAACGTTATTCAAAACACACCCTATGAACTCACACCTAGCACTGAAGAGCACAACATCAATAATGAACTCGAATTGCTTTGGCTACTTCTTCAAACTAAAAACATCAATCGTTTGTTAGCTAAATTACTAACCTCGCCAGACATCATCCACGACGTATTTCCCCACGGATTCTTCACCGACGATTAGGTAACATGAATTAAATAGTTTACTAATAAATTCAAACAAAAACTAACCATTCTTTAAAAATGTTTTCTTTTTTTATAGTTTTCACAGGCACAATCACAAATCATCTACAAAAAAGACAACTGATAAAACACCAGAATACCTGAAAACACCAGAATACCATTTTCTGAATTCATAAATTTCAACTAACCAATTTCAATAAATGAAGCAAAAAATTTCTCCCGTACAAAGCAGTAAATTGATATATAACTTCTTTTCCCCAATGCACTAAAAATTCTTACAATTGAAAATAAAATGATAATTTTAACATCCCCCCCCAAGCAGGCAAAAAATTTCATAATTTCAAATTAGTGATTTATTAAAAGTTGCCCCTAAATTAAAAAAGCAGTACTAACCTTTTCAATGACGCTTCTTGATATTTTAAATATTCACTCGCCCACATATTCTATCCACAATCGCGCAGCTCGCCCACAAAAAATTGTTTAAAATAATGAATTTTAGTTTTAACTTCCACTGATAACAACTCTATTCAGTTTTAACACGTTTCAAACTTTCTTTTAACCCTGTTGGAAAGGAGTTATATAATAATCCAAACTAACCAACGCAAGCTTACTAAACAGCGCAAACCACAAGCTAACAGTATGACTAAGAAAAGAAAACCCACGGTACACAAACTGGAATAACACCAGCTTAGAACTGGATAAATTTTTTTTCGAAGAATATTTTTAAGTTTGACGCATCTAACGTTAAACTACATGACACTCCCGAAAGTGATTGGACCATTGCTATTCTCTAAAATCAACCAGATCAACACTCATCAAAACCGATCAGAAATCATAATATGATCTCCCGAAACGATCGTGATAACATTTCTTCTTCCAAACCCGAAAAAAGAATATACACGCAACCTCTAAACAAAAACACCATCATCCATCCTTCACTACAATAGACCATTGAAAAACTAAAACTCTCTAAACCCCGGATGGGTGGAACCAAATCTAAACTAGTATTTATCATTGGTTATTGTTATGATATTTTATCTCTATAAAATATTGAATACTAACCAATCAAACTCCATCAAACTAATAACCCACTTATTTTTAAGTGTTGAAACTACTTGTAGTTTCAACACCAGAACAAGTTGAATTAAGTTTAGAACACAGTTGTTCTCATTCTGGAACTAACTAGCGTAAACCGGTGTACACTAGATCTATTGAGACTAGGAGATATAAAAGTAAGATTAAGATTGGTATTAGACTAAGAGGTTGCACGAATCTATCCAGCCGAAATTTAGATAGCCAGACGAGCAGACGGTGTACCTTATCTGAAACTACTCTATGAGTATAACCAATAGGATATAACTCAAGACAACGTTTGAGTCGGAAATTAAATGATCATTCAAAATCAACCTGGACAAAACTTGCACTGGCAATAAAACGTGCTTATATCATAAGCTAAATTCATGATGCCGCAACTTAGCCGACTTAATTGGCGTAGACAAACAGAAGTCCAACAATTCGAATCTGTGCATTTTTTTAAATAGCATAAAAAACTGGAAAAAAACGCAGTCCTGTTGTTGATCGAATTCCAGACCTTAGGGTTCAAAGGTCAAAAAAAGCGTCGTTATCCCTAGGTCAAATAGTAACTAATCTGGAGCATGTTAAACGTCAATCGCAAAAATAAGGTTTGTAGATAGTCCAACAATTCGAATCTGAGCAATTTTTTTTAAATAGCAAAAAAAACTGGAAAAAAACGCGGTTCTGTTGTTGATCGAATTCCAGACCTTAGGGTTTAAAGGTAAAAAAAAGCGTCGTTATCCCTAGGTCAAATAGTAACTAGTCTGGAACATGTTAAGCGTCAACCACAAAGATAAGATTTGTAAAAGAACAGAAAAAGAAGAGATGCAATTGAGCCGAAAACAAAAATGAAGAATTTCACAATTTACTGAAGTTTCAAATATAATAAAAGCTGTTAGAATCAAAACAAATTTTTGCTCTGGACAGAAAGCACCAAAAATGTACCAGACTAATTAAACTGCGCAGTTAAAAAAATGAACTGAAGGAAACTAGGACGAAAAAAACGATACTAACTGAAACGAACTTCCGCTAGTTACTACCTAAATAGTGGTACTATTTTAAGTGTTTAGGAAATTACGTTGAGCATATCAGCAGTCGGCATGTCGCATTTTGAATATTACCCGCCTAGTAAAATTGACTAATCTGTTAAAAAAGTTATTAATGCGGATAAGTCAAGTTCCCGATTGCAATACCCTTGCTTATTGCAAAGGTAAATTAAAGATACGCAAAAATCATCAAACAATAAAATATATTGCCACTCTGCCAGATTAACCAATCTTTTGTACTTGTTGGACCTATAATTATGATACTAAATGAAAATGAGCATCAACAACCGATATTTAAGAGAAATCGAATCCAGTTAAAATGTACAAAAGGCAGTCCCAATAGAGTGATAAGAACTTACAGTTCGCTCAGCAAAATAACAGTGTCTCGAATGTGGGGAGATAATACAAAAGGACTATCCTCGACAGGACTGTTAAGGCCTACTGATATCTCCTTTGGATTCGCAGGAACTAAAAATATTATTATTATGATTATTATTATGATTATTATTAATTTTTCTTATATCAGTTTCACGCAAAAATGATTTCCCAAAACTAGTAAAAAAAACAAAGATGTATTATATAAAAAATCACGCAATTATCGAACATATAAACAATGACAAGTCTTCTCGTATCAGGGCAAAACCCTGAATGTTCTGACTGCCCTTTAAATGATTTTAGGCTGTCAATATCGAATTCCAATTGTTGAAACTTGAGTCGTAAAACCAATTAGTGAGACCAAATAATTTCAGTCTGGAATATTTTTGTGATTTTCTTTTAGTTTTGTGATTTCAGTTTTGCGACTTCTGTGATTCTCTTTCAATTTGGAATATTTTTGTGATAGCTCTCCAAGCATCAAAGCATAAAACGAGCAGTTTATATGCAGAACGCTAATATAGGGGTGTGCGCACAGCGGCGCCTACATAGACCCCTGATGTCCCTGTTGAGTCTGGAACACGTTGGTCAGCTTGCCACTCTACCCTCCGGTCACCGGCAAAATCATCATTAACGTGCTTAAATACTCAAATAACACTCAAGGGAGGAGACCTAACCCGCCACCAAAACACTCAATCTTTCGATCAGAACTGATAGAAATCAATCTGAAACTACAAACAAATAGGTAGGTCAGATCGCATCTTGTCCAGAAATAACATATAAACTGTCACTTTTTTTTTATAGTGTTTTTGGTCATTTTTGTTTTTTTTATTGTTTTTTGCACTTTTCGGTTTTTAGATAAAATTGTTTTTGACTTTTTCTTGGTAATACACAATTTTTGTTCGGTTTTACGCTTTGTCTTCAATTGTTTTTGCTCCCGGGACTTTGGAATAAGCGGGCTCATGACATCCCACCTAACCCTCCGGTCCCGGGAATTTTTGGTCTTAACTAAGTTAAAAAGCTAAATAGTATTAGGCCGAGGTTCGGCACCTTCCTCTCAGTACAACAAAGGTCATGAAGGCCTCTATCTTGGGCATACGCCCGGAGAAGAAGGTTCGTCGCTGAAACGTTTGCTGATCATGATGGTCTTTTTCCTTTGACAGGCCAACCCAGGAGCGCCATAAAAACGTCTATGTAACCTTTGCGCAAAAACTACACAGCGACGGAGCGTAGAAACATCACCTATAGACAACTGGCCGGTGTCAGTTACCTACATTTTACTCGTTCTTCACCGTATCGACCTAGCCATTTGATTTTCTCGTCTGCTTAGGGCTAAGTAAATGTTACTATTTTCAGGCCATCAGTCAAACGACTTTTAATCGGCTTCCGTTTACATGCGAAGACAACCGCAAAGCTGGATTTTGAATCCCCAGATTACATGATTGCTAATAAAAACACGGCTCGAATATCCTATTTTACTATTCTTTTGGTCACAGTTCTGTAACAAATCCATTGGAGATGAGATGGATTGACCTTTTCCTGTTTCTAGCTACGCGCTTTTCTAGCTACGTGCTTTTTCTGTAATAAAGTTGTCATTACTCCCAATTCGTGGCACGGGTTGGTACTGCTCCTTGCTTTTTTCCCCACTGAAGCCTTCCTTCAGTCTCTTGTCTCCAATTAGTTGTCTTATCGTGCGCGATCGTCACGATAAGAGACTTCGTTTTTTATATCGTTCTCGTTCGACTGTCTCTCACTAAATCGGTTGTTGTAGTGTTTTTTTTTTCAGTTTTTAGCCAAAAATGGCCATTTCCCGCATTTCTCAGAAAAAGACTGTCTGCAATCGAATTTTCAAAAATTAAAAGTTCCAGATTATTTTAGCATCCTTTTCAACAATACATGATCACTAAGGCCTCTAATGTCTTTTTCGTGCTGCGACTGAAAGTTCCGCCGTACCAATCCGGTGGAATGGCACAAAAATAGCCCTGACAGACCTCATAACTTCGAGATTTAATTATCCACAGAGCCCAATTCAACCCATAGTAACCCAACAACCCAATATAGAAGACACATACGAACAAACTATAGAACAACCATATACCACTAATTTTCCTTCTCAGAAACACCATCTTTTTAGCCCACGGTGAGCCGCCAAGTTGGATCACTCCATCGCTCAATTATCTACCCAGCCGACCTCCTGAGCAACCTCCACACAATTCCACTTTTTGTTTTCCCCCCACCTCAATCACCTCATGATAAAACTTCATCCAACATGGAATCAGACACTAATTTAAACACAACTGTATATTAGACTATCTCCCAATTTATTAACTCCGATATCGAAACCCCCGAAAACTTTGCCAATTCCGAACCCACTCTATCTACATTTTCCAAACCTCACTTTCAACCTATTCACTCCCAATTCAAAATTGAACCCCCTTCGACTCCCTCTTCTTTTTCAAATGTAACACCCAAATTTTCCCCCTCAACCAGTAAACCTTCCGACAACAACAGCTCTGTAAATACACAAATATCTCACGACCCTGATATTTTCATCAGACTTCAACAACAATTACAGCACCCTCAAATACTGACCATTCACCAACTCTCACAATCTATAAAATCATCCGACCCATCAACCCTAACTCCCTCTTCACATCATACCCCTTCGCAAAACCCAACTCCCTAATCAAAACCATCCTCCAGTACAAACTGAGCTTACCGAAGTTTTAAACAAAAATTCCCAAATACTCCATTTCCCTCCAACCCAGGAACATCCACAACAGTTATCAATCATCCACTTCACACTAACACAAAAAAAATTATCCAAATATGTCTACCATTTTCCCCCAGTACACATATCATCATTCAGACCCCAATGCTGAAAACCCTAATTATGTAAATGAGCATGTATTACACCCTACACTTTCATGAATATCATTCTATCACTTTACTAATCCACCAACACTACCATTATATAACACCCCTCATTACAACGAACAATGCAGCACTCAACTCTATCTTCTAACAACAGCACTAACCCCAAAACAATTCACACAGATAGGATTTAATTAATCGGTAATCAAATTCACCGCACTAAGAACTAATGATTATCCTATCGACCACTACAATCATAACATCATACGACCTAACCAAATCATTTTTCTAAACGATGACCAATTTGCTAATCCACAATTAACAGAGAAATTTTTCATCAAAACACCATACAATTTCACCCTCAACACTTTCAATAAAAAACTTGACAACGTCATTTCAGCTGCTCTCAGCGATATTCATGCTTATGATTCATACTTCAACAAATTTAACCATTTTTCACTAACCTTTCATTTCCTCACACCCAAAGAACGTGGGTTGCACTGTGTCACACGACGTTATGTTACGAACTAAACAAACACACACGTATACTTACTATCAGTTCATCCAACTTCATTACACTCAAAGCACTTCAGCACGACAATTTCGCCATAGATATCAATACATTAACTCTAAATACATTTCACCATTTTTTCTTAACTTCACCTATTGTTTTAAAAACACTAACCTACAAAGCATCCTCCTCAATTACGATCCCATCACCCAGAGGTATATGTTCTGTCCCTTAACCAAACTCTTCAACGTAGACGAATCCTGCCCACTGATCGTCCCAAACGAATTCCTCCAGCCCGTTGAAATCACAATCCTAGAACTCATATATAACACTCGATAAATTTTATAACGTTATTCAAAACACACCCTATGAACTCTCACCTAGCACTGAAGAGCACAACATCATTAATGAACTCGAATTGCTTTGGCTACTTCTTCAAACTAAAAACATCATTCGTTTGTTAGCTAAATTACTAACCTCACCAGACATCATCCACGACGTATTTCCCCACGGATTCTTCACCGACGATTAGGTAACATGAATTAAATAGTTTACTAATAAATTAACAAAATTTAACCATTCTTTAAAAATCATTTTTTAATATAGTTTTCACAGGTACAATCACAAATCAATTAGAAAAAGACAACTGAAATGAAAAAATAGAAAACCTTTTTCTAAATTCACAAATTTGAACTAACCAATTTCAATAAATGAAACAGTAAATCTCTCCCGTATAAAGCAGTAAATTGATATATAACTTCTTTTCCCCAATGAACTAAAAATTCTTACAATTGAAAATAAATTGATAATTTTAACATCCCCCCCAAGCAGGCAAAAAATTTCATAATTTCAAAGTAGTGATTTATTAAAAGTTGCCCCTAAATTAAAAAAGCAGTACTAACCTTTTCAATGACGCTTCTTGATATTTTAAATATTCACTCGCCCACATATTCTATCCACAATCGCGCAGCTCGCCCACAAAAAATTGTTTAAAATAATGAATTTTAGTTTTAACTTGCACTGATAACAACTCTATTCAGTTTTAACACGTTTCAAACTTTCTTTTAACCCTGTTGGAAAGGAGTTATATAATAATCCAAACTAACCAACGCAAGTTTACTAAACACCACAAACCACAACCTAACAGTATGACTAAGAAAAGAAAACCCACGGTACAAAAACTGGATTAACACCAGCTTAGAACTGGATAAATTTTTTTTCGAAGATTACTGTTAAGTTTGAACACAAAAGAACAAAACACTAAAAAGTCGAAAGACAAATCCAAATCAACCAGTTTGATTTTTGAGAAAAAAGCACAACTAAGCCAACAAAACAACAAACCACTAATAAAAAAGGCACAAAAATTGAACTAAAAGAGGGCCCTCCAAAAAAGAGAGCATGAAATTATACCCTCCCTCCTGGCCTAACCCACCAGAGAGGACGTCCTGAGCATGCTCTATAGCCGGTCTCAACCACCGTGCTACATCCACGCTTTGTGACACCCACAACTTTCTTTTTGACGAGAGTTTTGCAAGTGTGAGTAGCTCTTAAAAAAACGATTTAAATAATAACGCTTTTGCGATAAAACTAATACAAGATCATGACTAAAAACAAAATTAACAAAGATTTATACATGTAAAAAGTACAATGCAGTATATAGATAGCTTACAGCCCAAAGACGAGCAGCAAGGAACTTGACAACCCAATCACACTCCAACTGCGTAACGGTCACTACACTTAACGGATTTAAAGTACGACTTGGCATCGCAGTAAAGGAAACCCATTACAACCGAACAGTGGCCATCTCGATGCTCAAGTATACGTACAGATTCAAGTCACCAGACACTGCATCTAACGTTAAACTACCTGACACTCCCGAAAGTGATTGGATCATTGCTATTCTCTAAAATCAACCAGATCAACACTCATCACAACCGATCAGAAATCATAATACGATCTCCCGAAACGATCGTGATAACATTTCTTCTTCCAAACCCAAAAAAAGAATATACTCGCAACCTCTAAACAAAAACACCATCATCCATCCTTCACTACAATAGACCATTGAAAAACTAAAACTCTCTAAACCCCGGATGGTTGGAACCAAATCTAAACTAGTATTTATCATTGGTTATTGTTATGATATTTTATCTGTATAAAATATTGAATACTAACTAATCAAACTCCATCAAACTAATAACCCACTTGTTTGTAAGTGTTGAAACTACTTGTAGTTTCAACACCAGAACAAGTTGAATTAAGTTAAGAACACAGTTGCTCTCATTCTGGAACTAACTAGCGTAAACCGGTGTACACTAGATCTATTGAGACTAGGAGAAATAAAAGTAAGATTAAGATTGGTATTAGACTAAGAGGTTGCACGAATCTATCCGGCCGAAACTTAGATAGCCAGACGAGCAGACGGTGTACCTTATCTGAAACTACTCTATGAGTATAACCAATAGGATATAACTCAAGACACCGGTTGAGTCGGAAATTAAATGATCATTCAAAATCAACCTGGACAAAAATTGCACTGGCGATAAAACGTGCTTATATCACAAGCTAAATTCATGATGCCGCAACTTAGCCGACAAAATTGGCGTAGACAAACGGAAGTCCAACAATTCGAATCTATGCAATTTTTTTAAAAACTGGAAAAAAACGCAGTCCTGTTGTTGATCGAATTCCAGACCTTAGGGTTCAAAGGTAAAAAAAGCGTCGTTATCCCTAGGTCAAATAGTAACTAATCTGGAACATGTTAAGTTTCAATCACAAAGATAAGGTTTGTAAAGAGAACAGAAAAAGAAGAGATGCAGTTGAGCCGAAAAGAAAATTGAAGAATTTCACATTTTACTGAAGTTTCAACTATAATAAAAGCTGTTGGAATCAATACTAGTTTTTGCTCTGGAAAAAAAGCACCAAAAATGTACCAGACTAATTAAACTGCGCAGTTAGAAAAAAATGAACTGAAGGAAACTAGGACGAAAAAAAAGATACTAACTGAAACGAACTTCCGCTAGTTACTACCTAAATAGTGGTACTATTTTAAGTGTTTAGGAAATTACGTTGAGCATATCAGCAGTCGGCATGTCGCATTTTGAATATTACCCGCCTAGTAAAATTGACTAATCTGTTAAAAAAGTTATTAATGCGGATAAGTCAAGTTCCCGATTGCAATACCCTTGCTTATTGCAAAGGTAAATTAAAGATACGCAAAAATCATCAAACAATAAAATATATTGCCACTCTGCCAGATTAACCAATCTTTTGTACTTGTTGGACCTATAATTATGATACTAAATGAAAATGAGCATCAACAACCGATATTTAAGAGAAATCGAATCCAGTTAAAATGTACAAAAGGCAGTCCCAATAGAGTGATAAGAACTTACAGTTCGCTCAGCAAAATAACACTGTCTCGAATGTGGGGAGATAATACAAAAGGACTATCCTCGACAGGACTGTTAAGGCCTACTAATATCTCCTTTGGGTTCGCAGGAACTAAAATTATTATTATTATGATTATTATTATGATTATTAATTTTTTATATATATATATATATATATCAGTCTCACGCAAAAATGATTTCCCAAAACTAGTAAAAAAAAACAAAGATGTATTATATAAAAAATCACACAATTATCAAACATATAAACAATGACAAGACTTCTCGTATCAGGGCAAAGCCCTGAATGTTCTGACTGCCCTTTAATTGGTTTTAGGCTGTCAATATCGAATTCCAATTGTTGAAACTTGAGTCGTATAACCAGTTAGTGAGACCAAATAATTTCAGTCTGGAATATTTTTGTGATTCTCTTTTAGTTTTGTGATTACAGTTTTGCGATTTTTGTGATTCTCTTTCAATTTGGAAATATTTTGTGATAGCTCTCCAAGCATCAAAGCATAAAACGAGCAGTTTATATGCAGAAGAACGCTAATATAGGGGTGTGTGCACAGCGACGCCTACATAGGGCCAGGGATCGAGGCCAACACTGAGCAAGAATGTCTGAATAGTAAAATTTGGTTTCCAACAAAAAAAACATAGATCAAGAGCAAATGATGATATATATTCTCCATGAAACTATTATTATAGGTAGCAAAAATTACACACTTTATTTGAAAATTCTGCATGGATGGAAAGAAACAAAGTTAACTCCGATCTAAAACAGCATCAAAAAATTTTAAATTGACTAGTATTTCCCATGAACAATGAACAGATTGAACAACCTGTATAGCAACAACCTGTATAGCAATAACAGATACACAAAAAACATGCCAAAAACGTAAACTAAAGATTATGCGCAAAACTTGGAAATACACGTTGGTATCATTGTTGCATACGAGGAAAAATCACATGAGAGTAAAAACAGAAGAATGTCGGAATTTTTTAACGTCAATATACTACAAAAAAAAACGAACTACGTCAAATTGAAAAACAATTTACTGAATTTTTCTTTCTAAAACAATGAAAATGACACAAACCACTATAATGACATAAATCAAAACTGAAATCCCTAACTGACGCCGCAAGTTCACGCAGATTGAAAACATTTTGAATAAAATTGAATGCTAGCTTTTTAATATACTATTGGAACCTAATCCAAACTACATTTTATTTTTTATTACTTAGACATTTAATCACTGTAAAGTATTTAATATTAACCAATCACAATCCATCTAACTAACTACCCACTTATTTGTAAGTGCTGAAATTACTTGTAATTTCAGCACCAGAGAGATTTGAATTTAACTTAGAAAATAGTTGACTCTCCCGAGTACTTCAGCAGCCGCAACAATACCAGTATACTCTAGATCTATTGAGCCTAGCAGAGACTAGTTAAACACCCTGAGACTAGTAGTAATAAGAGTAAGATTAGGATCGCTATTAGACTAAGAAGTTGCACGAATCTATCCGGCCGAAAATAAGATAGCGTGACGAGCAGACGGTGTACCCTATCCGAAATTACTCTATGAGCTAGACCTCCATACCTAACTCATCTAGTGCGACCATAAGTCTCGAACAAGACCTTAAAAAACAAATTAGCTTAGAAAAAAATAGATTCGAAAATAGACAAAAACATTTTCAAAATGTTATACGATAATAATTTAATTGAATGGTCTCTACGACTCAATAGATCAAAACCACTCTTCCGAACAATACTAGAACAACGACGTATTGGAAACAGACCTCGGACAAGAGACGACATACGATTACGAAGAAACTTACCGAATAGTTTCATGATCGTACGGCAAAAGCCACAACAAACTTTTATATTTAGAATTATACCGGCAATGAATTTAGATTTTCATTCGCAAACATAAAGTTCTTGAAGAAAAATCTTCAATGCATTTACCAGGCGCTAAATAAATTATTAATGTTCAAGAACGATTGATAAAAACATCACTAATCGTTTCTTCAGCTGCAGTACTATATAAAACATATTTTGAAATAATTTATTCAAAATAAAAACAAAAATTAGTAGCATGACAATAAATCGTTAGTAAGTATTAATTATCCTGTTGTTCCAGCTTCATCACCTAAAACATAACAGCAATCATAAATAAACTAACTTCATTAAAACTAAAAGTCACAAAATGTTATTTCAAAATTTTTAAACTTTATACTTTCTAAATCTAAAAACTTTTTAATCTTAAACCAGATCATCAAGGCTTATCCTTGGATCTAATTTAATTTTCTATCCTAAATTTTAATTCTGATCATCAAGGCTTATCCTTGGATCAAAAGAACAATTTTGTTCTCCCCCACCCACCTATCAAGTGTCTAACGACCTCAAACGTCGATTCACTCTCCAACCTTCCCAAAAGACCCAGGACTAATAGATATTTTTCAAACACTAACCATTTAAATTAGGCTAAACAGTGAAGAACTTCGGTTATTCATCCTTCACTTGACCCCTCCTCTTATACGACCCAGGACAACCTTAGACTTAGTAAGTTTAAAATAGTATCTAACGAACTACTTGCGTTCTAATTATACCTGAACCTTGTGGATCGATTTACGTACAGATCCGAGTAACAAGGCATCCCTTCCAAACACGAACTTCACGCCATTCCCAGACGAGGCTGATCACAAACAACCCCCCCCCCCCCCCCCCCCCACAAATACAAGCAGAAATGACATAGCAAAGCATTTTGGATTCTGGAATCTAAAACGATTTCATTCATTGGGGATCACATTCGTTGTTGAACGATCAACTTCAGCGTCCTGGACCTTCCTTAAGGCATTGGTTCTAGTCAAGGACCTCTCTTCTCCAGAAAACGAGAAAAAAAGAAAATGATGTTCGCCACATACCAACGTTCATCATCCATCCTTCAATTGCAGAAGAAAAGATATAAAACTCAAAAAATTCTGTAAACCCCGGATGGGTGGAACCTAATCCAAACTACATTTTATTGTTTATTACTTAGACATTTAATCACTGTAAAGTATTTAAGATTAACCAATCACAATCCATCTAACTAACTACCCACTTATTTGTAAGTGCTGAAATTACTTGTAATTTCAGCACCAGAGAGATTTGAATTTAACTTAGAAAATAGTTGACTCTCCCGAGTACTTCAGCAGCCGCAACAATACCAGTATACTCTAGATCTATTGAGCCTAGCAGAGACTAGTTAAACACCCTGAGACTAGTAGTAATAAGAGTAAGATTAGGATCGCTATTAGACTAAGAAGTTGCACGAATCTATCCGGCCGAAAATAAGATAGCGTGACGAGCAGACGGTGTACCCTATCCGAAATTACTCTATGAGCTAGACCTCCATACCTAACTCATCTAGTGCGACCATAAGTCTCGAACAAGACCTTAAAAAACAAATTAGCTTAGAAAAAAATAGATTAGAAAATAGACAAAAACATTTTCAAAATGTTATACGATAATAATTTAATTGAATGGTCTCTACGACTCAATAGATCAAAACCACTCTTCCGAACAATACTAGAACAACGACGTATTGGAAACAGACCTCGGACAAGAGACGACATACGATTACGAAGAAACTTACCGAATAGTTTGATGATCGTACGGCAAAAGCCACAACAAACTTTTATATTTAGAATTATACCGGCAATGAATTTAGATTTTCATTCGCAAACATAAAGTTCTTGAAGAAAAATCTTCAATGCATTTACCAGGCGCTAAATAAATTATTAATGTTCAAGAACGATTGATAAAAACATCACTAATCGTTTCTTCAGCTGCAGTACTATATAAAACATATTTTGAAATAATTTATTCAAAATAAAAACAAAAATTAGTAGCATGACAATAAATCGTTAGTAAGTATTAATTATCCTGTTGTTCCAGCTTCATCACCTAAAACATAACAGCAATCATAAATAAACTAACTTCATTAAAACTAAAAGTCACAAAATGTTATTTCAAAATTTTTAAACTTTATACTTTCTAAATCTAAAAACTTTTTAATCTTAAACCAGATCATCAAGGCTTATCCTTGGATCTAATTTAATTTTCTATCCTAAATTTTAATTCTGATCATCAAGGCTTATCCTTGGATCAAAAGAACAATTTTGTTCTCCCCCACCCACCTATCAAGTGTCTAACGACCTCAAACGTCGATTCACTCTCCAACCTTCCCAAAAGACCCAGGACTAATAGATATTTTTCAAACACTAACCATTTAAATTAGGCTAAACAGTGAAGAACTTCGGTTATTCATCCTTCACTTGACCCCTCCTCTTATACGACCCAGGACAACTTTAGACTTAGTAAGTTTAAAATAGTATCTAACGAACTACTTGCGTTCTAATTATACCTGAACCTTGTGGATCGATTTACTATTCTCCAACCCTTGAACACAATCACTACCCCTAAGTAGGATTAAGTAAGTTAACACCTTAGCTTATATTAGCCACGAGAAAGTAAAAATCATTCTCCGGAATCGATATACTTTTCTCTCCAACCCTGAATAAAAAGACCCAGGCTAAGCTAACCAAAAAATCGTAAGGACTAACAGTCTAGGAAATTAAAACCACTTACAAACAACCTTGCACCCATCATCCTAAACCTTATGTCATTAAAAAATCTAGGAAATAAACAAACAATCGTCATACACAATTGTCAAATTGAAAATCAAAAATACGATCTTGTTATAACCCCGCATACACAAAAAATTGAATACATTCACACAAAACTGCTTTCACTAAAAAGAACAATTCAAAGAAAACAAAGACAGATAACACGAAAAAGATTTTCAAAACACCGAAACGCATTTTCCGACTCAGAAGTCAGTAGTCTCGACGCACTATACAAAGTAGAAGATTCAATAAATCAGTCTTATCCAATTCAGGATTCAGTATATTTTTCCGACTCAGAAACAAATACAATTTCATCGAAAAAAGGAAAAAATAGAATAAAAAAGAAACACAAGCATAAACCAGTACATCTATACAATTGGAGTCAACCAATCAGACATATTAACAATTATCTATTAACAGTCATCAAACGTAACAATGAGCAGCCACACTCAAAGTGAAGAAAGCATAGATCACGAACAAGCATTCCCTTTTGTTATAGACTCAGATACTGATAGAGGACAAATAAAATTCTGTAAAAATTTACTCATAAATCTATTTGAACCAGGAATCAGTCCAATTAAAACAGAATTTCCAGATGTAAGAATAAGAAGACAACTAATAGATCACTATATAAAAGATATCGCAAAAATAACACAACAATACGGTATCTACACTATAGGAATCTGGACACCAGAAAACAAGAAATACGTTGGCCAAACAGATGATCTTGATCTCGAATTTTCAAAAGCATTCACAGAATATATTAAAAATATACAATACCATAACTCACAGAGAGCAAACTCAATATTCACAAATGAAGTTTTTGCCATAATATACACAAATTTAAATATATTAGAAACAACAGAAACCCAAAGTACATCACCAATTCAGACATCTAGACACACTAAGGTTAGAAACGAAATCACCGCATTTTCTACATTTTTATACGCAATCCGTGAAAGTTTTTCAAATAATGACATTTCACAAAACTCCAAACACGACTTACAAAAAATATTAGCATGGTTTATAATTGATTATTTCGGACATAATATAGATTTAACACACGAAGCAAGAAAAAATTTTAGACCTCAAAGTAACACTGACGACACAGTCATTCATGAACAATCAGATTATGTTTGGGACCACGATTGGTCTCATCCATTATTTATACACTTCCCAAATGCTATTTCAAGTCAAGCGATAGACACAATATCTATTCACCGAAAATATATAAAAATTATACCATTAACAATTGACGCCACACCTTTAAATTATAATACATTTTTGCCTGATACACAAAATAATAGTTTAAATTCAACGGTTATTCATAATGAAGACCTCAATGGAGCTCGAAATCTTACACAACAAGATATTCAAACACCATCACAGTTCATAAATGAAGAAATTGTTCACACGACAATAACAACTACGCAACAAAGTATTTCACCAATACGTCCAAATTTCACAACACCAAAAAATAATAAAGTGACATCACCACAAATGACATTACAATCAACTGTAAAACCTTCAGCCACTTTAGCCCCTAAATTTTCACATATGGATTACCAAACATATAGACCAATGACAAGACCACCAAAACCAAGAAGGACATTCACAAGAAATAATTTTGCAGAACACAATTATAATTACACACATCCACCAAGAACAAATTACTCCCCACGAAAACCTAATCATAATCATGTATATTCCCACAATTGGGATAGACCAACGACAACCAACAATTCAGTAAATTTTCAACCTAATCAGCATCCTACACAGGATTATAGTGAAAATTACCCATTTTTTCAACAAAACAAAAATCGACAACAAAAATCTCACCATACGGATTATATATCATCCGATGATGATCATTTACCAGATATTTTTGAACCATACTTACAAGAGTATCGAACACAAATGCCAAATTCATACAACACAGTTTTTTTAACCAATGCAAACACAAAATCCAATGACTATGCATTCATATCAACCAAATCGAATGCAAAATGAAATCCCATTACCATATTATCTACAACAACATGAAATCACAAAAAATCAATTGACAAATTTTTCACAAAAGATTCACACAGGAATTCTCAAAAATGTTTGATTCTGAAAGAAACAAACAACATCAAAGAGTTTTATGTAATGAAACTCGAAGATTACCAAATGAAACAATAAAACAATTAGCAGTCAGAATCGAAACACTAGTTCGAAAAGCATATTCGCTTAATACCCACGATTATAAAACCACAAAAATGACAGAAATCTTAATGATGACCTTAACACCACAATTAAGAAAAATTGCAATAAAGAAAAGAGCATCTCATCCTTCCTCAATTCGAGAACCGGATCTAGATTTCAGAAAACTAGTCGATAAACTAGAACAAGCAGAGATCACAATGAAACTCGAAGAAACCGAAAACTTGAAATTACAATATGTTAATCACATTGAAACAAAAACTACACACATTAACAATATACAAGAATCAGATGTAGACCTATCTGAAAAAATCACCGAAATTTTAAACATCTATGAAAAGAATCCAAACTGGAAAGGCAAACCATCTTTTAAGAAATGGTGTAATTATTGTCGACGATACGGACACAGTATCTCTGAATGTAGACAAAAACAGCAAGACAACCAAAATAAACCTCAAAAACACAAAGAACCAAACAAATCATTTTATCAATACATGAAAAAAGATCAAAACCTACCAAACAAAAATGTATACAGTAACAATAGTTCTGGAAAACCACTTCCAAGCAACAAAAACTATTCTCGAAATCAATCACCGTATAACTCAAGTTATAGAGGTAGATCACCCGAACAAAGAAGTTCATGAAACTTCTCACAAAGTAGATATAGTCGATCAAATAGTAGAAACAATTATCCACGATCAAATTCAAACTCAACACAATTTGTTTCAGCATCCAGTTCCCAGTCAAACAGAAATAGACATTATTCAAACCATCAGTCACGAAATTCATCTTATAATAGAAATAGAAACTATTCAAATAATAGGAACAGAAACTATTCAAACAACAGAAATAGAAGCTATTCCAACAACCGTAATAATTATCCAAACAATAGATCACGGAATAACTTATACAACAGATCAAACTATCATAGATCAAATGACAATCAACACAATAGATCCAGAAATAACTCACAAAATTGGAATTCAAGTAACAATAACCGATATAGAAATTATTCCCAATCACCTTATAGGAATAATAATCGTCATCACAATTCCCAGCATCGACACATAGAAGCAATACACCAAAACACCAAAGACAAATTAATCAAGTTCAAACAAACGAAGAAATAACTCAAGACCCCCCAGGTATAGATAACACAGAAAACATCGAATTACAAGTAAACCACATTAATTGCGATTCAACAGACAGTGAAAGCGATACAGATAATAATATCTTAATTAACATGATAACTGTTAATAATGACTATGAATCAATCACATATGAAGAACCTTTTAGTTCACACATATATGAAAATCAATTAGAACTCCTTAATAATTATTATTTAGGACCAAATAATCATAATACACAAACCACCCAGGAAGTACACAAAATTCACACGGAAAGTTCACTTGACAAAGACAAGGCAAAAAACCTAACTACAAACCACATATATCAAAACATACAAAAAGAACAGCCACGAGAAAAAATCTGGACAACCCCATTTCTCTTAGAAAGCCCAAAAAACAAAGAATTTCAACCACCAGATCTTGAAATTGATTTTTTAATCGATTCAGGCGCAGAATCAAATATCATCAATATCCCTACATGGAATGAAATCAAATTATTACATCCAAATTTAAAACCTTTAGAAACATCTAGCAAGTTAGCAACAGCACAAGGATCAATGTTAACGAACTATGGAAAAATCCAATTATTCCTTGTTCCCACAAGAACAATGGAACAAAACAAAATTCTAAACAAACCATTCAAACAAACATTTCATATCACTGATATTAAGCACAATATCATAGGCATACCATTTTTTACTAAGTATATACCAACCATAAATATATTAAATAGTAAGTTAAACATAAAAGACACATACACAAAAATAAAGAACACCGCTTTAACATTTTTCCAAAGATTAAACAAACAACCACCATTTTTCTCCAAATTCTACCCAATTTATAATCAAGAACGAAGACACCTGAAACCCTTATCAGGAACTGTCTATAAATTCTCCATAAAACCAGTTCATCAGTATAACACAAATCAAAATAAACAACAACTCTTTATGTCAGATTTTGAATTCAGACCAATTCACAAATTTTTCAAAATAACTATATCATCAATAAGATATGAAAAGGATATTAATTCAGATATTATTTCACTACACGTATATAATAATACACCAAATAAAATAACACTACCCCTAGGATTATTAGGATATTGCGAGACAAACGCAACAACTTCACCTGTAAAAGAAGTAGCATACAGAGTTAATAATATACTGCAATTACTTGACATTTGCCAATCCACAATTCTTAACGAAGAATTATCTATCAATAAAATAATAAGTAATGAAAAAAAAATACAGACTATTTCACAAAAACCCCATATTTTAAACCAACTTTTGATATAACAAAATATAAAAAAGACCAACAGAAACTTTTAACTATGTTCAATTTTCAACACTCACAGATAACACAAAGTGAATTTGATAAGCTAGCACAACAGCTATTAAAATATTCATCAGTTTACGCAACATCAAAATTTGACGTAGGAAAAGTCAGTTCATCCCTACATCTTCCTTTAAAACCAGACGCAGTTTTCAAAAAACAAAGAGCAAGCAAAGTACCAATTCACTTACATGACAAAGTCAACAGATTATTAAATATTTTAGAACAATACGAAATTATATCACCAGTAGATAAAGAAGAACAACCAAAAGGTAACACATTTATCAACCCCGTTATTATTTTAGCAAAAGGCGAATCACTTAAGATGGTTTTAGACGCCAGATATCTCAATTCACTAATTGATGAATCCAAATGTAATTGGCCTATTGAACCCATACAAGTAATTTTAACAAAAATTAATGGAAAGTATTTCACAACCGCAGACATGAACAGTGCTTACAACCAAATGCCTTTAGACGAACAGTCACGACGTCTAACACAATTCGTTATTGGAAATCAACAATACGAATTTAATCGATTATTCTATGGCATATCCATAGGACCAGCAGCTTTTTCAGCTTTCATGAGCAAAATTTTTAGACCACTTATACTAAAGAAAAACGCAATCACATATTTAGACGATATCTTCATGCAATCGCAAACTAAAGACGAAATTTTTACAGTTTTAGAGCAATATCATAAAATTCTTCAGAACGAGAATCTGAAGGCAGCCCCAGATAAATCACATTTCTTTCTAACACGAGTAAAATTTTTAGGACATAACATTGAACGAAACACTATTACTCCATTAAAATCACGCATTGACGCAATTCAAAAATTCCAGCCACCAACAAATAAAAAGAAAAGTCAAGAATTCCTCGGAATGTCAAATTTCTTAAGCAAATACGTTTACAAAATGCAATTATACTTAAGACCCTTTTATAACATCCTCAGACAACAAAATAATTTTGAATGGACCACTGAACATCAAACACGATTTAAAGAAATCAAAAAACTGTTAACGGAACAAATATCAAACACAATTCCCGATCCGAACCAGCCATTTTACGCTATGTGCGATGCTTCAAATTTTGGCATCGGCGCAGCACTATTACAATCACATAGTGAAACAAACAAAATGAATCTAATATCAGCAATTTCACAACTTTTTACACAAGCCGAGTTACGACTCTCCACACTGATGAGAGAGTGTACAGCTATAATTTATACACTTACAGAATACGAATTTCTATTCCTTGGATCGAAACATCCAACAGTTTTATTCACAGATCACAAACCAATTATATTTCTTTTTACACAAAAGTCAAATCCAAATCATAGAGTATATAGATTTCAACTAATTCTAATGAAATTCCCAAACTTACACATAGTTTGGACAGCAGGAAAAAACCTGGCATTACCAGACACCTTAAGTAGAAATACACCACCAGAACTACTTACACGAAAAACTACAGTTGAAATACCAAAAAACATTAAATTCTATCTCGCAAAAGACGAAACATCACCCAGATTAGAATGCAAATGCGCAGTAAAAACTGATATTGACCAAACGCAAATAAATAATCTACAACATTTTCCACTTTATCTAGATTGCCAAAATAATCACTACGAAGTTGATTTATTAGGTACATCAACATTCAAACCTATTCCACACTCACAATGGATAACAGATAATACAAAACAAAAGAAAACAAAACAACAATCTCATAAGAAAGATCTTTTTCCACTAATTGAAAAAAAAACTTAACTGATAAAATAAACTTATCAGGACCACAAGTTAAAGACACAAAATATACTATCAACCAAGTTTTTAACCTTCGTGACCCACTTGATACAATCCCTTTATCAAAAACAGAAATTGACAATATTTTTCTACCGCCAACAGAAAAAATTTTCACTCGAACTTTTAAAACGATATCATAATTAGACCCAGTTATACGACAGCTCAAATCATGGCACAAATATAAAACAAAACCAGCAAAAGCTGATACTACAATTTTAGGAAACAAAACACTTCTTCGCTATTTCCGAAAATTTAATAACACAACAATAAATGAAAACACAGATCTTCTAGAATAGCAACTAGATGATTTTAAAGTCCCCTGTCTTCCCTTAAGTATGATATTAATAGCATTCAATATCACTCATACACAAAATACAAAAGGACACTCCGGATCAGAAAAAACATACTCAAACTTTACACAAAATTTTTACTTTCCAAACGCTCCAGTTTGGATAAAAGTATTATGCAATGATTGTATAATATGTCAACTTAACAAACCTTACCCAAATCAGAAACAATTTGCACATAAACAAGATTTAAAAGGACAAAGTCTATACTTTAATCACAGAATATCATTGGACACAAAAGGACCAATTTCCCCATCCTCAGAAGGAAACTCATACATTATGGTCATTGTTGACGCATTTACACATTATGAAGCACTCAACCCAGTACCACATTGTAACGCTTATTACGCTTACACAACACTCTACGAACATTGGATAGCAAAATTTGGATTACCAGAAATTCTAGTAACAGACAACGGTACAGAGTTCATTAATAATGAAATAATCACACTATGTCACCTGTACAACATAAAACATAAACCACGTACATCTCATGCACCTTGGACAAATGGATTAGTCGAAGGTATGAATCGTTCATTACAAGAATACCTTAGATGTATCATAAATGGAAATGATACAAAATACACAGAATGGTCAACAGATGTAAAATTATTCCCATTAGCATACAATTCACAAATAACGACAACCTTACGAATGTCACCATATGAAATGGTTTTTAACCAAAAACCAAGAAAATCAATAATGTTCACAGCAAATGCACATAAAAATGCACAAAGACATTGCAAACCGACTAAAGATTCAATATGCTATAACCTACCATTACATACACATGATGAACATCATTTTCATCACCCACAAATTCTCAAATTAGCCTCCGGTACACACACCGAATGGATTTTAAACAGAGATAAAAAGCATAACGAAATCTACCAAAAAGTAACAAAGAAATTGTTACAACGACAAAATATTAATCAACAAATTAATCAACGATTTACGCCAGCCACCGTTTTAAAAATAGGAACATTTGTTTTAATACCAAATTTTCAAACACAAAAAGGAATCTCTAAAAAACTGCAACCACTTAGAAAAGGACCCTACCAAATAATTAATAAACCAACTGAAGTCACATATCAACTTATAGACACAACAAAAAAAATTGTTCAACACAGAAACAATCTATTACCTTATCATCCGAAAGAATACGCTTTACGCGAACTAACTCAACTATATTCTTTACTGGTTTAAAAGTTATTCAAAATAACACACAAATAGAGCCAATATTAAATGAAACTGATAAAAATTAACACACACAAATTCAACAACAAGACAGAATTCACAAAGACGTAAACACATTAGATTCAAATAATGCAGTAAAAGAAAGAAAAAATAGAAAAATGATAGAAAAAATCTTGCCACAAGAACAGAAATAAAAATCTACACATAGAGAATCATCAAGACTTAGAAACAAACCACGTAAAAATTATAAAACATTCATCCCACAATCTAAAATATTAAAGAAAGTTGAATTTCAAAAATGAAATCATTTTCCTCTTCACACATTTTTACCTTCATATACATCTCAGACATTTTAACTTTCATATTTTCCAAATAACATGCTGAAATAAACACAAAGATTCTAGTTCAAAATCAACCAATAAGATTCACTCAAATCCACCACTTCCGAATGTCTAAATATCAACCTCTTAGCAGATAGACATTAATCTCCAGGCATATCTGTAACTATAACTTTACAACCCCCAGGTCAAAAATAAGCAACTCGATAAATTTTGACAACTAAAATAAATATCACGATAATATTCCAACCCTCCCCTATCTAATAACCCGAAGATCAACAATATTTTCCCAAAATTACCCTCCAAAACCCCCCAACCACAAATGGCAAATTAGCCTAAAGAAAAAATGATCCATGATCATTTAGCCTAAAGTACAATTTTCTCAAAATTATCTCAGATTACCCACCAAATAAAAATAAAGTCAAGAAGACCTCCCGAGCACCATAAAATAAGCCCTCAACAATTTTTCAAGAAACTCAACCCGCTTGTCAAAAAACCAATAAATAATCCGACCACACTTGAGTATAGCCCCAACAATTCAAAAAATAATCGACGAAGAAATCATTTTCTCAAATGCTTCTTTTCTCTACAGTTCTCTTCATAAAAAATCTACTCCTAAACCTTTTCTTCAAACTTTTTCTCATTTCTAAATTTTTCATCATACTTTGTATTGACATAGTAATCCTAATAGTAATCAGTTTAATAGTAATCCTAATAATAGTTTTCATAGTAATCCTAATAATTTTCTTTCACATAGCTTTGATTTTCTACACCCTATACGCCCTATATTCCCATCGTTCCCTACTCATTGACCACATATACAGGTACGATAATTTCAAAACCAATTTAAATGATACGAACAATTTTTAGTAGAACAGATATTTTCCTCCTATTCATAATCTTCCTCACATTTGTAACATCCCTAATTATGACAATACGTAAATGTATAAAAAAGGCAATAGTAACATTCGCATTAGCCACGATTCTTTTGATTCTATTCATCGAAGAATATTATAACAAACATAAATCTTTTTACTAAGTTATTCAATATTGCAAACACACTTTCAAAATTGCTAACCAAACACCCCCAAATCAGTCTTCACCGACAACTTCCCAAGAAAACCCAACAGTACCAACAACTACCCAAAACCCGCAAACATCCACACGAATTTCATTTCAAGATAACCCATACACTTTTGAACGACACGCTCCCTTATCTGAACCCCTAGAACCAGTTCAAAGACAAGCATCACTAAGCGAACCAACATATAATTTATACCCTACACTGCAACAAGACTTAAATCGAATCCGACATATTAGCCAAAATCAAAACACAATCGAAGTAAATAGACAGATCATTCATCCAAGAAGAAATAGAAACTTTCAAACTCCTAGAATTACCTTTAGCATACCCCAATCTCCAACAGATACACCAACGCTAACTCCCATCATTCACTCAGAACATTTAGGATCAACACCAACCTCAGCACAAATACGTGAAAACCCTTTTAACCAACCTAACCCAAACGAACGTCTACCCCATTGGGCAACACAATCCTACTCACAAGGAGAACCTAACTTAGTCGACGACCCAATAGATACTTCGTCAGAAACAACATCTCTACCAGAAACACTATCACTTCCATCAACACCATCCCTAAGTCAAATTTCACCATCAATTTTCCCTTTAAATATCTCACACGATATTGAAACTAGATATAGTGAACAACCTACAAATATACCCCTCAGATTAGATTGGAATACATTTGTAGCACCACCTCCATTATTAGGGCAACATAACGAAAGCCACCGACTACACAGTTGGGCACTTAATAGAATACAATATAGACAAGATATCCACGAAGATATCCGAGAACATAACGTACAAACATTAAATCAAAACAGCCTCCAACTAAAGTTTGAAATTACAGTTAAACTCAATAATATCGTTCAACATCCTTATCCACTAAGCCCTTCAAACATTACAGCTCAAACACTACCACCACCATTTATTACAACAGAAGTGATATATAAATACGATAGATATACGAAAACTACAATCGGATATATAACATTTTATAACCCATATTCAGGACTATCGTACACATGTATATTTTAAGGATATTAATATTTCTACACATCTTTTATCTTATATTTTCCGAACAAAACACAAAGCCATCTCCTCGCACAGGACCTCAAGACTTACTAGTAACACACTATGATTGTGAAGAAAACGAACAAAAACACTACAAAAATACGCAATAAATCAAGTATCACATTGCGAAGCAGAACCACAAGCTGTAGAAACTGCAATCATAATAGCAACACTATACTCAAAAGCCCGAGCAACAACAGTCACCGGATATAAATTTACAGCAACATTTTCCGAAAAGAAAGTACATTGCTCACAAGTTTCAAACGGAAGTAAAAACAGACTTGACCACGAATCATTTTACCAAAGTAACATTGAAAGACTTTTACATCTCAATCCCGATGATTGTAAAGTCGAATTACACAGGTTAAATCTCACAAATAACAAGCACTCAGACAGACAAATAGTACACTTCCATGTCTTTAGCGATTCTGTACACCAAGCAGAACTTGAACGCTATCAAGGACATATCAAATTAGACGAAAAATACTCATTCAATGGCGCACACGGACGTTTAACTTATGACCCCGACGATAAACATTGGATACCACACATTGGAATAAACGACCCCTCAAATTGTAAAGCAGATACAAAAAATAGAGGCTACCAAAAAATAATGTTTTTTGATTGGAAAATACAACTCGAAAAAATACAACTCACACGAGATTTAGAAGATAACACAATGATCTATCAAGGAAATCGATTACCTTGTAAAAATGATCAAGGATATTGTGATCCTACAACAAGAACCCAAGCAACAATTGTTTGGTTTCCCGAAGATACATGCACAACATTTCAAGTAGCAAGAATACACGCTAGAATGATAAAATTTCATGAAAAATACTTCATTGAATCCATCCCATATGAACAAGTAAACATACTTCACAAACGAAGTAGTAATTTCAGAAATCTAAATAATATAGAAAACAAATTAACACGTTTTCAAATCTACCAAGAAACAGAATTTGCATGTAAATACGCAAACCCACTCTACAAAACACAATACTCCGAAATACTTGTCGAATACGAAGAAGGTTTCGACATGACCACTGGCAAAATCAAGGTAAATCCACACGCGACAGCAAAATATAAATACGACGGAAAACCCTACATCCCAGTTAATTTCCAAAAATCTACCGGTCAACCAGGTGGAAAAATAACACCAATTGACAGAAAAAATACACGATTACAAGAACTATCACTTATGAACACAACATACTTTGGAAAAATACATTATGACATTCATTTAGATATGAAATTAGACTACACAATTAGTAGAATTTTTCAAGAAGTGTCACTTTCTGAATTAGAAACACTACATCAACTATGCGAACTAGAACGAACACAAATATTACAATCACTCGCATTAGCAGTATTAAAAATACCCTATGCAGGATATTTATTATCAGGAAACAGATCAAATTTTCTTGATTACGAAGGAAACATTTTATGGTTTTATACTTGCACTAAAAAAGTATCACCATTATACGTTTTTGAAGACAAACGTTGCTATAAAAGGATACCCATATTCTATAAAAACCAAGTACATTTTGTCGACACACTCTCAAGAAGAACATATTTTTGGGATACGGCAGTCCCATGTGGATCAGAAAAAAGCCACAATGTAGTACAACAAAATCCAGACGAAGATAAATACTACCTATTAACACCATACCCTACATTAATGCAACCACTCAAAAAGTTTTCACCAGAAAGCATAAGATCCATTGCTCGAAACCCCAATATAGATCTACAATCCATTGGAATTTATTCTAAATCTGATATACAACACCATATTAGAACACAACAATTCCAAGAACTACTCACAAAAATGGACACTATACAAAGACAATCAATTGATCAAAATTTAAGAAAACTTGCAGAAACCGCAGGATTTGCAGACATATACACTCAAGATTACAGCGGATATTTTAAAGATATTAAAGATTATAAATATTTAAACGGCGAAAAATACAGGCCACAAGATATTTCACCCATAAATATTTTCAGTTTGGTAACCCTAAAGGATGGCCCTACTACATAGGATGGCCCTACTACATCTTAGAACGATTGACTATCTTATACGCTATGTTTAACTTTATAGGATTTCTTTTCTCACTACTGAAAGGAATCTATAATACAAGCGCTATACACACACACAAGTCAACCGCCAAGCAAGTGTAGCACGCATATTATTTGCTGGATTTTTTGGAATATTTTCATCATCCATAAACAAAATACTTCTAGACGCACAAATCAAAGAATATAATACAAATCTAGCCACAAGACCAAATACATATGACGAAGAACACAATAACGTAGATACAACACCTACAGCACCACAAGTACCAGCCCTACCACAAAATCATCCCTTATCCCTAGTTCCCAGAAATTTTCGAAATTTAGCAATCGCAAATAATCCCGATTTTTGACCACATTCAATACACAGCCCTATCCAACATATAACGACAAATCATTTACAAAATGATAGTACATACGAAGAAATTATAGAACAACCCCACACCACCACTTTTCAATCTCAAAATAATCATTGTTTTAGCACAGGATGAGCCGACAACTTGGATCCCTCCACCGTTCAAATTCCCACCCAGCAAATCTCCAAAACCCAGTTCCCATTATACCACTTTTCGCTTTTCCCCCACCTGATTTTGTAATTAACATACCATCCAGCACGAGTTCAGACACTAACTCAGACGCTTCAGTTTTTCGCACAATTTCACAATTTAATAATTCCGACCTTGAAACTCCCGACGAATTTGCCAACTCCGAACCCTCTCCTTTCAGTTACTCCCAAACCAACCCCTCTACTTTTTCACAACCCCCTTTCAGACCCATCAACGCCAGTCAACCACTACCAACCCTTTCCACTCCCTCTTATGCATCCCAAGTTACCCCAACGTATAGTTCATCCCTTTCAAACCGTTCAGCTAACAATTCCCCAGATATTCCACAAATTTCCCCAGAACTAGATAATTATATAACACTCCAACAACAAATGATCCATCCACACACCCTTACCATAAATCACCTATCCTCCATGAAAACATCATCCGGCCCACCAACACCAACACCACTATCTGAATATACCCAATCTTTAACACAATCATCCACCTCCACAGAATCATCAACTAGCACTAACAGAGCTTAATGCACTTTCAAAAGAAAATTCCCAAATCATCCCTTCACTACTAAACCAGGCACAGCTAAAGAATATATTGATCACCCAAAACATAAAAATACCAAACAATTTCTACAAACTAACCTACCATTATTCCCTCAGTACACCTTAAATACACCTACCCGCACTAATGATTTCACTATCGAATACAACGATCACAACATCATACGCCCTAACCAAGACCTATTTTTAGATGATGACCGCTTTGCTAACCCACAACTAACAGAAAAATTCTTCATCTCAACACCATATATATTTACACTTAATATTTTTGACAAAAAACACGATCACATCATTTCAGAAGCCCTCATTAATACACAAGCCTATGAAAGCTTCCAAGACAAATTTGATTTATTCACACTAACCTTTCACTTCCTTACACCGCAGGAACGAGATCTGCACTGCTCCCACGATATTATGTTACGCACTAAACAAACACATACTTATACATATTATCGCTTTATTCAAAATCACTTCCATCTACACACACCTTCACGACAACCGCACCATCGTTTTCAATTCATTAACTCAAAATACACATCACCGTTTTTCCTTAATTTCACTTATTGTATCAAAAATACTAACCTTCACGGCATCCTCCGTAACTACGACCCCGTCCACCAAATGTATATATTTTGCCCCATCATCAATGCTTTCCAGGACAAAGAATCCCGACCCTTCCTCATCCCGCACGAATTCCTACAACCCATTGTAATCCCAATCCTTGAATTTATACATAACACTAAATATAACCATAAACTTTATAACTTAATTCAAAACACACCTCATGAATTTGCAGTCGGCACCGAAGAACTAAATATCATCAAAGCACTTCAATTGCTTTGGTCACTGCTCGAAACTAAAAATATCATTCGTATATTAGCTAAATTACTAACATCGTCAGAACTTACTCAAGACCTCTTTCCCCACGGCTTTTTTCCTGAAGATTAAGATAAGTATATTTAAATTATATTCACTAATAAATATAAAGTTACTAACCATTTTTTATAATGTTTAATTTCATTTTTCTAGCCCTCTCACCACCATCATCTACAAAATGACAAAAGACAAAAAAATAGAAAACTTTTATAAACTAGAATTCATCAAACTTATTTGCTAAAACAATTTTGATAAAACAATTTCCATAATCTAAACTCTTCGCACTATATAATGTCTTAAAATTCATAAAATTGTAATAAATTAATCTATACATTTTTCCCCACCAAGCAGTAAACTTACATACGATGAAAATTTATAACTTCAAATTCCTCCAAAAAAGTAGTAAAATTCAAAATTCAAGCAGTAAATTTATAAATTGTTAAAGCAGTACTGACCTTTTCTTTCATTCGCACAAGAATTCTATCCATACTCGCACAGCTCGCCCACGAAGAATTGTTTAAAATAATGATTTTATGTTCCAAGCTTTCAATAACAACAACTCTCACTAATGATAACAAGTTTCCAACTTTCCTTTAACCCGGTTGGAATGGAATTATACACTATACTAAACTAACCAACGCAAATGACTAAACACCACAAATCATAAAATAATAGCATGAATAAGAAAAGAACACCAACGGTACCCAAACCGGATTAACCCAGCTTAAAACTGGATAATTTATTCTTTTGTAGACTATTACAAAGTCAACGAAAGAAATAATAAAACACAAAAAAGTCGAAAGACAAACCCATACCAAAAACAATTCGATTTTTGAAAAAAGGACACAACCATAAACAACATAAGAAAACCCAGAAAAACCCACCATATAATGTTAACACAAAACAGGACCCCTCAAAGAAACAGCACGAAATCATACTCCCACTCCTGGCCTAACCCACCAGAGAGGACGTCCTGAGCATGCTCTATAGCCGGCCTAACCCACCGCGCTACACCACGCTTTGTGACCACACTTTTATTTTTAATAAGAGGTACTCAAGGGTGAGTAACTCTTCAAAATAACTGAACTAAAATAAAAAGCTTTTGTGAAAACAATTAACCAAGATCATAACTAAAAAACAATTAACAAAAATTATAAAATGTAAATCTTAGTATGCAGTATATAGATCACACACAACAACAAAGACGAACATCCAAAGACTAGGCGACCCCATCACAACCTGAATAAGAATGGCTACCAACCACAACCGACATGCCGCACACAATCACAACTCAAAGGATTTAGAGTACGACTTGACTTCGCAGCAAGATGTTCAAGTATACGTACAGATCCGAGTAACAAGGCATCCATTCCAAACACGAACTTCACGCCATTCCCAGACGAGGCTGATCACAAACAACCCCCCCCCCCCCCCACAAATGCAAGCAGAAATGACATAGCAAAGCATTTTGGATTCTGGAATCTAAAACGATTTCATTCATTGGGGATCACATTCGTTGTTGAACGATCAACTTCAGCGTCCTGGACCTTCCTTAAGGCATTGGTTCTAGTCAAGGACCTCTCTTCTCCAGAAAACGAGAAAAAAAGAAAATGATGTTCGCCACATACCAACGTTCATCATCCATCCTTCAATTGCAGAAGAAAAGAGATAAAACTCAAAAAGTTCTGTAAACCCCGGATGGGTGGAACCTAATCCAAACTACATTTTATTATTTATTACTTAGACATTTAATCACTGTAAAGTATTTAATATTAACCAATCACAATCCATCTAACTAACTACCCACTTATTTGTAAGTGCTGAAATTACTTGTAATTTCAGCACCAGAGAGATTTGAATTTAACTTAGAAAATAGTTGACTCTCCCGAGTACTTCAGCAGCCGCAACAATACCAGTATACTCTAGATCTATTGAGCCTAGCAGAGACTAGTTAAACACCCTGAGACTAGTAGTAATAAGAGTAAGATTAGGATCGCTATTAGACTAAGAAGTTGCACGAATCTATCCGGCCGAAAATAAGATAGCGTGACGAGCAGACGGTGTACCCTATCCGAAATTACTCTATGAGCTAGACCTCCATACCTAACTCACTATAGAACAAAGCCCAGAGCAAACTCAGGTTTATGATCTCTAAAATGCCTGTTTTCAATGTCCAACGTTCATGCTGATTTCCATCAAAAAAATTCATAGATCAAGAGCAATTGATGAGATATTGTCTTCATGAAATTATTATTAAATGGTTTCAAATAATTACCAAATTAGCCAAAAATCTGAAATGCCAAAATTTTTTATATGCCATAAGTTTTGCTTTAAAGTGAGCTCTTTCTCGGTTAAAAGAAGTGAAAAAACTTGTTCGTGCGAAGTGAAACAATTTCACCGAGAAAATTGAAAAATCATAGTAGAAAAGTATTAACTTCGGCTACAATTTCACACAGTTTCTCGCGTTTTCAAAAAACTTTGAAGAAATCTGGCGATTTCAGACCCTAATTTTCTCGGTAAGTCTTTAAAACCTTATAATGATAATTTCATGGAGAGTAGCTCTGGTGATTTGTTCCTGGTTTTTATAAAAATTTGCTGGAACTCGATCTGAACGTTCATTTAACACAGGCCTTTTAGAGATTAAAAACCTGATTTTGAGCTTAGTTTTGTCCCTCATTGAAGCGCGGTAGAAATTATTTGGTAGAAGTCTATTTTCGTAACATCCTGTCACGTAAGAAATTTATTGGAGGTTTCTGATTTCACGACCGACGGATTAAAAATTATGAAAATCGTAGTTTGCTTTATCAAAACACCGACGTTTTTTTTTTACTTTTAACTTCTAAAATTCGAGTAAAATCGTAAATCAAACGAAAGCGTGACTTTAACGAGAGAGTAAACCAACTGCTTATAGACTGAGCTGACAATTTTTTGTAAAACATTGATAGAACAAATGAGCCTAATTCAGACTTCTGTAGATTTCTTTTTTTTTCTGCTGCTGATCGACACCACTTCTTCTCAAGGTAAGTACTTTGAACTGAAATAGAATTATTGTATTTAGTCTGTTTTGCTTGTCTTAGTGTCAAGACGACTTTTATAAACTTTCTGTAAGGTCATCTTAAGGCAATAATGGGAGATATCCAAAAAAGTCACTGAACTAAGAAAAAAAAGCTGAAATAATTGTTTTTCAACTTACTTCTTGAGCTACAACCAAATTTATTTTTTGAAATTTCAAAAAAATGAATTTTTTTTTTGTGCAAGAAATACGGATAACAGAAACTTGCTCACTTTTAGACAGAATTAAAGATTAGAGAAGTTTTTCTGATGAAACTTCCATAACTAGATGACATTCCGATAGGCCAAACTGTGCATTTTTCCCAACAAGGACGCTCTCTGTGATCTTTTTGCATTTTTGTCATCTTTGATTGATCCGGAAAACTTTTATCAAGTTTCACGACATGTCTTTGAATTCCAGGGATCTACATACAACAAATTGTGCGCTTGATCAGTGCACAATTTTGCCTTCTAATGAATGTTCTCGAGCAAACCTTGATTTTGTACGGAGCCTATGAACAGAACTAAAATACACAATCATGTGATATTGTATCCAAATTGACATTGACGCGAAATCGCGTGGTTCACAACGTTATTTTTTTGCTGTATTTTCCGAAATTTTTATTTGACAGCACTCGTTACCAAAATATGCGTAACTTTTTACTGTACTGGGCATTGAAAAATTTCATCAAGAAAATTTTCTTCTAGATATCTGAACGCTTTCAGATGAATATTTATATAAGATCCGTTATTTTCATGGATGAGTGTCTAATGCTGTCCATTGCGTTGGGTTAGTTTCTCAAGGGAAACGCTTTGAATAGATGTGATGTGCTCGTAAGCAGTCGCAAAAAATACTGAAAATAAAATTAACGTTAACTTTACGAGAAAATTTTTGGAGGGAAAAAAATGGTGACTACTATATTTGATTTAATCCCTAGATAGTGATATGCTTAAGTTTTATCTGACAAAATTTCAAAAAAAAACAAGAATTTAAAAAACCAAAAAAAAATGACATATCCAGGCATGCTTTTGATATGATTTTCTTGCTCATATGTCTGTGTCATTTCATACAAGTTGAGCTAGAAAGCTTAACCAGATCCAAATTCAAGCATGTTGCTGTGCAAACATTTTGGGCAAAATCTAGCTCCTTCAATATACCAAACACGGAGAGGAAACATTTTGACAATTGTTTCAAGTTTATTCACTATTGACGATCCGAATTTTTTGAATTACTCAAGAAAAATGTTCAATTACCATGTAGTAATGCCAGGCTAATCCCATTAACCTTATGTGAGTAGTTGATTTGTAACTGACAAATTGTAACAAACTGTGACTTGTGTAACACACAAAAAGTGATTTGTAAGCAGTTGCAAAATATACTGAAAACAAAATTAACTTTAGCTTTACGAGAAAACATTTGGAGAGAAAAAAACTGGTGACTACTATATTGGTTTTAAACCCTGTATGGTGATATGCTTAATTTTTATCTCACAAAAGTTCAAAAAAAAAACAAGAATTTAAAAAACAACTAAAACAAGCTGAAACTTCTTAGTTCTTAATGGAAAATTCATAGCAGTTTTTGCGAAACTTTTCCTACCCAAGCGAGAAAACGTGACGTGACGTTGCATTTCTCAAAAATTGAAATGAAAATTTTCGCTACTTTTTGATTTTTTTCTGGATCGAAATGAACGAATTTTATCCTCCGACGTAAGGGCTCACTGTCTGTCTGATTTCATTTTTTTTTTCAGTTTCAATTCATGTGAAAAAACAATTCATGTGAAAATCCAAATTCAAGCATGTTCCTGGCAAATATTTTGGGCGAAATCTAGCTCCTTCAATATACCAAACACGGAGGAGAAACATTTCGAGAATTGCTTCAAGTTTATTCACGTTTGACAATCCGAATTGGTTGAATCACTCAAGAAAAAAATTTCAATTACCATGTAGTAATGCCAGGCTAATCCCATTAACCTTATGTGAGTGATTGATTTGTAACTGACAAATTGTAACAAACTGTGACTTGTGTAACTGACAAAAAGTGATTTGTAAGCAGTCGCAAAATATACTGAAAACAAAATTAACGTTAACTTTACGAGAAAATTTTGGGAGGGAAAAAAACTGGTGACTACTATATTGGTTTTAATCCCTCTATAGTGATATGCCTAATTTTTATCTGTCAAAATCTCAAAATAACAAGAAATTAAAATACAACTAAAACAAGCTGAAATTTCTTAGTTCTTGATTGAAAACTCATAGCAGTTTTTGCGAAACTTTTTCTAGCCAAGCGAGAAAACGTGACGTGAAGTTGCATCTCTCAAAAATTGAAATGAAAATGTTCGGTACTTTTTGATTTTTTTCTGGATCTAAATGAACGAATTTTGTCTTCCGATGTAAGGGCTCACTGTCTGTCTGATTTCAATTTTTTTTCAGTTTCAATTCAAGTGAAAAAACTGTGTTTGTAACGATTCGTGACTAGTATATAAAATCAAAACGCAAAACTCAATTATTACCAAAATCAAAACTAATATACATCAAAGAGATCATAATAACCTTGTTGTTTTCCCACAAATTTCGGCATACAGTGCCTTTATTATTCCATGAAAAATTCATATCAATGAAAGCGAGTTTTCGCCCAAAATTTTCATATGGTTGATTTTGGCGCCTAATTTTTGCCATTTTGCCTGCTGTGTTGGCGAAATATCGCCTCTCTCGTTTTTTTTTTGGGGGAATTAGTTTTAGTGAAAAAAATAGATTACAAATTGAAGGTCGCTTTCGGCCAATTTCTCTGTTCCAAGTAAAATGCCAGTTTTCACATCATACGTCAGACGCTTGCAAATTTTGAGGTCTATTGACAACGTGCCATATTTCAATACCAATTTTTTCGAAAAAAAAATTTGCGACTATGAAAAAAAATCAAGCATATAAACAATTACAAGACTTCTCGTATCAGGGCTTAACCCTGAATGTTCTGACTGCCTTTTGAATGGTTTTAGGCTGTCAAATCGAATTCCAATTGTTGAAACATGAGTCGTATAACAAATTAGTGAGACCAAATAATTTCAGTCTGGAATATTTTTTTGATTCTCTTTTAGCTTTGTGATTTCAGTTTTGCAATTTTTGTGATTCTCTTTCAATTTGGAATATTTTTGTGATAGCTCTTCAAGCATCAAAGCATAAAACGAGCAGTTTATATGCAGAACGCTAATATAGGGGTGTGCGCACAGCGGCGCCTACATAGGGCCAGGGATCGAGGCCAAGACTGAGCAAGAATGTCTGAATAGAAAAAGTCAACCAACCCAACAAAACATTTGGTTTCCAACAAAAAAAATCATAGATCAAGAGGAAATGATGATATATATTCTCCATGAAATTATTAGTATAAGTAGCAAAAATTACACACTTTATTTAAAAAATCTACATTGATGGAAAGAAACAAAGTTCACTCCGATCTAAAACAGCATCAAAAAATCTTAAATTGACTAGTATTTTAGTATTTCCCATGAACAATGAACAGATTGACAACAAGCTGTGTAGCAACGACAGATACACAAAAAGCATGCCAAAAACGTTATCTAAAGATTATGCGCAAAACTTGGAAATACACGTTGGTATCATTGTTGCATACGAGGAAAAATCACATGAGAGTAAAAACAGAAGAATGTCGGAATTTTTTAACGTCAATATACTACAAAAAAATGAACTACGTCAAATTGAAAAACAATTTACTGAGTTTTTCTTTCTAAAACAATGAACCTAACACAAACCACTATAATGACATAATGGAACCTGATCTAAACTACATTTTATGATTGGATAAATTAGATATTTTACCAATGTAAAGTATTTAATATTAACCAATCATGATCCATCTAACTAACAACCCACTTATTTGTAAGTGCTGAAGTTACTTGTAATTTCAGCACCAGAGAGATTTGAATTTAACTTAGAAATTAGTTGGACTCTCCCGAGCACTTCAGCAGCCGCAATAAACCAGTATACCCTAGATCTATTGAGCCTAGCAGAGACTAGTTAAACAACCTGAGACTAGATAGTATAAGAGTAAGATTAGGATCGGTATTAGACTAAGAAGTTGCACGAATCTATCCGGCCGAAAATAAGATAGCGTGACGAGCAGACGGTGTACCCTATCCGAAATTACTCTATGAGTTAACCAACTCGGTCATAACTCATCTGGTGCGACCATAAGTCTCGAACAAGACCTTAATAGCTTAGAATTAACCAAAATAGATTAGAAATTAGACAAAAACATTTAAAAAATGTTATACGACAATAATTTAATCGAAATGTCTCTACGACTCAATAGATCAGAGCCAATATTCCGAACCATAACAGAACTACCCGGAATTGGAAGAAGACCTCGAACCAGAGACGACATACGACAAAGTAGAAACTTGCCATATAGCTATATGATAGTTAGGCAAAAACCAGAACAAACTTTTATATTTAGAATACTACTGGCAATGAATTTAGATTTTCATTTGCAAACATAAAACCTTGAAGTTAATCTTCAAAATCATTTCAGGCGCTAAACAAAATTATTTATATACAATAACGATTGATAAAAAGATCTAAGATCGTTTTCCTAAAACTCTGCAGTAATATACAAAACATGTTTGAAAAATATTTATTGAAAAATAAAAATAAAAATTAGTAGCATGACAATAAATGGTTAGTAATCATAAATCATCCTGTTGTTCCAGCTCCATCATCTAAAACATAACAGCAATCATAAACCCACTAACGTCATCAAAACACTAAATCTTTCCTTTACACACATTTAAAATTTTATTAAAACTTAAATTCACTTAATTTTAAAACCAGATCATCAAGGCTTATCCTTGGATCTTAAATCATTTTCTACTTAATTAAATTTCAAATTTGATCATCAAGGCTTATCCTTGGATCAAACAGAACAACTTTGTTCTCCCCCACCCACTTAATTAGTGTCTAACGACCTCAAACGTCGATTCACTACCCAACCCTTTCTAAAGACCCAAGACTAATAGAAATTTTTAAACAAAACTAATCATTCAAATTAGGATAAACAGTGAAGAACTTCGGTTATTCATCCTTCACTTGACCCCCCCTCTTACCAGACCCAGGATAAATCTTAGACTTAGTAAGTTTAAAATAGTATCTAACGAACTACTCGCGTTCTAATTATACCTGAACCTTGTGGATCGATTTACTATTCTCCAACCCTTGAACACAATCACTACCCCTAAGTAAGATTAGGTAAGTTAACACCTTAACTTATACTAGCCACGAGAAAGTAAAAAATCATTCTTCGGAATCGATATACTTTTCTCTCCAACCCTGAACAAACAGACCCAGGTTAAGCTAACCAAAAAATCGTAAGAACTAACAGTTTAAGAAAATAGAAACCATTTAACAACCTTTTGCATCCGTCATCCTAAACCTTATGTCATTTAAAAACCTAGGAAATAAACAAACAATCGTTTTACACAATTGTGAAATAGATAACAAAAAATACGACCTTGTAATCACACCTCATACACAAACAGTTGGATACATTCGAACAAAACGACAAACACTAAAAAGAAAAATAATAACGAAACAAAGACAAATAACACGAAAAAGATTTTCAAAAAATCGAAACGCATTTTCAGAATCAGAAACCAACAGTTTAGACGAACTTTACAAACTAAAAGAATCAATAGATAAAAATTACCCACTTCACGATTAATTATATTTTTCTGACTCAGAAACAACTTCAAATTCATCAAAAAGAGGAAAAAGAAGAATAAAAAAGCAGTATAAACACAAACCAGTACATTTATACAATTGGAATCAACCAATTCGACACATTAATAATTACATATTAACAGTCATCGAACGAAAAAATGAGCTCAACGCACACCCCAGGTGAAGAAAGTCCAGATGATGATGAAATCTTTCCTTTTATAGTAGATGCAACCACTGATAGAGGACAGCATATATTTTGCAAAAATTTACTATTAAATTTATTTGAACCCGGAATCAGTCCATGTAAAACAGAGTTCCCAGATGTAAAAATCAAAAGACAAATCATAGACCACTACTTAAAAGATATATGCAACATAACACAACAGTATGGAATCTACTCCATAGAATTCACCTCACCAAACCATAATAATAGAAAATATACAATTCAAACAGACGATCTTGATTTAGAATTTTCAAAAGTTTTTTCAGAATATATAAAAAGCATCCAATATCATAACTCACAAAGAGCAAACTCCATATTCACCAATGAAGTTTTCGCAATAATATATAGTTATATTTCGATATTAGAAAACGAAATCCCAATAACAAATGTCTCACCGACAGAAACATCTAAACATTTAAGAGTACGACATGAAATCACACTTATCTCTAGTTATTTAAACATCATTAAAGAAAATTTCACGAAAGACGACGTTTCACAACATACAAAACACGATCTACAAAAAATTTTGGCATGGTTCATAATAGATTATTTCACACACAATATTGATTTAATTGCACAAGCAAGAAAAAATTTTAGACCCCAAAACTCGAACGATGATACCGCTATCACAGAACAATCAGATTATGTTTGGGACCCCGAATGGTCTCATCCCGCATTTATAAGCTTCCCACAAACAATCTCAAGTCAAGCAATAAGTACGATATCTTACATAAGAGATTATGTAAAAGTAATACCATTAACCATTGATACAACACCATTAAACTATAATACATTTTTGCCCGATACACAAAATAATAGTTTAAACTCTACAGTTATACACAATGAAAACCTCAATGGAACTAGGAATCTTACTCAGCAAGATATCCAGACACCATCACACTTCATAAATGAAGAAATTGTACACACAACAACTACACAACAAAGTATTTCACCAATACGCCCAAATTTAACAACACCAAGAAATACAAATCCTTCACAAACACAGGTAACCTTACAATCAACCGTTAAACCTTCGGTTGCCCCTAAATATTCACATATGGATTACCAAACATACAGACCCATGACAATACCATCAAAAACACGCAAAACATTCACTAGAAACAACTTTACAGACCATAATTATAATTATACACATCCATCAAAAACATATAATCAACCACAAAGAAATTTTAACCAATATACAAGATCTCGAAATTGGGATAACCCAATGACCCAACCTAATTCAATAAATTTCCAAACAAATCCTCCACAGGATCACAGTGAAAATTACCCATTTTTTCAACAAAATAAAAATAAAAAACAGACATCTTATCAAATGGATTATTTATCCTCAGATGATGATTTCTTACAACCAGATATATTTGCACCAAATACTCAAGAATATCGTAGACAAGGAATACAGAAAACACGTACAAATCATAGAAATTTTTCTCCACAACCAATAGATGCACAACATCAACAACCAATTCAACAACAAAATCTAATTAATACACAATCCTTTCAACCAATTCAACAACAAAATCCAATGACTGCACACTCGTATCAAGCATCACAAATGCAAAATGAAATACCACTCCCATATTATCTCCAACAACATGAAATAACAAGAAACCAACTTTCGAATTTTTCTCAAATGCCAAATGCAGCAGAATCATTACAAATGACAATGAATCCATACCTTATGGGTGGATCATCAATAACATCAAACAAACCTTTAATGGTTTTCACAGGAACAGACCCTGAATACTCTGTAGAAGATTATTTAAATGCAGTAACAGCAAACCTGATTTTAAATATTGGACCTGAACCAATTAATACGCCACTACATCAAAATTGGATACATCGACGCACAGCGTTAATACAAACAACCTTAGATGGCGCAGCCCAAAAATGGTTTTCAGTACTACCTCTAGAAATAAAATCAAACTGGAAAAGGTTTACACAAGAATTTTCAAAAATGTTTGACTCCGAAAGAAACAAACAACAACAAAGAGTTTTATGTAATGAAATTCGCAGATTACCAAACGAAACCATCAAGCAAATAGCAGTACGAATCGAAACACTAGTTCGAAAAGCATATTCATTAAATACACATGACTATAAAAACACAAAGATGACAGAAATCTTAATGATGACCTTAACACCACAATTAAGGAAAATAGCAATAAAAAAGAGAGCATCCCATCCTTCTTCAATTCGAGAACCCGATTTAGATTTTCGAAAACTAGTAGACAAATTAGAACAAGCAGAAATCACGATGAAACTAGAAGAAACGGAAAATCTGAAATTACAATACGTTAACAGAATTGAAACGACTCCCACTAATATTAATAATATACAGGAATCAGAGACAGACCTCGTTGAAAAAATCACTGAAATACTCAATATTTACGAAAAGAACCCAAACTTTAAAGGCAAACCATCTTTCAAAAAATGGTGTAATTATTGCCGACGATACGGACATAGTATTTCCGAATGTAGACAAAAACAGCAAGACAATCAAAATAAACCTCAAAAATATAAAGAACCAAATAAATCATTCTATCAATACATGAAAAAAGATCAAAATCTACCGAACAAAACAGTCTACAGCAACAACAGTTCAGGAAAACCACTCCCGAACAATACAAATTATACAAGAAATCAATCACCATATAACTCAAGTTATAGAGGAAGATCACCAGAACGAAGAAACACGAATAATTCATCACAAAATCAATACAATAGACCAAATAGTCGAAATAACTACTCCAGATCAAATTCAAATACACAACGATTTGTTTCTAGATCTAATTCCCAATCAAGAAATAACTACTATCCAAACAACCAATCACGAAATTCATCATACAATAGGAATAGAAACTACTCCTATAATCGAAATAGAAGTTATTCAAACAACCGAAACCAGAATTACCCGAACAATCAATCAAGGAATAACTCATATAATAGATCGAACTATAACAGACCAAACAATAATTACCAAAACAGATCGCGAAATAATTCACAAAATCGACACCCAAGTTATAATAATCGTTATAGAAATTATTCCCAATCACCACACCGGAATAATAATAACTATAATAATTCTAATAATCGCCACAGAAGTAGTACACCTAAACATCAAAGACAAATCAATCAAGTACAATCTAACCCAGAAACAACATCAGACCCTCCAGGTATTGATGACACAGTAACTGATACGTTACAACTCAATCAAATAAACTGTACATCATCAGATTCAGAAAGTGATACTGAAAACACTCTTTCTATCAATATGATAAAAGTCGAAAATGACTATGAATCTGTCATATATGAACAACCCTTTTCATCACACATATATGAAAATCAATCAGAATTTCTTCAAAATTATTACACTACACCCATAAATTCCACACCAACGACGCAAGAAACAAATGAGATTAACACTACAAATCAAACCAATAAAAATATCAAAACAAAATGCTTGAATACAAACCACATTTATCAAAATATACAAAAAGAACAACCCAAAGAAAAAATTTGGACAATACCATTTCTCTTAGAAAGCCCAAGAAATAAAGAATTTCAACCACCAGACCTTGAAATAGATTTTTTAATTGATTCAGGAGCAGAATCAAATATAATAAACATCCCCACATGGAATGAAATAAAAACTTTACACCCAAAGCTAACACCTCTTGAAACCTCCAGTAAGTTAGCAACAGCACAAGGATCAACATTGATAAACTACGGAAAAATCCAATTATTTCTCCTCCCCACCAGAACAATGGAACAAAGCAAAATTTTAAATAAGCCATTTAAACAAATATTCCATATCACTGACATTAAATATAATATCATTGGAATACCATTTATTTCGAAGTATATACCAACAATTAACATACTAAATAGTAAAATATTAATCAAAGATAAATATACAAAAACAAAAGAAACATCCTTAACATTTTTTCAAAGATTAAATAAACAACCACCATTCTTTTCAAAATTCTACCCGATATTTAACCAACAAAGAAAACACCTAAAACCACTATCAGGAAATATCTATAATTTTTCAATCAAACAAGTTCACCAATATGATAAAGAACAAAACAAACAAAAATTTTATATGTCAGAATTTGAATTCAAACCTATTCACAAATTTTTCAAAATCACAATCTCATCCATAAAATATTTGAAAAATTCGAATTCCGATATCATTTCCTTACATGTCTATAACAACACACCTTACCAAGTAACATTACCTTTAGGACTTTTAGGATATTGCGAAACCAACGCTACAATATCACCAATACACGAAAAAGCCTATCGCGTAAATAATATACTCCAATTACTAGATATTTGCCAATCTACAATTCTTAATGAAGAATTATCTATAAATAAAATAATAAGTAACGAAAACAGAAATACGGATTATTTCACAAAAACTCCATATTTCAAACCTACATTCAACATAAGTAACTACACAGAGGACCAACAGAAATTTTTAACAATGTTTAATTTCCAACATTCACAAATAACACAAGACGAATTCGAAAAGTTAGCCAAACAGCTAATTGAATATTCATCAGTCTATGCAACATCAAAATTCGATGTTGGAAAAATCAATTCATCACTACATCTCCCGTTAAAACCAGACGCAGTTTTCAAAAAACAGAGAGCAAGTAAAGTACCAATTCACTTACATGATAAAGTGAACAGATTACTCGACATTTTAGAACAATACAACATTATATCACCAGTAAACAAAGAAGAACAACCAAAAGGCAACACATTTATCAACCCTGTTATCATTCTAGCTAAAGGAGAATCATTGAAAATCGTTCTCGATGCTAGATACCTCAATTCACTTATAGATGAATCAAAATGTAATTGGCCCATTGAACCAATACAAGTTATTTTAACAAAAATAAACGGCAAATACTTTACAACCGCCGATATGAATAGTGCATACAATCAAATGCCACTAGATGAACAATCACGACGTTTAACACAATTTGTTATCGGAAACCAACAATATGAATTCAACCGCTTATTCTATGGAATATCCATAGGACCAGCAGCATTTTCAGCTTTTATGAGCAAAATTTTTAGACCACTGATACTCAAGAAAAACGCAATCACCTATTTAGACGATGTTTTTTTGCAATCACAAACAAAAGACGAGATGTTCAATGTTTTAGAAAAATATCACCAAATACTTCAGAACGAAAATCTGAAGGCCGCCCCCGATAAATCACACTTCTTTTTGACAAGAGTTAAATTCTTAGGACATAATATAGAAAGAAAAACAATCACTCCATTGAAATCACGCATTGACGCTATTCAAAAACTTCAACCACCAACAAATAAAAAGAAAATCCAAGAATTTCTTGGAATGTTAAACTTTTTAAGTAAATATGTTTATAAAATGCAATTATATCTACGACCATTTTATAACATCCTTAGACAACAAAATAATTTTGAATGGAACACAGAACATCAAACACGATTTGAAGAAATAAAGAAACTTTTAACTGAACAAATTTCAAACACAATTCCAGATTCAAATCAACCATTTTATGCAATGTGCGATGCTTCGAACTTTGGCATCGGTGCAGCACTATTACAATCACATAATGGTACAAATAAAATGAACCTCATATCAGCAAATTCTCGATTATTCACTCAAGCAGAGCTACGACTCTCAACTCTAATGAGAGAATGTACAGCCATAATATATACACTGACAGAATATGAATTTCTGATACTTGGATCAAAACATCCAACAGTTCTATTCACAGACCATAAACCAATCATCTTTCTCTTTACACAAAAATCTAACCCAAACCACCGAGTTTACAGATTTCAACTAATTCTAATGAAATTCCCAAACTTACATATAGTTTGGACTGCAGGAAAAAATCTTGCATTACCAGACACCTTAAGTCGAAATACACCACCTGAATTACTTACACGAAAAACAACAGTTGAAATACCCAAAAACATAAAATTCTACCTTGCAGAAAACGAAACATCACCCCGATTGGAATGCAAATATGCAGTAAAAACTGATATTGAACAATCACAAATAAATAATTTACAACATTTCCCACTTTATTTAGATTGTCAAAATAATCATTATGAAGTTGATCTACTTGGAACATCAACTTTCAAACCAATCCCATATTCTCAATGGATAAAAAATAACACCCAACAAAAACGAACAAAACAACACCTGCCTAAGAAAGACCATTTTCCACTAATTGAAAAAGAAGATTTAACTGATAAAATAAATTTATCAGGACCACAAACAAATGATTCAAAATACACAATAAATCAAGTTTTTGACTTTCACGACCCACTTGATACAATACCCTTATCTAAATTCGAAATTGAAAACATTTTTCTCCCTCCAACAGAAACGATTACAATTTCAACACTGAAACAATATCAAAATCTTGACCCGATAATTAGACAACTAAAATCATGGCACAAATATAAAACTAAACCTGTCAAGGCAGATTCAACCATTCTAGGAAACAAAACACTCCTCCGATACTTTCGCAAATTTAACAACACAACAATTAACGAAAATACAGACCTTTTAGAGTATAACCTGAATGAATCTACAGTTCCATGTCTCCCTTTAAGTATGATTCTTATAGCTTTTAATATTTCACATACACAAAATATTAAAGGACACTCTGGATCAGAAAAAACATATTCAAATTTTATACAAAATTTTTACTTCCCAAATGCACCAATTTGGATAAAAGTACTATGCAATGACTGTATAGTATGTCAACTAAATAAACCTTACCCAAATCAAAAACAAATAGCACAAAAACAAGATTTTAAAGGACAAAGCTTGTACTTTAACCATCGTATCTCATTTGATACCAAAGGACCAATTTCACCTTCATCAGAAGGAAACTCCTACATTATGGTAATTGTTGACGCATTTACACATTATGTAGCACTTAACCCAGTACCACATTGTAACGCTTATTACGCTTACACAACACTCTATGAACACTGGATAGCAAAATTCGGACTACCAGAAAATTTAGTTACAGACAACGGTACAGAATTCATAAATAATGAAATTATCACACTATGTCATTTATATAACATTAAACACAAACCACGTACATCTCATGCACCTTGGACAAACGGCTTAGTCGAAGGTATGAACCGTTCATTACAAGAATATCTTAGATGTATCATCAACGGAAATGATACAAAATACACAGAATGGTCAACAGATGTAAAATTATTCCCATTAGCATACAATTCACAAATAACGACAACCTTACGAATGTCACCATATGAAATGGTTTTTAACCAAAAACCAAGAAAATCAATAATGTTCACAGCAAATGCACATAAAAATGCACAAAGACATTGCAAACCGACTAAAGATTCAATATGCTATAACCTACCATTACATACACATGATGAACATCATTTTCATCACCCACAAATTCTCAAATTAGCCTCCGGTACACACACCGAATGGATTTTAAACAGAGATAAAAAGCATAACGAAATCTACCAAAAAGTAACAAAGAAATTGTTACAACGACAAAATATTAATCAACAAATTAATTGTTAAACTCACGTTTTACACCAGCTTCCGATTTAAAAATTGGAACATTTGTTTTAATACCTAATTTTAATACTCAAAAAGGAATTTCTAAAAAATTACAACCCCTTCGAAAAGGACCATACCAAATAATTGCAAAACCCACTGATGTCACATATAAAATTACCGACTCAAACAAAAAAGAAATCGTTCAACATCGAAACAACCTATTACCTTATTACCCAAAAGAATACGCACTCCGCGAATTAACTCAATTATATTCTTTCACAGGATTAAAAATCATTCAAAATGAACCACATCTGAAAAACACAGAACAAAATGATAACCCCACCGAAAATCAAAACACAAAACCAATCGCCACCAAAATCAATACACAAAACCATAAAGAATCACCAAAACAAAGAAAAAATAGAAAAATGACCGAACAAATAATACCCCAAGAACAAATCGACAAATCAGAAAATAGAAAAACAACAAGACTCCGAAATCAACCACGTAAAAACTATAAAATATTCATCCCCCAATCTAAAATTTTAAAGAAAGTAGAATTTCAAAAGTAATTTTAACATTATACTTCACAATCTTGAAACCTCTGAAACATTTTTCATTTACATTTTTCAAAATAACATGCTGACAAGTACGCAATAATTCTAGTTCAAAATAGACCAATAGGATTCATCCAATCCGTCACTTTCTCTAACTCAAACTAAGACCAATTAGACGAATAATATAGAACTCCAGGCACATCTATAACTATAACTTTACGACCTCCAGGTCAAAAATAAGCAAACCACTCCAACTTGACAACTAAAATAAATATCACCATAATACCGTACCCCTCCCTTATCTAATAACCCAAAGATCAACAATATTTCCCCAACTCAGACCACGAATACCCCCAAAGCAAATTTGTTAACTTAGCCTAAAGTAACAAAATGAACATTTTAATTAGCCTAAAGTATAAAAATCTCACCATACCCCGGATCATTTGACAAACAAAAATAAAGAAAAAGACGACCTCCCAGTCACAATGAAAATTGCCCCCAACAATTTTTTACAGAACTCAACCCACTTGTCAAAAAACTAATAAATAATCCGACCACACTAGAAAATCGCCTCAAACAGCAAAAAATATTCGACCAAGAGATCATTTCTTAAATGCTCTTCTCTCAATCAGTTACTCAAATACTCATAAATCTTAAACATTTTTTTACAATACTTGAAACCTTTATAATATTTCTTTTTGATATACTTGAATCTTTTCTAATAATCCTAATCATTTTTTGTAACATTTTTTTAATTTTCTACACTATTCTCGAACTATTCCTCCAACTTTCCAAAACCCTTGATTATATCCACAGGTACGATTTATACAACTTGTCTAAATGATACGAACAATTTTCAGTAGAACTGATATCTTTTTATTGTTTGTAATTTTCATAACATTTTTATCATCCCTCATTTTGACAATATGTAAATGTATAAAGAAAGCAATCTTCACATTTGCCCTAGCAACAATACTTCTAATTCTTTTTTTGGAAGAATACTATAATAAACATAAACCTTCCCACTAAAGTAACAATTCAAAAATCTATCAAAAATTGCTACCCAACAGTCACAGAATCAGTCTTCACCGACATCATCCCAAGATAACCAAACACCACCTTCAACTACTCAAAATCCTCAAACATCTACACGAATTTCTTTTCAAGACAATCCATACACTTTTGAAGAACGACATGCTCGTTTATCAGAACCACTAGAACCAGTTCAACGACAAGCACCTCTAAGCGAACCAACATATAACCTATACCCAACACTACCACAAGAACTAAGTAGAATAAGAAATCCTAGTCAAAACCAAAATACAGTCGAAATAAATAGACAAATTATACATCCTCGACGAAACAGAAATTTTCAAACTCCACGAGTTCATTTTGATATACCTCAATCCCCATCACAAAACACTCCAGAAAATCCCATTGGTATATTACCAGAAACCCCTACGCTTCTTTCACAACGTAGCACCTCAAGCCTACCATCAGATTACTTAGGTTCAACACCAACATCTGAACAAATACGTGAAAATCCCTTTAACCCCCCAAACCAGGCATCACGACTACCATATTGGACAACACATTCATTTACACAAGGTGAATTAAATTTAGTCAATAATCCAATAGATATTTCTACGGATACAACAACATCCTCATCACTACCAGAAACATTATCACTACCATCAACACCATCAATAAGCCAGATTTCACCACCACCTTTTAACTTAAATTTTCCAAATAATCTCGACGCCAGATATCGAGAACAATCATCAATAAATATTCCTTTAAGACTAGATTGGAATACATTTACAGCACCTCCACCATTATTTGGACAACATCAAGAAAGTAACCGCCTTCATAACTGGGCACTTAATAGATTACAATATCGCCAAGATATTCACAACGATATCCGTGATCACAATATTCAAATACTCCAACAAAACAGTTTACAATTAAAGTTTGAAATCACAGTTAAGTTAAATAATATTACCCAACATCCCTACCCATTAAATCCACCTAACATAACAGCTCAATCATTACCACCACCGTTTATAACTACTGAAGTAATATACAAATACGACAGATATACCAAAAACACAATTGGCTACATTACATTTTATAATCCATACTCAGGATTATCATACACATGTATATTCTAAAATTATTAATTTTTCTCCAACTCCTTTTTCTAGTAATCTCAAATCAAAACATAAACCCTTCCCCTCGTACAGGACCACAAGATTTATTAGTAACACATTACGATTGTGAAGAAAATGAACAAAAAACACTACATAAATATGCAATAAATCAAGTATCACAATGTGAAACAGAACCACAAGCTATAGAAACCACAGATGTAATAGCAACACTCTATTCAAAAGCCCGAGCAACAACAGTTACAGGTTATAAATTCACAGCAACATTTTCCGAAAAGAAAGTACATTGTTCACAAGTCTCGAACGGAAACAAAAACCGACTTGACCATGAATCATTCTATCAAAGTAATATAGAACGTCTTTTACATCTCAATCCCGACGATTGTAAAAATGAATTACTTAGACTAAACATCACACAAAATAAAAACTCCCAAAGAAAGTTAGTTAATTTTCAAGTTTTTCCAGACTCTGTACATCAATCACAACTTGAAAGACACCAAGGACATATAAAACTAGACGAAAAATACCCGTATAACGGCGCACACGGACGATTAACCTATGACCTACACGATAAACATTGGATACCACACATTGGTATAAATGACCCATCAAACTGCAAAGCAGACACAAAAAATAAAGGATACCAAGAAATAATGTTTTTTGATTGGAAAATACAACTCGAAAAAATACAACTAACACGAGATTTATCAGATAATACAATGATCTATCAAGGAATCCGATTACCTTGTAAAAATGATCAAGGTTATTGCGACCCTACAACGAGAACACAAGCAACAATTGTTTGGTTCCCCGAAGATACATGTACAACATTTCAAGTAGCAAAAATACACGCTCGTATGATAAAATTTCACGAAAAATATTTTATACAATCAATTCCATATGAACAAGTCCATCCATCACGAAAACTAAGTTCTAATTTTAGAAACATAGACAATATAGAAAATAAATTGACACGTTTTCAAATATATCAAGAAACAGAACTTGCATGTAAATACAGGAATCCACTTCACAGAACACAATACTCTGAAATATTAGTTGAATACGAAAAAGGATTCGACATGACCACTGGAAAAGTAAAAATTGACCCATATGCCACAGGTCATCCTCCAAACGAAGGAACATCCTATATACCAGTTAATTTTGAAAAAAGCAACGGACAACCTGGTGGACATCTAAAACCCCATGACACCAGAAGCACACGCTTACAAGAATTATCACTAATGAATACTACATATTTCGGTAATATCCACTATGATATTCATTTAGATATGTAACTAGATTATACAATTAGCCGAATTTTTCAAGAAATGTCACTCTCCGAATTAGAAACACTACACCAACTATGCGAATTAGAACGAACACAAATATTACAATCACTTGCACTAGCAGTATTAAAAATACCCTATGCAGGATACTTATTATCTGGAAATAGATCAAATTTTTTAGACTATGAAGGAAACATCTTATGGTTTTATACTTGTACTAAAAAAGTATCACCACTATACGTTTTTGAAGATAAACGATGTTATAAAAGAATCCCTATCTCTTATAAGAATAAAGTACATTTCGTGGATACACTTTCACGAAGAACCTATTTCTGGGATACCGCAGTCCCATGTGGATCAGAAAACAGCCACAATGTAGTACAACTAAACCCTGATGAAAATAAATATTATCTTCTCACTCCATATCCCACATTAATGCAATCACTCAAAAAATTTTCACCAGAAAGCATTCGCGCTATTGCTCGAAACCCAAATATAGACTTACAATCAATAGGAATCTATTCAAAATCAGATATTCAACATCACATTAGAACACAACAATTCCAAGAATTATTAACACAAATGGACACTATACAAAGACAATCAATAGACCAAAATTTACGCAAACTTGCAGAAACCGCAGGATTTGCCGATATCTACACGCAAGACTATAGCGGATATTTTAAAGACATTAAAGATTATATATATCTAAACGGTGAAAAATACCGTCCCCAAGATATATCACCAATTAACATTTTTAGCTTTGTTACACTCAAAAATGAGATCCTCGATTTTCTAGGATGGCCCTACTACATCTTAGAAAAATTGACTATTTTATACGCAATGTTTAACTTTATTGGATTTCTTTTCTCACTTTTAAAAGGAATCTACAACACATGTGCTATACACACACAAGTAAACAGACAAGCAAGCGTAGCACGCATACTCTTTGCAGGATTTTTTGGAATCTTTTCTACATCTATAAACAAAATTCTTTTAGACGCACAAATAAAAGAATATAACACAAAAATAGCAACACGACAAAATACATACGACGAAGAACATAACAATGTAGACATAACGCCAACGGCACCACAATTACCAGCCCTACCAAATAACCATCCACTATCCCTAGTCCCACGAAATTTTCGAAATTTAGCCATCACACATAATCCAAATTTTCGACTCACCACATCACAAAGTCCCATCCAACATATAATGACACACCAGTCACAAGATGATAATACTTATGAACAAATTATTGAACAACCCCATACCACCGCTTTTCAGTCTCAAAATAATCATTTTTTTAGCCCACGATGAGCCGCCAACTTGGATCACTACACCGATCAAATTCCCACCCAACCAATCTTACCTCTCCAATCCCAATAATACCACTTTTTGCTTTTCCGCCACCCGATTTTCCATCTAGTAATGTAACATCAGGCATGAATTCCGACACTAATTCACACATCTCAGTTTTATATTCCATCTCACAACTCAATAACCCGAATATAGAAACCCCCGATGAATTTGCCGACTCAGAACCATCCCCATCCAATAATTTTCATAACTCTTCTAATTTTTCTCAACCCCCTTTTCAACCCATATTATCCAATAACCCTGACCCAATCACTCCCACACCCTCTTATGCCTCCCAAGTTACCCCAACCTACTCCTCATACCATTCTGACCAATCATCTCATTCTCCAGACACCCCCCGAATCTCCCCAGAGCTAGATAATTTTATTACCCTTCAACAACAACCCTACCACCTTAATACCCCAACCATAAACCAAATCTCCTCCACAATAAATTCATCCAACCCCCCTACCCCTACACCCTCTTCAAATTATACTGAATCATTAGCACCATCATCCACATCAACTGAATCTTCACTCAAGACTAATAGAGCTTACCGCACTTTTAAAAGAAAGTTCCCCAACCATCCTTTCCCAGCAAAACCAGGAACAGCCCGTGAATACATCAACCACCCCAAGCATACTAACACAAAAGAATTTTTAGCCATCACCTTACCCTCATTCCCACAATACACCTTAAACACCCCCCACGACACTAACGAAACACGCAACTTTGTAGATGAATACGTTTTAATGCCCACTCTCTCTTGGACCTCATATTATCATTTTACTAACCCTCTTTGCTTACCTTTATCTAACACTCACATCGATATAGAGCGAAATACGGACATGCTATATCGACTCACTACACCACTAACCGCTAGACAATTTACTTACGTTGGATATAAAAAATCACTAAAAACACACACTGCACCTAGAGCTAACGAATATACACTCGAATTCTATGATCACAACATCATCAGAGCTAACCAAGATCAATTCTTAGACGACGATCGCTTCGCTAATCCACAAATTACTGAGAAATTTTTCATCAAGACACCATATATATTTACACTAAACATCTTCGACCGAAAGTTTGATCACATTATTTCAGAAGCACTAACAGACACACAAGCATACGAAAGTTTTAAAGAACGCTTCCAAATATTTTCACTAACCTTTCATTTCCTTGCACCACACGAAAGAGATTTACACTGCTCACACGATATTATGTTGCGCACTAAACAAACCCACACATATAGTTATTATCGCTTCATCCAAAATCACTTTGACCTACACACACCCTCTAGACAACCACACCATCGTTTTCAATTCATTAATTCCAAATATACTTCACCATTTTTCCTAAATTTCACATATTGTATTAAAGACACTAACCTCCATGGTATTCTTCGTAATTATGACCCCATAACCCAAATGTACATCTTCTGTCCCATCACCAAGACCTTCAACGCCGAAGAATCCCGACCCTTCCTTATCCCGCACGAGTTTGTACAACCTATAGAAATCCCAATTTTAGAATTCATCCACAACACTAAATTCAATCACAAATTATATAATCTAATCCAAAACACACCTTATGAGTTTGCAGTTGGCACTGAAGAACTAACCACTATCAAGGCACTTCAATTGCTTTGGCCACTGCTTCAGACTAAAAATATCATCCGCATCTTAGCTAAACTACTAACAACTTCCGATCTCATCCACGACATCTTCCCCCACGGTTTTTTCCCCGACGACTAACAGGTAAGTATGAATTAAATGAATATTACTAACTAATTAAAATATAAAAAACTCACCATACTTTATCCATGTTTTCTTTAGATTTTTAGCCTTCATCCGACGATCACCTACAAAAACCACAAAAAACAAATAAAGATCGCAAATTTCATCAAACAGATTTCAAAAATTCTATTAATCTCTTACACTTATAAATTTATAAATTTAATACCAATGCAGTAAATTCATTTCTAAAATTTTCCCCACAAGCAGTAAATCTAATTATAATGAAAATTTGTAACTTAAAATTCCCCCATAACTAGCAGTAAATTTCCAAATTCTATGCAGTAAATTAATAAAATGCAATTGCAGTACTAACCTTTTGATATTCTCATTTATTCGCACAGAAATTCTATCCACACTCGCACAGCTCGCCCACGAAGAATTGTTTAAAATAATGAATTTCAGTTTCAAGTTTTCACACTCAACAACTCTAACATATAATAACATGTTTCAAACTTTCCTTTAACCCGGTTGGAAAGGAATCATATACTAAACAAAACTAACCAACGCAGCTTACTAAATACCACAAATCATAGAATAACAGCATGACTAAGAAAAGGAAACCAACGGTACCCAAACCGGATTAACCCAGTTTAAAACTGGATAATTTATTCTTTTGAAGACTATTATAAAGTCTAAGAAAGAAATAATAAAACACAAAAAAGTCGAAAGACAAACCCATACCACGAACAATTTGCTTTTTGGAAAAAGGACATAACCAACAAGACATAAGAAAAACCACAACAAACCCAACATAAAACGTTGCCACATAACAGGACCCCTCACAAAAACCGCATGAAATCATACTCCCACTCCTGGCCTAACCCACCAGGAAGGACGTCCTGAGCATGCTCTATAGCCAGCCTAACCCACCGCGCTACATCCACGCTTTGTGACCACACCTCTATTTTTAATAAGAGCTACTCAAGTGTGAGTAACTCTTCAAAATAACCAAACTAAAACAAAAAGCTTTTGTGAAAACAACTAACTAAAACCATAATTAAAAAATATTAAACTAATAAATGTTTTATAAAATGTAAATTACATTATGCAATACATAGATCAGAATACAACACCAAGGACGAACATCTAAAGATCCCACTACACTCGAGAGAGAATGACCAACCACAATCGATATGCCACTCACAATCACAACTCAAAGGATTTAGAGTACGACTTGACTTCGCAGAAAAGGACTTCATTGAACTAGACCAATGACCACCTCGATGTTCAAGTATACGTACAGATCCGAGTAACCAGGCATCCCCTCCACGCACAATCTCCACGCCATTCCCAAACTAGATCAGACACAAAAGAAGTTCTCCACGCAGAACAGAAAAACCTGACATAGCCAACCATTCTGAAATCAGATTTGAGTTTGTGGCAAAGACTTAGTCGTTGTCACTAGAAGACACAACGTCTTATGTCTCTAACTCCAGCTTCCTGGAACTTCTTTAACAAAGAGGAAACGGAAGAAAATGATGTTCGCCAAAAACCAACGTCCATCATCCATCCTTCAAATTGCAGAAGAACTATTCTAAAAAACTCTGTAAAACCCGGATGGGTGGAACCTGATCTAAACTACATTTTATGATTGGATAAATTAGATATTTTACCAATGTAAAGTATTTAATATTAACCAATCATGATCCATCTAACTAACAACCCACTTATTTGTAAGTGCTGAAGTTACTTGTAATTTCAGCACCAGAGAGATTTGAATTTAACTTAGAAATTAGTTGGACTCTCCCGAGCACTTCAGCAGCCGCAATAAACCAGTATACCCTAGATCTATTGAGCCTAGCAGAGACTAGTTAAACAACCTGAGACTAGATAGTATAAGAGTAAGATTAGGATCAGTATTAGACTAAGAAGTTGCACGAATCTATCCGGCCGAAAATAAGATAGCGTGACGAGCAGACGGTGTACCCTATCCGAAATTACTCTATGAGTTAACCAACTCGAACCTAACTCAATAAATCAAAATTGAATACCCTAATTGACGCCACAAGTTCACGCAGATTGAAAACATTTTGAATAAAATTGAATGCTAGCTTTTTTAATACTATAGAACAAAGCCAAGGGCAAACTCAGGTTTATGATCTCTAAAATGCCTGTTTTCAATGTCCAACGTTCATGCTGATTTCCATCAAAAAAATTCATAGATCAAGAGCAATTGATGAGATATTGTCTCCGTGAAATTATTATTAAATGGTTTCAAATAATTACAAAATTAGCCAAAAATCTGAAATGCCAAATTTTCTTCAATGCACTAAGTTTTGCTTTAAAGTCAGCTCTTTCTCGGTTAAAAGAAGTGAAAAAAGTTGCTCATGCGAAGTGAAACAATTTCACTGAGAAAATTGAAAAAATCATAGTAGAAAAATATTAACTTCGGCTACAATTTCACACAGTTTCTCGCGGTTTCAAAAACTTAGAGCCGATGAAGAAATCTGGCGATTTAAGACCCTAATTTTCTCGGTAAGTCTTTGAAATCTGAAAATGATAATTTCATGGAGAGTAGCTCTGGTGATTTGTTCCTGGTTTTTGTAAAACTTTGCTGGAACTCGATCTGAACGTTCATTTAACACAGGCCTTTTAGAGATTAAAAACCTGATTTTGCGCTTAGTTTTGTCCATTATTGAAGCACGGTAAAAATTATTTGATGGAAGTCTTTTTCAGAACATCCTGTCACGTAAGAAATTTTTCGGAGGTTTCTGATTTCACGACCGACGGATTAAAAATTATGAAAATCGTAGTTTGCTTTATCAAAACACCGACGTTTTTTTTTACTTTTAACTTCTAAAATTCGAGTAAAATCGTAAATCAAACGAAAGCGTGACTTTAACGAGAGAGTAAACCAACTGCTTATAGACTGAGCTGACAATTTTTTGTATAACATTGATAGAACAAATGAGCCTAATTCAGACTTCTGTAGATTTCTTTTTTTTTCTGCTGCTGATCGACACCACTTCTTCTCAAGGTAAGTACTTTGAACTGAAATAGAATTATTGTATTTAGTCTGTTTTGCTTGTCTTAGTGTCAAGGCGACTTTTATAAACTTTCTGTAACGTCATCTTAAGGCGATAATGGGAGATATCCAAAAAAGTCACTGAACTAAGAAATAACAAAAGCTGAAATAATTGTTTTTCAACTTACTTCTTGAGCTACAACCAAATTTATTTTTTGAAATTTCAAAATAGGAAAATTTTTGTTTTCTGTTTTGTGCAAGAAATACGAAAAACAGAAACTTGCTCACTTTCAGACAGAATTAAAGATTAGAGAAGTTTTTGTGATGAAACTTCCATAACTAGATGACATTGCGAGAGGCCAAACTGTGCATTTTTCCCAACAAGGACGCTCTCTGTGATCTTTTTTGCATTTTTGTCATCTTTGATTGATCCGGAAAACTTTTATCAAGTTTCACGACATGTCTTTGAATTCCAGGGATCTACATACAACAAATTGTGCGCTTGATCAGTGCACAATTTTGCCTTCTAATGAATGTTCTCGAGCAAACCTTGATTTTGTACGGAGCCTACGAACAGAACTAAAATACTCAATCATGTGATATTGTATCCAAATTGACATTGACGCGAAATCGCTTGGTTCACAACGTTATTTTTTTTGCTGTATTTTCCGAAATTTTTATTTGACAGCACTCGTTACCAAAATATGCGTAACTTTTTACTGTACTGGGCATTGAAAAATTTCATCAAGAAAATTTTCTTCTAGATATCTGAACGCTTTCAGATGAATATTTATATAAGATCCGTTATTTTCATGGATTAGTGTCTAATGCTTTCCATTGCGTTGGGTTAGTTTCTCAAGGGAAACGCTTTGAATAGATGTGATGTGCTCGTAAGCAGTCGCAAAATATACTGAAAACAAAATTAACGTTAACTTTACGAGAAAATTTTTGGAGGGAAAAAAATGGTGACTACTATATTTGTTTTAATCCCTAGATAGTGATATGCCTAATTTTTATCTGACAAAATTTCAAAAAAAAAAAACAAGAATTTAAAAAACCAAAAAAAAGGCATGCTTTTGATATGATTTTCTTGCTCATATGTCTGTGTCATTTCATACAAATTGAGCTAGAAAACTTAACCAGATCCAAATTCAAGCATGTTGCTGTGCAAATATTTTGGGCAAAATCTAGCTCCTTCAATATACCAAACACGGAGAGGAAACATTTCGACAATTGTTTCAAGTTTATTCACTATTGACGATCCGAATTTTTTGAATTACTCAAGAAAAATGTTCAATTACCATGTAGTAATGCCAGGCTAATCCCATTAATCTTATGTGAGTAGTTGATTTGTAACTGACAAATTGTAACAAACTGTGACTTGTGTAACACACAAAAAGTGATTTGTAAGCAGTTGCAAAATATACTGAAAACAAAATTAACTTTAACTTTACGAGAAAACATTTGGAGAGAAAAAAACTGGTGACTACTATATTGGTTTTAAACCCTGTATAGTGATATGCTTAATTTTTATCTCACAAAAGTTCAAAAAAAAAACAAGAATTTAAAAAACAACTAAAACAAGCTGAAATTTCTTAGTTCTTAATGGAAAATTCATAGCAGTTTTTGCGAAACTTTTCCTACCCAAGCGAGAAAACGTGACGTGACGTTGCATTTCTCAAAAATTGAAATGAAAATTTTCGCTACTTTTTGATTTTTTTTCTGGATCGAAATGAACGAATTTTATCCTCCGACGTAAGGGCTCACTGTCTGTCTGATTTCATTTTTTTTTTCAGTTTCAATTCATGTGAAAAAACAATTCATGTGAAAATCCAAATTCAAGCAAGTTCCTGGCAAATATTTTGGGCGAAATCTAGCTCCTTCAATATACCAAACACGGAGGAGAAACATTTCGAGAATTGCTTCAAGTTTATTCACGTTTGACAATCCGAATTGGTTGAATCACTCAAGAAAAAAATTTCAATTACCATGTAGTAATGCCAGGCTAATCCCATTAACCTTATGTGAGTGATTGATTTGTAACTGACAAATTGTAACAAACTGTGACTTGTGTAACTGACAAAAAGTGATTTGTAAGCAGTCGCAAAATATACTGAAAACAAAATTAACGTTAACTTTACGAGAAAATTTTGGGAGGGAAAAAAACTGGTGACTACTATATTGGTTTTAATCCCTATATAGTGATATGCCTAATTTTTATCTGTCAAAATCTCAAAAAAACAAGAATTTAAAAAACAACTAAAACAAGCTGAAATTTCTTAGTTCTTGATTGAAAACTCATAGCAGTTTTTGCGAAACTTTTTCTAGCCAAGCGAGAAAACGTGAAGTGAAGTTGCATCTCTCAAAAATTGAAATGAAAATGTTCGGTACTTTTTGATTTTTTTCTGGATCTGAATGAACGAATTTTGTCTTCCGATGTAAGGGCTCACTGTCTGTCTGATTTCAATTTTTTTTTCAGTTTCAATTCAAGTGAAAAAACTGTGTTTGTAACGATTCGTGACTAGTATATAAAATCAAAACGCAAAACTCAATTATTACCAAAATCAAAACTAATATACATCAAAGAGATCATAATAACCTTGTTGTTTTCCCACAAATTTCGGCATACAGTGCCTTTATTATTCCATGAAAAATTCATATCAATGAAAGAGAGTTTTCGCCCAAAATTTTCATATGGTTGATTTTGGCGCCTAATTTTTGCCATTTTGCCTGCTGTATTGGCGAAATATCGCCTCTCTCGTTTTTTTTTTGGGGAATTAGTTTTAGTGAAAAAATTAGATTACAAATTGAAGGTCGCTTTCGGCCAATTTCTCTGTTCCAAGTAAAATGCTAGTTTTCACATCATACGTCAGACGCTTGCAAATTTTGAGGTCTATTGACAACGTGCCATATTTCAATACCAATTTTTTCGAAAAAAAAAATTTGCGACCATGAAAAACTGAGTCGAATCTGATATAAGATCGCAATTATCGTAGGGTAATTTGTCAATAACGCAGCTGCACAAGCTTTTCTCTGATAAGACGTTCGGGCAAAAGCGTAGAATGCAAAAAAGATTTTATTCAGCTGTACTAAGATCAACCAATTTAATTCCTTGTACATAGCTTGAATGTAATGAAAATAACATCCTTTATGCGCTGTTCGATAGTTTTAACAGCAGCGACAAACCCATGATCACTTTTAGCAAAAAAAAAACATTTTCTAGAATTTAATGAAATTTTTGACCGTGTCAACACTGCGTAGTCGTGATGCGATTGAGATTTCCCGGCAAGTAAGGCCAAACATGATGAATTTTTGTTTCGGCAAAACAACCAAAAAAGTATGAATTTGTTGATGCCGAGGGGCTGCTTTGAAGTTGCCATCGCAAAGTATCTTTTTGGACGTTTGGAGATAACGCACAAAGTTTTCGTTTGCAAAAATCACACAAACCGGCAAAAATTAGATGTCAAGTAAAAAAAGGCTGTTTATTAATACTCATTGTTCAAAATCCTTCAATTTTAATTCGGATATGCTTATTTGAATCGGAGGTTGAAAAGAACTTCTAGTTTGCTGTTATTCTGGTTGATGAAGTCTTGTAAATCAGACAAAGTTTTTGAATGACCTCGTCGGTTTGATTTGGTTAGTGGGGTTGTTTCCATCTGATCAAAAATTTCCTGTCAAAACCTTTGATTTGCTTAATTGGTTTTTTTTTCAATCTGATCGAAAACTTCCTGTCACAACGTTCCTACTCAAAAATTGCATCATGGGTTTGTTTACTTTCTATTCTTTATAATAATTGCAACTTGCAATTTTCTTATTAGTCGACATTTGCAAGATGGTTTCACACAAACATAATATTAGGTTTTTTTGGTTTTACTGTTCTTCGTAAATCTGTAGCAATTTTCTTATTAGTCGACATTTGCAAGATGGTTTCACACAAACATAATATTAGGCTTTTTTTGGTTTTACTGTTCTTCGTAAATCAACAACCAAGTTAGACCAGCCTCTTGTTATTGATGGAACAACACTGAGCTCGCTCATTTCAAATGCAAAAAGAGGACTGTATATTAACTCAAATTGCCATTTTATGCTGTGCTGCAGTTCATTCAACCTTCGATGGTCAAAGTTTACGCTTTGTTATATGCCAATTTGACAATGACAACCATCTTAGACGACTTCAACATATCACTTGTAATCAGGAAAACTCTGGGAAAGAAACTGAAAACCAAAACTCAGCAAACACAAAAATGGGAAAAATGCAAAAACCGAATTACCAAACACGTGCAACCAACTAATTTATAATCAAATTAACGTTCAAAGTAAGAAAATTCTCAAGTACACCGTGTAAACCAGAAAAGATTACATTTTCGTTTTCTATATGGCGCCCTGAACTGAAGACACGCAAACCTCGGATCTTCTTACTTCATTCTGGCGAATGGAAACCTATGCCACATCTTCTGATTTAACGATATCATTGGAGAAACGACACGCTATGCAAAAACTTCGGAAAGCCATATCATTATACGACAACCGCTATCAATTTGGACTTCTGTGGAAATCAAATGCAAATCTTTCCAACAAACATCAAGCAGTAATTGCCCAAAACAACCGGATGAAAATACAATTTTATAAGAATTCAGAAAAGCTGGCTTCTACCAGAATACAATTGACCAGAATCTCAGCAAGCATTACATCAAAAAATTAGAGCCAGACGAAATGCCTTCGACAGGATGGATTTTACCTGAACATGGCGTAATCAACCCAAACAAGCCAGGAAAACTTTCCCCGATTTCGCGAGCGAAAGCATCCCATCTTTGACCCAATTGGAATAGCAGCACCTACTACTATTCGACTACGAATAAACCAGCAAGCAATTTGGAGAAAAAGAATGAAGTGGGACGACCAAATTACACGAGAAATGATACCTGAACTTTTTGAGCTTCTCGACGAGAGAAACGATTTACAGACAGTGGAATTACCTCGACACTATTTTGGATACAGCTACGACAACATCGCTTTTCATGTTTTTTCAGATGCCTCCTACAGCGCCCTAGCAGCAGTCGCTTACTTTGTATACAGCAACAGTGCCACTCGGCAAATCAGCAGCGCGTTTGTTCTAGGAAAAGCTCGAGTGGCTCCTCTAAAACAACGCACAATAATTAATTTGGACCTACAAGTCGCTGTTTTTGATGCTCGCCTCGCAAAATTCATTCGCAGAGATTAGAGGATTGACATCGGCTCTACGCATATGTGGACCGACAGCACAACACCGCTTCAATGGATACAGGGATCTGCTATACGAAACAAATTTTTGTGGCTCACAGAGTTGCAGAAATTTTGGGAAACACCTAAGCGAGTCAATGGAAACATTGCCCAGAACCCCTAAGCCCAGCAGACGACGGAGCTTGTGGAATACCCCTATTGGAAGTCAGTAACAAGTTTAAGATGGCTCACCGGACAAAAATTTATGTGTGAACCAGAATTCAACTGGCCAAAGCTACAATTAAACGACGCCATTACGGATACCTTGCAACTCAACGATCGAACAGGACACATGGATGAAATAGCAACAACCTCAGTGCTAGCTTTTCAAGCTTCGACCGAAAAGACAGTTCAAAGTTTCACCGACTACAGCAGATTCTCCAAATGGACAAGAATTCTCCGAACAACCGCATAGGTGATGCGTGCCTCCAGGATTTTAAAGATAAAGAACTACACTCCCGCAACAAAAACCCGACAACCGAACTGACAAGCAACAACATGATTGCCGCAAAAAATTTTATCTTCAAGCAGACGCAACGGGACAGCGTCAACCCAGAGGTCAACGCATTGACACAAAATCGACCAATCAACACAACTAGCAGACTTCGACATCTGTCACAATTTCTAGACGAAGACGGACTCTTGCGAGCACGTGGACGCTTCGAGAAATCTCAACTGGACTATTGCATAAAACACCCAATTATCTTTCATGGAAATCACCCAGCAGTTCACCTCTTTATATGACAAACCCACAAGACAACCAGCACTCGCCACGCCAGCACTTAAAAATATTTCTCAAAACGAGTGTTGGATTCTCTGTGTTCGCGCACACATTGACAAGATCATAAAAAACTGTTACGACTGCCGACGAAAACACAAAACTGGACTACAGCCGGAACTTGCGCCCCTATCCGCCTACAGATTGCCGGAAGATAAACCCTTCCCGTTTCAACAAACAGGATTAGATCTCTTTGGTTTTTTTGCTTCGAAAACCGCAGGAAACTACAACAAACGCTACACGTTATAATGACTTGCCTAATTACACGAGCCGTATCTCTTTAGGTGTGCCAGGACCAATCAGCCGCCGCCTTCATCAATACCTTAAGACGGTTCTTGGCACGCAGAGGATAACCAGGAAAAAATTGTTTCTGACAACGGTACAAATTTCACCGCAGCCGAAAAAGAACTCAGCAGATACTTCGAAGCGAATGTTACACGACGCCACTCTACGCCACTCATCAGATTGAATGACCCTTCAACCCTGAATATGCCCCTCATTTCGGAGGTGCTTGGGAACGAATCATAAGATCAGTCAAAGACTCGTTCTAGGCCATCATAGGAAGCCAGATTCTAACAGACGACATATTCAACACCGTTCTTTGCGAAGTTGAACACTTCATGAACACAAGACCCATCACTGCAGTTTCATCATCGCCCGATGATGTTGAAGCCCCCAAATCATTTTCTTCTCGGAAGAGCGCATGCCAGCATGCCACCTCTACAAACGCAACAGCCCTCAACACTCAGTCGACAACGGAAATTCGCCCAACAAATCGCAACCTATATTTGGAAACGCTTGTTGAAGGAGTTTATCCCAACACTACTGCCACGACAACGATAGACAAAGAAGACGCCGCCTATCAAAACAGGAGAAATTGTCCGGATTCTTTAGGATATAAAGCCACGAGGACTCTGGCCACTTGGACGGATCACAGGAAACAAACCAAACGATGATGACCAGACCCGCGTTTACACCGTCAAAATAAGAGACAAAATTGTGTCAATACCAGCCATTAGACTAGCACCTGTTAGTCCGGACTATTGCAATCAACCAGTACACGAAGTTTCACGACAACGAGAGCCTCAACCTAAAGCAGCCTTGCGCCGACAGCAATAGCCAATAACTTACTCGACCGTTAAGCCAGCGTTTTAAGTTTTATAAATAGGAACTACCCAACCCCTTTTTCTTAACTTATTTTGCAACTGCAAAATGAGGCTGAGTGTTATATGCCAATTTGACAAATGGCAATCATCTTAGATGACTTCAACTTTTCACATGTAATCAGGAAAACTCTGGGAAAGAAACTGAAAACCAGAACTCAGCAAATACATAATTGGGAAAAATGCAAAATTGAATTACCAAACACGTGCAACCAACTAATTTATAATCAAATCAACGTTTAAAGCAAAAAAATGCTCAAGTACACCGTGTAAACTAGAAAAGATTACATTTTCGTTTTCTATACGCTTCCTTTCTATGATTTTTCTTTGACCTTAAGTAAATGGAAAGTGAGCATAAAAATTGGCCATCGATAGTTAATACACAAGCCCTCACGTCCTAGAGATTAACGCGTTTAATTTAATGCAGATTACTCCCGCGTAGGTTCGCATTCAGCTGTCTACATTTTATTTCTGAGATTTATGGCTTTAAAGTTATACTAGTCGATACGTTTTCTGTTTTTGAACTTTATGTTAGTCGACCTTTATGCTAATCGAGCGGTCGCCCTTTGTTAGATTGAGAGTAGTTGCATAAAAATTATCTTGACAAAAACTGTAATCTTTCAACCGAATTCAGAATGAGATAACAAACACAGGATACTCATAGAGGAAGTTTATGTCACAGTTTATTAGTATGTGTCTCAAGGTCCATCTTATAGCACTGAGTAACACTGTGGCGCAAACTGCCTCGAAGACAAACACTACGATTAGACACGACCATCTATGCCATACCACAACTTGATTGAAACTTTCACAAAATTTTTGGAGCTGTTAATCTCAATCAGCACAGAATGATTGAACTGGTTCAACTTCCATGGCAGTAAAATTGGATGAATTGCGGCAAAATTGATGCTTGCTGCCTTATATAAAACGAATGGTTTAAATGAGAATTTAAAAAAAACGTATGTTTTTGAAAACACTCTTTGTATGAACTTGGCCGCGCCAACGTTTTTAAACGCTGCATTTTCTATGCATACTTCCTTAGCTGAAGTTTCTTTGTCATCGACTTGTGAAATTTCCAAAAACTTATTCTAGAAAAAATTAGCTCGCTTGTTTGCATTGGTTGAAAGAAACAAATTAAGAAGTTTTAATATAAGTTTTCATCAAGACAGCAATATCAGAAAAATAATTATGATTTTCATTTATTCTTGCTAGAAATTGTTAGGAATTGTTAATTAAAGAAAAAGTCAATGCTTGCATGCAAGACTGGGTGATTTCATAGCACAGCAGTGGTGGTTGTCGCTGTCTCCCAATTGGTCGGCGACACTTTATTACTCCTACCCGAACTCCGACCAGATCGCACTTCATTCTCGGGAGATGTCTCTTCACATCCACTTGAAAACAACTGCACATGATCTTCAGTCGCATCTGCGTTCGGTATATTGTTTGAGCTACGAATTGAATCTTGTTGCACTTTCTCTGAATTTTCATCAGTTGAACAAAGTGGCGACACCCGATTCTGTTCACATTCTTCAACCAATTTTTTTTCGTCATTTTCTGTTCCACTTCGTTTAGCTCTACGTTTGTGCGAAATTATTATAACTGCCGCAATAATGAACATGCATAGAAGGATGCCTCCGATTAACGAGTCGACTATTATGTAATAAGTGGGAATGTCTTCGTCCTCGTTTCCCTCTTCGGATGACGTAACATGAACCGAGTTCATTGCGATAATCAGATTAAGCCAATAAAAACAGGAGGATTTGACCGATGGAATAAATACACTATTCAATTCTTGAAAATGACTTGATAATACGGCCATAATAATTTAAATAATTTTTTTTACCACAATGTCTCAATTATAGTCTTAAATATTCTAAGCGAAGTGAATGATCCGACTAGTAACAATTCTTTATGACAAAGCAGCAAAAAACTCAAATCTAAGGTAGACATTTTTATTAAATGCAGTAATAGTATCAAATTGATTGCTGTCGTATAATTTGATGTCAACTGATTCAATTCAGAACATTGAAAATGAGTTTTTAAACTTTGGCATTAAAAAGGTTTTATTCATTGGTTCAAAGTGCAAAAATTTATTTTGGCATTAAGTCGAGCCACATTACGTTCTAAGAACTATTTTTCGATGAACTGCGCTGATTGCTAACGTTCCAGTTGCAGAATTTTGATAATATATTTCTAGAATTTTGAAGAAGCTCAAACTTAAGGAGTTTCTGGTTGACCGAAAAATGGCAGCCTATTTTGAAGGAAATTTCGCGCAGCAGGTTTAGGATTATCTTTCTGACCAATTTTGAATAGTTCTTTGAGTAAGGATTAAGCCAAATTATTTATTACTTTCACGTACAAACAGATCAAAAAAGGGATTTGATTGAAACTAAATAGAAAATCTGCATAAAAAATCTGGAATAAAACAGAACGTGTTTTATGTTGTTTAAAGTCGTTCTGTTAGATTTAAGACGAAGCTCGGTATATGAAAAATCAGGAAACAACTTGGAATCACAAATGGGAAAGTGAAACGGAACGTGCTCCCAAAAACATCCGCTCCAAAGCAGAATAAATGATTGATTTAAAAAAATTAAAGCTGCAGACGCTGAAGTTGAATTGCACAGATGGAACAAAACAAAAATTGAAACAAGGATTGCTGCTTGCTGTGAAAGCAGCACAGAATGTTCCGACCGTATTCTTATAAAACTACAAAAAATATATATATATTATTTGGTAAGTTAATTTTAATTTTTTTCTGATTGATATGATGAAAGGATCCAAACGAAAGTTTAGATTTTAGGCATTTCCGATATTCATAGTAGTTTAACTTTTCAAGCAATGCAACAAAATCTCTTTATTATCAGTTTTGAGGTTCTTGACTCGCAAGATGGCGTGAAAAGACTTTAGAAATCTTTTTCACCTAAATTATCAGGGCTTGAATTTAAAATTTTTGGCTTATTTACTACTAATTTGCGAAAACCCTTCTATATTAGGCCTGCTTGCTTGCTGTTTTTGCTCGAAATGAAATTAGACGAACAATAAAAAATTTCAAACCAATTTTTTTCGACTCGCGATTTTTTGAGGATTTTTAATGACGTTCGAATTACGTTGAAAGAGCTTTTATATGATTTATCACTCAAACCAGTCCAATAAATTTGTGTGGTATCTGACTTTGTGTGAAAAAAAATTGAAACACCCGAATACAAAATTTCTCTCCATTTTCACTGGTCGGAACAAAAATATTGTCGAGCAAGCGGATCTATCTAGTAAAGCAATGCTTACATTATTTCAGGATAACAAGTTATTTCTCAGCTTACGTACAAAAAAATCTGTTGTATAAACTCGAATAAGTTCAGTCGACAGTGTTGTATTTTGTTCAGTCAACACAAAAAAAGTGGCAAAAAAGTGTTTAAAAAAACTTGCTTCCAACTAAAACTTGAACGCAAAATTTTGAAACAAAAAAACTTGAAAAGCAATTCTAATGCCGTTCAAACTAAGACCCTAATGGTTTTAAATTATCTATCACTCAATTAATTCTGATAATAGGTTTGAATACTTGATTTTGCAAGGAATAAATCTGCAGTGAAAAACAAAAAGCACATTGAAATCAAATAATAAAATTTATTCCTAAAACCGATTTTTATAGACTAAACTCTGTAGAAAAATTTTAGAGCATTAAGAGATTTTTTAATCAATTTTGTTTTACTAAATTTCATCCATTATTGCAGAAACCAGCGGATCAAAATTTTGATTGAAAATAAAACTTTTTAAAGCACTTTTTTCTCACACTCGATTTCCTTCAACTTTTTGGCTTCACCGAAATTTTAAAAACTTATGTTTTCAAAAAATTATGAAATTTTGTGGCCTATGAGCAGTTATTTGGTAGGAAGATATTACTGCAAACCAAACGTTCTGACTTTTTTATCTATTTTGCACCGAATGAAAAAGAAGTGGGATTGTTGAGAAACATGTAAATTTTAGATGCCGAATCACCCTAATTAATTATTTCATAATTTAGTTTTCGCCATATAGATCAACACGTTTTCTTCTGAAAATATTTATCTCTGCAGAAGCTTTGATCTTGTTCTAACAACACCCCTGTTTTCAATTTTCAAAACGGTCACAAACTCATACAAACAGAGCACGTTGACATTCCATTTTCGAAACTATTAATTTATAAAATGTGATTAATACAAAAGCCGCAAAAAGCTTCTAGCACAAGCAGGGGTGGATCTAGGTTTTTATCAAGGGGAGCCACCATCTTTATTGAGGTTGACCAAAATGATTTTCCGGGCCCTCTCAAATCACTATAAAGAACCCCATTTTGACCAAATTTGACCAAGTTTTGGAAAAACAGGCAAAAAAAGTTGTTTTTAGGCACTTTTTGGATAATTTTGACCAAAAAATTGCATCTATTTTGACCCAAGCCCCCCTCTCTCAAAACACTATATTTTGGCGCCTAAGGCGCCTTCAGAAAATCATGATGGTCAGTCAGCCAAAAATGGATTTTCAAAATAGTACACAAGGCTCGACCCTTTGGTCGGCAAGGGGTCGAATTTTTGAGGAGGGGGTCGTCCACCCCCACCAAAACCCGCCGGTAAGTACAAGAACCAATAGTTTTACAAAATCACATTGGTATCTTAACACTCATAAATCCAAAGAAAATCACTAAGAACAACTCACAAAATCTGGCACTTGCCTCTGCAGCCATTAGGAAAACACGGGAAAAAAATACTAATGACAATTTGAGGTTTACCATCTTCCTAAATTCACTGCTTTTGTGATGTATATTATATGGTGTTATCGAAGTTTTCAATGGCATACTTATTCCTTACTATAAAAAATGCAAAGCAACTCGGCAATTTTGTACGTTCTGTGAAGCCCATATATAACCGTAACACCTGTATAAAAATATTACTAAAAATTCTTGGTTTAAAAGTAAGTGGAGGCAGATAGTGCACCTTTTAAAAAAAATAAAACGCCGTGAGGTAACTTTAAAGTTAAAAGATGAAAAACAAACCCAACTGAAGATTGGAAAGAGTAATGAACGCAAGAAAACATAAAAAAACACTGATTTTGCTGAAAAAAACTCAATATTGGATTTCAAAAGAAAAAATAGTTGCCCTTCAAGCTCTTTGCATTTCTAGAACGATTCATGATTGGCATTATTTTGAAAAGATAACCCAACTTGAGGAAGCTAGATCAACAGTGTTTAATTTTTATTCCCATGAAAATTTTAAAAACAAATACTACTTTCCAAACTAAAAATCATTCACGGTTTTTTGCGCCATTTCCAAGTTCGTAAATGAAGAGTTCTATTTACGGCGCTTTGAGCAGATGAGTTTCAACTGAACTCAAAAAGTGCATAATTAGCTAAGTGCATCCATAAATTCATCAAAATGTATGAGTGCACATCTGTAATATTTCCTGGAAAAAAAATCAGCAAGACCTATATCAGAGTCTTCACTTCACAACGTTCATTTCTCTTAATAAAAGAAACCAAGTGTCTTGGCGTATTAAAAAACCTTCTACAAGATTCGAAACAGGCCTTGAGCATCCAAGAGAACGGCCCTACATAACTGCGCTACTGTCTCTTAGAGAATAAAACACTAGCTACTCATAAAACAGAAAACGCATACTATTTAAGTGGCTAAATGAATAAAACTGTATGGAGATTAAAGAAGGTACTCGTAATATGAGTCAAAGCTAACAGACGTGCTTGCTTGAAAAGAATGCAATCGAACGCTCAGAAAAAGGTTTTAAATGATTTTGAGACAACAAAACGGGCCCATAAACTTCCACTTCATTAGCAAAGACATTGCCAAAAAGCCACTGAAGCCTTCACGCGCAAATCATCATACTTCAATACTAACAAATATAGCAATAACTGATAGTCAGGAAGGCAATCTATGCGCCCTTATTCACCGCAAAAATTATCGCTTACCTCAAATTGCCAAAAATAGGCTAGCCCTTTAACGCTAAACCTTAATCAGAAAAATGGAAACATATTTTTGCGACTTGACAAACAGATTCATTTTTTAAAACAAGTGTTGCTTCGCTAGAACATAGCAAACAGAAAGGTGGAAAAATGACAACTAACTCAAGAAAATGAGGAAAGACAATGATTACTTTTAGGCACTCAAAAGATTTTTTAATTCTTTTTTTTTCTTCAAAAATTTTACAGCGGAAATCTAAATATTGGAACCCAAATTTAAAACCAGTTTTCATTCGCTTTTCTGCGCGGTTTGATTTTGACTTGAGAAGAAACTATTTGTCTAGAAATTGGCAACTGAATTTGAAGTAAACTTGCGAAAAGAAATTCATTGGGGTTAAAGACAGTGAATGGAAAAAAGACGTAACTCAAGAAACTTTTTCAGATACTAACGCAACAAAATTTAAGCAACAAAATTTGTGTCGACCCCTTTTGAGTGGAAACAAATCAACTGTCTTAAAAAAGTTAAAAATTAATTGTGAAATATTAAATTTTTACGACCCATCGAAATTGCGCAATTAACTCGACTCAGCCAATATCTGAAAATATATCTGAAAAATACCTGAAAATATATCAAAGGTCGCCAAAAAATTCAGGACTTCACCTAGATACCAGTATTCTTGTGTGATTCCAGACTGAACTGTAGCGAGCTGAAATTTCGCACTGATACTCCCAGCAATTTTTCAAGCCTAACTATCCCGATTTTAGAACTGAACTTGACTTTTCTTCAGTTGTCTTTCACTGGCATTTATTTTTATATCCAATTTAATTAATTATCTGAAAGCACATGTAACAATTCAAAGGATTCAAAGGAGGAAGTCTGTAAATTTAGTTGTTCAAAAATTAGTTCTCGATGGCAGATATGATCCTGGTCAGTTTCTGCAGTTCATCTGAAAACTCCCCCTTCAAACTCTGATCATCTCTCTTCTCTCTCTTCGGCTTCACTAGCTTACTGCTTCCCTCATCCAGCTGCCAGTTGAGTCGACTGACCAGTGCTCTGCCAGTGTCTTCACTTGAGCACCCTGTCAGTTCGCAGAATGAGTCAAACTTGATGACGTCATACGCTTTGCTAATGAGAGAAATGCTATTCAGCCTCACTGTCCGCTCCAGAGTTCTCATGTATCTGCAACATACAACAACAGTTTCAATTTTGGGGTAATCAATTAAGTCAAAGAGGCGAAATATATTAAATTATGACAATAATCACTTTTGGAAAACTTAAATCGAAAAAGAATTGTCAGAGTATTGAAAGGTTCCGTCCAGAATCATGCTCATCAAAAACAGTTCGAACCAAAAAAACTTAAGCGCAGCCGTGTTTTAAAACAACATAGCGAACAAACAGTTGCAAAGAACTACAGGAGACCTATAAAAGCAATTACTTGTTTTAAAATTTTCCACTTTCGAGTACCAATAAAAAATTAAGAATCTTTGATAAAAGTCAACCAAAAGTGGCATGATTGACATTTCTTTGATATAGTCAGCCCAAACTGGTAAAACTGGATCAATAATGGATTGTTTTCAAATCCCGGTCAATTCTTAAAAACCAAATTGACTTTTTTTCATGTTTTTCTCGCGTCATTTGAAATTCTGTAATTAAAGAGCTTAAGTTGGGTGACCACTCGACTAGCTTAAAGCTCGACTACCATGAAAGTTTGAAAACATGAAAATGTATCGACTAGCATAACTTTGATGGCTATACTTCTCAGAAAAACAAAACGAAAAAAGAATCCTTTCAAACTGAAACTTACTCCGACAGTTACATCAGTCATACTCCGACCCTGATTTAGAGAGGGGCGGAGTTGGGGAGCGTACACTCACCCACTTCTCCCTCCCCCCTCAAAGATTCGACCCCCTGAACGTAAAGGGGGTGTGAACGTGGGGGAAATGTAAATGAGTTGTAGGATTAATCAATTATTATCCATGAAAAAACAGTGCGGCAATGATTTGGATATTGGGACCAAGTTAACATCCTCCCCTAAACACGTTTAGGGGGGAGGATGTTAACTTGGTTTTAAGTTAGAAATTTTCAGCCAATCAGAATCGAGCATTTTACATGCAGCGCTTAGCAAATTAAATTTAAATTCAGCGCTGGGGTGGATGATCTTAACTTGGTCTATTTGGGAGGAGGATGTTAACTTGATCCGGATATTGTTTAACGGGGATATTTAACAAGATCCAATGCTTTTAATTTTGACAGTAATTGAATACGATTTTCATTTTCAAAACTTTAATGCTAGTCGAGCTTTATGCTAGTCGATACACCGCCCTTAATTAGTTTTCCTTCAGCACATCATATTGAAATCAACTCGAAAGGAACCATAACTCAAACCACAAAATAAAACAAGTTTGAGAGTGAAATGTTAAGATTTTTAAAGAAAAAAAACGAACGAAAAAAAGAAAGCAATTGGAAAAATATACCGCAAAGCTAAAAAACAAAAAACCTATAATTTGCGTAAAATTCATAACCCATATATAAAAATTTTTGTAAAAATGATATACACCTACCCCATCTGATATACACCTACTGCACACCTACCCCATCACTACTTCAACCCAGATTACAGTGAGCGAATGAACAAAGCCACTTTTTTCGCCATTTTATCAACTTTCATAGTTGGTGAGTCTAATTTGTCTACCTTTTTATAAAAAAATTCTTTAATTGAACTTCAGCGAAATCAAAAAATATATCCCACAGAATTATATTGCGTTAAAAACAAAAATATGTTCAACAAAAATGAAAAACTGACAAAGTATTTAATGAAACCCACTGACAATATTTGAACAAAAATATCAATGAAAAAATAAGGTTTAACAATGTAAATTTTGAGAAAGGTTTATTAGAAACTCACAATTTTGTCGTTCACAATTTAGCGCGTCATTTTCGCCTTAGAAATTGGAAAGCGCAAATCGCATTCCTTTTAGCAAATCAAACGCATAAGTGCAATAAAAAAAAGAAATAAGCCTCGAAAAAAATTCGGCTAGGTTTCGGATTCAATCTGCGACCTATTGCAATATAGAAATTTTGAGTCTCACGCACTAACCACTCAGCTATGGACGCTTATCCATCGACAAACACTAGTCACGACTAAAGCAGCTACAAATGCTAATAAATTGTCAATGCGACTCGGCAAAATGGCACCAGATACAAATAGACACAATTTTGCAAGTAATAATTTTGAATACAAACTGAAGGCATCCACACTAACTTTGCATGTAGCAAATCGGAAAATAGGAAGCCACAATATTTATAAAATCTGCATTTCGAAAAATTGCGAGTTATAGTGAGTTATAAAATTTCTGAAATCGAGTTTTTATGATAGTGTTCTTTGAAAAGAATAGCTTTTTTCGGTTCATTTGATCAATTTACACAGAGGTGAAGGTGAACTTCACATACACAAGCAAAAATATTACCGATAACGCTACTGGGAAAAACTGAATGAGTTAAACTTTGAGTCTACAAAACTTCTGAAATGACGCACGCCAATTATGAGTCTACATAACTGCTAAGTGACGCAAGCCAATTCTGACGCATTAGCAGTACCAGTCAAAGCACGTGATATCAAAAAGCTGTAAACATGACCCAAAAGTAGAACCAATATTTGCGAATTAGGTTAGAAAAAAAGACGGTTCGTAATAATACACTAATCTGACGTTAGTGTAAAGGATAGAAAATTCAAACATCAAAAGTCAATTCTATTTAACTCGAAACATTCCTGAAAAAAAAACGAAAAGCCACACGACCTCTAAAATTAACTTCATTCCATTCACTGACATACAGAAAAACTAAAATTGAAAAAAGACGTATCTTCAACACGCTTATTGACACTTAAATTCAATCTTTGCAGTTTCTAAATTTTGAAGCGTTTCAAATTTCAAATACTGTTTATGATTGGCGCTTTTATCGTGAACTTATACCATATAGAGAAAATGAAATCAATCAGAGCCGAAGCGGATCTTCTCACCACTTGCTATACAAAAATGAATGATTACGATTAACAGCAAAAAAAAGACAAAAAATAGTCAACTGACAGTTGGAAAAGAGTAATGAACGCAAGGAAACTGAAAACTGATTTGTTTTCTTAAAAATCCTTCAACTTGTGAAATTCGAAGAAAAAAATAGATGGCTTGAAAACTCTTTGAATTTAAAAAACAAATTATGAAAACCACTTTTTGTTAAAATTGACCCAATTTGAGAACAGAGGCGAAGTTGCACTTCGCATACACAAGCAAAAATATGACCGTTAACGCTACTGGGAAAAACTGAACGAGTAAAACTTTGGGTCTTCAAAATTTCTCTTCTTCAAGTGACGCATGCCAATTATGGCGCATTAGAGTACCAATCAGTTCCAAAAAAAATTACCAACAAACATGCCTCAATTTATAGAGCAGTCTATGGAGCGGTAATAACATGAAAAATTTAAATAAAATGAACAAAAGCTGATTTTTTTTTAATTTAAGATTTTTTTGAAAATCATCCCCCCACACGCCATATTTAGTACAAAGTTATATATTTCGCTCCTAGTTACAAATCAACTATGGCAAATAAGCTTCCTTCGACCATTTTGGAACGATTTCTATGATGGATTAAATCTCCGCTTACGCGTTAATGGCGCGAAATATATCGCGCCTTAATTGTCCGAAATTAGCCAAAATTGCTATTTTAAAACTCCAATAACGGTACGAAAAATGATCAAAGATGAAACATCTTTCCAAATTTAAGCTCAGGACAACAAAACTTTTTGACTGATATAAAAGAAAAATACCGCCGAAAATGGCTAGTTAAAAAGTCGAAGAAAAAAACTTGTCTGAAGAAAAAAAATCACAACGAGCACAAATATTTGTTGATTTCGCTACCAAACTTGGAACAATAGTAGTCTGTGCTAAAATCCTTAGCATTGGCTGTAATTAATAGCTGGTTATTGATCAAAACGAACGTTTTCAAAATGAACACATTTTATCGCAACAATATTTGCGTCGCAACAATATATGCGACTTAGGTTGGAAAAAAAGATAGTTCGTACTATAAAACAAGCATTGCTTGTGAAAAAACTAGATCAATAAGTAAAACCTTTATTTCGCTGGGAAATCTGATAATTAATTTCCATGTTCGAAATTAGAAGTCGATCACGTTTTTTGTGATTTTTACAATTTTGCTGTTCGAAAGTGGAGCTTGCCTTCCTTTTAACAATATAACTGCACTGGACTTAAAAAGAAAACACAAGTCAAACCGCGAAAAATCAAAACTGAGCGTGAACAAATTTTAAGACTTTCATGAAAAAAAAAGCAGCAAGACCTATATAATAGTACTAACTACGGATTTGAATCATTGGTCCTTGTCTTCAGAGGCCGGTGCGTTTGCTCCTCACCACATGTGCGAATTAATGTCTGATGTTGGATTTATTTTGAATTAAAGGTAAAACTATTCAAGTGTTTCTGTTACACTAGTTGTTAACCCGAAAAAAGTCCATATTCCGGTTTGTAAACGCTTGCTAATCCCCAGTGATGCTGGAAGACATTTTTCGTACTACTTTTACGTATGCTCTTTCATAGTGGAACTTGCCTTCATTTATAATGAACATTGATTGGAATTAAACGAGTTCATTAAACCAAACAGTACTAAAATCAAATTTGAGCATTAACAAATTTAAATAGAGCAGAAGCTGTCCTTGGCAAACACTAGCAAGAAACCGACAGCTCTACAAGAAACCGACAGCTCTAGAAAGTGACTAGAAAAAAGCGTTGAATTAGTATAACTTGTGCCATGAGTCAAACTCATACCTGTGACCTCAAAATCTGAAGTCTCGCGTCTTTCCCACTTACCCGGTTGCAGGCACCACTCAGCCATGGGCGCCTAAAGATCGGCAAACAGCAGCCACAAATAAAGCAGAGAACAGGTGCTATGAAGTTTCCAATGCTACACATCTCGATTATAGCAAAAGTGTCATCAACTAATGTTCCTCGCTAACTGGCTAGTGTAAAGAATTATTCATGAAAAAAAAATCATCAAGACATACAGTGCTGATTTAAATTATCCGGACAAAACGAACAAAACTTGAATTTTCAAACGCGTTTTTCTCAAATTGGGTTAACATTAGACAAAAAGTGAAGAGAACAAAAATTGCTTAATTTCACCAGAATTAATATGGTGCCATTTTTTCTCCGAAATTCTCAACAAAAATTTTACCCCAAAAATGGGTCATTTTGGTTTTTTTCAATTAATCAAGAATTACGCGGAAACTACTTTGTTAATTGATGAGAAAATTATATCACAGGAAGCCCCTTACGCAGCTCAACAAAGTATAACTAGGGTTAAATCTCCAAAAATTTGCGCAAATTGTTTAAAATTTATTTTTAAACAGAACTTCTGGGTTTTATATAGTAAAAATCACATTTATTGACTATCAAGTGATAATTTTTTTCTTATACTGGTTTCTGGAGATTTAACCCTTCTTAAACTTTGTTGAGCTGCGTAAGAGGCTTCCTGTGATATAATTTTCTCATCAATTAACAAAGTAGTTTCCGCGTAATTCTTGATTAATTGAAAAAAAGCCAAAATGACCCATTTTTGGGGTAAAATTTTTGTTGAGAATTTCGGAGAAAAAATGGCACCATATTAATTCTGGTGAAATTCTAAGCAACTTTTGTTCTCTTCACTTTTTGTCTAATGTTAACCCAATTTGAGAAAAACGCGTTTGAAAATTCAAGTTTTGTTCGTTTTGTCCGGATAATTTAAATCAGCACTGTACAGTGCTGATTTAAATTATTCGGACGAAACGAACAAAACTTGAATTTTCAAACGCGTTTTTCTTAAATTGGGTTAAGATTAGACAAAAAGTGAAGAGGACAAAAATTGCTTAGAATTTCACCAGAATTAATATGGTGCCATTTTTTCTCCGAAATTCTCAACAAAAATTTTACCCCAAAAATGGGCCATTTTTCGATTAATCAAGAATTACGCTGAAGCTACTTTGTTAATTGATGAGAAAATTATATCAAAGGAAGCGTCTCACGCAGCTCAACAAAGTTTAAGAAGGATTAAATCTCCAAAAATTTGCGCAAATTGTTTAAAATTTGTTTTTAAACAGAGATTCTGGGTTTTATATAGTAAAAATCACATTTATTGACTATCAAGTGAAATTTTTTTCATTTATACTAGTTTTTGGAGATTTAACCCTTCTTAAACTTTGTTGAGCTGCGTAAGAGGCTTCCTGTGATATAATTTTCATATCAATTAACAAAGTAGTTTCAGCGTAATTCTTGATTAATTGAAAAAAGCCAAAATGACCCATTTTTGGGGTAAAATTTTTGTTGAGAATTTCGGAGAAAAAATGGCACCATATTAATTCTGGTGAAATTCTAAGCAACTTTTGTCCTCTTCACTTTTTGTCTAATCTTAACCCAATTTAAGAAAAACGCGTTTGAAAATTCAAGTTTTGTTCGTTTTGTCCGGATAATTTAAATCAGCACTGTATATAAGTGAAAATTACTTCGTTCTTTTAAACTTCGAAAACATCTATCTATATGCATACAATTGCCTTGGAAGCTTCAAGCCAGCTTGTATTGGAAGCTTCAAGCCAGCAAACGAAAATAACCACAAAAAGAATTTGATAATTGTACGAAACGTGTCGTTCTAAAGAAAGAACCGATTAAAAACTCGACAATGCCAAAACAATTAGAAGATTTACAGCAGACTAAAATGAGCTTGCATGACTAAAATGAGCTTGCATCGAGCACAGGACAAAAAACGCTAGCCGAATAGTTTGTCAGATTAATACAACACATAATCTTTACGCCATCTGCGCAAATGGTGTCGTTCATTGGTCACAAAAATAAGTAAAGTTTCCAATGCAAATCAGTTTAATTTCGGCTGAAATAAATTCGAAGCAAATGTCATTTCAAATCATCGCACCCCTTAGCGCACAGGGTAATTGAGCAAATTTTAAACTGAATTCGGGACCGAGTTTAACTAATCTCAAGTGCGAATCCAGTGAGCAAAGTGGCTTGTCGCCAAGTGTAAAAATCCAATCATCGACTTCAAATTAAGTCAATTTTCGAACAGTGAACAGAATGTCAATCATTTATTGCAATTCGAATTTCTGCTATATGAAAAAGCCACCCCCAACTCAAGTTATATGAAAAAATGATTTTTATGATATGTTCACATAATTGTGATTTATTCAATTATTCATATGCTACAACTCTTCTACTGTTACTGTCGTAAGACAACATACTACTCATGACGCTGGTTATTTTAGACCAAGAATACTTGAGGTACTACCGTCTTTACTAGAATAACATCTGATATTTTATAACGGGACATTATTTTAGCGCATAAATCATAGCTTTATCACATACAGTTTTCAATGAGTGGAGCAAACGGAACCCAATCGAATGAGGGAAACTCGATTCCCATGTATTATATCATAGTGGACTCTATTGTGGGAGTCGTCATTCTTTTGTTGTTTATAATCGCAGCAGCAATCATTGTCTCTCACAGGATTTCACAGAGAAGGATTGATAAGGAAAAGAACATGGGCAAATATGCCACAACTCCGAAAACTACTCTTGTAAATACAACAGAAACTCTGGAAGCAGATCCCAGCCGCGAACGCACAGCAGTAATAGTCGCCAACAATAACACCGGAGCAATAATAGAGGACAGCACCCCCAATCCGAACAACATGCAACATGACTGCGAAGAGTCCTACACGCTTTAACAACTCAGCAGTCACATCCGAAATAACTAAAAGCTCATGCAGTGCTTGTTTTTTTTTGTTTCAGTGCGTATCATTTCCACACAAAGCAACCTTAAATTATGAAATCGACTGAGAAAACTTTCCACTCAACTCTTTCTACAAGTAATTTAACTAATTTAGCTTTTTATTTTGAGTTTGTATGATCATAGTCACATGTTTAACACAGAGGCGAAGCTGCGAACACAACAGATGCTGCTTTCGAGACAAAACAAGCGAGAAAAACGCAAAAATAAATTCTAAACAGCCAAAAACGAATAAAAAACCAGGGGCGATACAACCGAGGCAATATCGTACCCTTTGCGATACAACGATAACATAACAAACAGAACTCGAAAAAAAAACGAACAAAAAATGGAAAAACTTAGGTCTACCAAAACATATATGTTTGTTTGTCTCGATAGAAGTTCATTCTGGTCGAAAGTGCCAGACAATTGGCTAAAAGATTAGCAACGAAACAATATTTACGAAGAGGAAACAAAGCCGACTATCTTTGAGCAGGCAAGTTGAGCCGGAAAAAAATGATTATATAAAAAAAAACTTTTAAGTTTGAAGTCCAACCTGGAACAACAATGAACAATACTTTCACTTGCAATGAAAGTTGCTTACAGCACAATAAAATCAGTGATGTCGCAACAAAATTACATTCTTTGAGCCGACAACAGCTCAATCGAAAAAATGATTTTTTGAGTTTTTTTTAAATCTTTCAAGACCCCCACGTCGAAACTAGAATGAAAAACACTTTCACTTGCAATTACAATGAAAGTTGCTTAAAGCACAAGAAAAATCTGTGATGTGGCAACTAAGCCGACAATCTTTGAGCAGACACCAACTGAACCGAAAAAAAAGATTTTATGATTTTTTTAAAAAATCTTTACCAAGTTTCCCTGAAAATAGACTCAACAACACTTCCTCTTGCAATTTAAATTGCTTATATCACAAGCAAATCCGTTATGTGGTAACTTAGCGAACAACAAATGAGCAGACAAATGAAAGTCCAAAAACTCAATTTTTCTCAGATTTTTTTTCTTCAATTTTATTGATACTGAAAAAAATAGAGTCCGGCCAGGACTCGATCCCCGGCCATGATGCGAAAAAAAGTTTAAAAAAAGAACGTGCAAGAAAAATTGTTCGAGGGAAAAGTCTAGTTTCTCGATTACAAGAAACTTGCCCTCGCAAGTGTAATAAGGAAAGAAAAGAAAGTAAACTAAGCCTTGAAAAATAAAAACTTTGCCGTGCTGGAACCGAACCTATAACCTGTAGACTAGGAGTCTCACGTTCTCGCATCTGTGCCACGACCGCCACGAAACCAAAACCGTTCCTCTGTCTGGTGCTACACAGATACGACAGACTAAAAAAACCACCACCATAGCTCCGCAATACGCTTCCACGTTTGACGGCTTGTTGTTTCACCGAAACAGGCACCGCAACCAGAATCACCGGACGTCTCAGTTACTGGAATCGGGGGGTCATTCTACCCAGAGGCAACCCAGCGTGATCCGCAATGTGTAGTGTCTTCTCGTCTACAATAACAAGCTTCGGCACGCAGAAGTACTGAACAAAAGCGCAGACAATTTCAGACGCACGAAATTCAACCAATGTAAACTACTCAGGGTGCCAACTAGATCAACAGAGAAAGCAGCAAAAGAAATGTGATGTGGGTGCATCAATTTACAAACAAAAATTTCTCACGCACTTCGCGGTTTTAAATTTTGTTTAGCAAACAACTACATCAGTAATGAAAAACTGTCTCAAGACAACAGTCTAAATCCGCTTTAAGCTGGAGAAAACTTATTTAAAGGAAGGAAATAACATGAACAAATACAAAGCCTCAATTTTCGGCTCTTTTGTAATTGGGCACTCTTGAACGCCCCCATGATTTCAGCCGATTGACATTAAACCATTAAAAACACTTGCTGTCGATAATGAGATAGCAATCAACAAGACATTGCAAAGTATAAAAACAGTTTGAAAAATGCTTTTCTAATAAATACCAGGCAGTGAAAGAAGATCTTAATCATGGTGTTCAGATCTATTTCCCAGAGAAACTAGCAGAGAAATGTGGGAATTTAGTTGGAAACAGTAAAATCATAATATAACGCAAATTAGGTTTGTGTTATAGACTCATTGCGCGGATTTAGAAGTACAGGTTACTAGTTGCCACCGATAAGAATTTTATGGCATCAATTTCTCTTCAACGTTTTATTGACTGAATAGGCGCAGATAAAATTCTTAACACAGTTCTTAACATAAACTTTTAACACAGTCTCGCTTAAACTATATCCATTAAATGAGTTTGCTGTATTAAAAATGAACGTGATACATAATTCTAACTCGTTCTTACTTTTGAATAATGGGTGACCACGTGTGCGCGTGTATGCACTGGTACACTTCTCTCAACTCCCCCTTCCACAGTCTCAGTCCCACCCCCCTCAAGTGACTCATCTCATCCAAACTGCGCACATTGGGGGGCAATCTCCTCCAGAGAAACTTGGCTGCAGTCAAGTCTCCCAGGATAAGGTAGATGGCATACAACCTACAAGTAAACAGCGACATTCATGCTGAAAATGACCACTTGGTCAAACGGTGGTATATAAAAACAGCCCAAGTATAAACCAGCTACCACATAAACCAGCCGAAAATGCTTAGCTGTTATATAGTTATGTAACAATTGCGATACAGTTACGAAATTCAAACAAATTTCATTCAAATGACGCAACTTTTTCGGCTGGTTTATTTACACTCGGTCAAACATACATGTTGCCACTTATCACATTTTTTATAATCTGTTCATTATCAAGTAAGAATCACGTCAATTCAATTTATGTTTCGGAAATGATTCACGAATACTTGAATTTAACTCTCACTTGTAATTTTATTGCAAGTTATACCTCCGAGATTTACTCATAGATTGTTCCATTTAATAACCTCACATTGACAAAAATTTGGCAGTTAGTTTCGAAAAAACTTTGTGTTGAATTCTATACGTTTGATAAACAAATTTATTATCAGCACTTTTTCGTGATTTTTACACTTTTGCTGTTCAATAGTAGAGTTTGCCACCCTTATAACTTTCTGAGTAAATGCGCAAAAAGTCAAAATTGAGCGTGAACAAAAAAACCACCACTAGCCAAAAAAATCACCATGACCTATATAAGAGTATTCACTACTCCTAAGCACAGTAGTTGGTTCTAATGGTATGATATGCCACACACAGTGCACTGATTCAACCGCAGGAGCTATTTTTCCTAAGCAGTTCTTTTTTTTAATTGGAAAAAACTAATTGTTTTCCTTTTCCTATTTGAACACCAAGATATCAAGCATATTCTTCAGCTAAAAGTACCCAATTTTTAATGAAATTCAAAATATCGAGCATTTTCTTCAGCTAAAAAATCAATTTCTATTGAACTTCAAAAAAAAAATCAAGATTTTTTGGCTGAAAATTTTATTTTTTGAAGACAAACTCTCAATTGATTTCCTTTTATAGATTGTTATAACACTTTCCTAAATTTCCAGCTAAATTTTTAGATATTAAGATCATTTATCCACGGGGGAAAGGACCAACACAAGAGCTGTACAGCTCATCACGGCGAACCGCGGTTGTGCCCTTGTTTAAGAACTACATGATATTTTTTTGGTTATTTTTCTGGGCTGGGTAATGTTGCTTCACCCTCAAGCAACGAGCACGGATCATGGTGGGCCTCGAACATCCGACCTTTCGATTGAGAGGCGGAGACGTAACCACTTCACCACCGCTCCCCTGCTTTTCAAGCTCTCTTCTCATGTCACTGTGCATATAACACCAGTTTCAACAGCAAATTGCACTAAATGTATGTTTTTTCTACTGATACTGTTTTTGAAATCTTGACAGAGTATGTAAATTAATGATCCTATAACTGTTCCTCGTGGAACGCAATGCTCAAAATCTCCCAGTCAGGAAATTGATTTGACACACTGTTAGTGCTCCTTTACAAAATGTTCTGAAAGACTAAATGCACTTCGAACAAACAGAAAACTAACATGTTTCCAGAAAAAAAAAATTATTTAGAAAGGGTTACAAAAATTTCAATCAATTTTTGTTTGTCCATAAGTTCATATATCATTTCTATGAAAAGATTGCAACAACACGTTCTTATTTCTTTTCCTGGAACATAAAAAGTTTGATGTCCAATAAAGACATTTTTCTAAGATAATATAATTGCTTCAACAACACAGATTAAAATGCCTTTAATAACCTATTTGAGACAATGCCCTATTTTTAGTCTAAATTTCTGCTTCACCTCATCTCAAAAACTATATTTTAGGTCAATTGTCTCAAAGAAGTGGGCAGGAAAAAAACAAGTGAATTATGAAGCAAGGTTGTTTATATTCGCACAAGAACTCAGCAGTGAGTCTATGAGAACATTTCTAACCAGCATCAGCAGTAAAATCGAAACCAGTAAAATTTAGGCGCATTTTCTCGGAGTGAAAGGTCTAAACTGTTAATGTATTCTCCAAATAATTAAATATCCGAGTTATAAAAAAACGTCCATCCCTGCATGTTCTTAAAAGCGGAGAAAAAAGATTTTTCCCGCAATTTCGTTTCCAAGTTTGCGGACCAAAAAAGCTTTAACGCGCGCCGATATTGTGAATTTTTTCTGATCCACTTTTTTTGATGAAAACTAAGATAATTCATCTATAAATCGGTAACTTCCCAAATGGCATAATTCCCAAATGGCATAAAAATGGAAACTTTTCCTAAATGGCATAAATTTCAAGTTTTCATTGTAATTTTAACGTTTTCTATCAATTTCTATTTCTATCATTTTGTCAGGAACGAAAACATGTGAACAAGATTTGGAATTAATTGCTTCCAAACAAATTTAAGCAACAGATTTGTCGAAAAAAAATTGACCACAAGAAGCTTATTAATAATCGCAAGCTTATGCTTCTTGCTTTTGATAGAAAGTTCTCCCAATTTTTCACGATAAAATGTCAATCAACATTTGAATTGACAATTTGACTAATTTTCTCACATTGTTCACGAAAAAATTGTTCTCGATTTTTCCAAAGCAACTGTTGCATGAAATTTATGCCATTTGGGAAACTTTTCAGCTTTATGCCATTTGGGAATTATGCCATTTGAGACGTAATCTATAAATCTATTTGCAATATTCCACTGGGAAATCTGATAATCTGAGATCTAACTTTTAAATGTTAAGGTAAAGCTTCATTGTTCCAGCCATTTCTATTTTAATCTTGTCAGAGCAAAATTTACTTTGGCACATGAAAAATGGGTATTTTAAAATGAAAAGTCTAATGGCCAAAACATGAATTTTTCAGCGTGAATGAATTTTGACTTTCCTGAAAAAACGCAAAAATTCATACGACCTAAATCAATATTTTACCTTCGCTCGTTTATTGTTTTGTTTAGTATAGATAACCTGGTAGAATATACAGCAAATGAGCGTCGAACACTGAGGCGGAGCAATAAGCAGAATTGTCCAAGTGCAGAATGGGTCCAAGAGCAGAAAAACAGAAAAATATTTACTTATATTGGTTTATACGGGCTAAATGATAAAACAGTTATTAGAATCGTCAAAAACTACCAAGAAAACGAATAGATCATGCATAAATTGACTAATTTCATTAAATTTTTTGATAACATATTTTTAGAAGTTCTTGTTTAATTACTCAAATTATTCATTAAATGTTCATTGCTTTAGTATTATTGACATTTCTGATATTTAATTTAAAGATTATAAGAAAAACTGATATTTTTCTGTTTTTCTGCTCTTGGACCCATTCTGCTCTTAGACCATTCTGCTTAATAACTGGCCACCGTCGAACATTGAAGAAAATCTCTGATGATAAAATATTGATGCCTAGAAATTGATGCATTCTATAACGAATTTAAAAGCTGTCGTCAATAGTTGAGTGCAATTGAACTAAGTCTGTGCACAGATAAACTGGAATGTTAATTTTACTTATTTAGCAGAGGCGAAGCTGCGCTTCGCAAACACTAGCGAGAACACGACAAAAACCAGCTCTATAGAGTAAGTAGAGCAATAACTAAACGGAGAAATAAGTATCACATTCTAAGATAATTAAAAATATAAAAATTGCAAAAAAAAACCGAAACTTTGGAACTGAACCACCTGTACCTTAAGAAGATCTACCAAAAAAGACATTTGTCTTCATTTGTCTTTATTTTCTCTTGAATAAGAATTCCTTTCATGAAAATATTCCTAGAGGTAAGACAATTGAATGTTAAATACGGATCGAAACAAAACTTATAAAGCCGACATTTCTTGAGCAGACAATTTGCACTGAAAAAAATTCTTTAAAATTTGAGTCTCAATAAAATCAAAAAGCCGAAATATTTTAAGTAGCCACGGAGATGACCACTATTTCAGTCATCCTATGAACAAAATTATTTACGGGAAAAAAGTCTAGAGCCCGATAACAATATCTTGCTCATCGCAAGGGTAACAATTTAGGCCGCCAACTGTATTTTCGTCTTTTTTTTTCAAGAAATTCTCAATATTTATTTACACTGAAATTTATGTTTTGGCCAATTATCTTGATTTTGTCTTAATTAAAGATCGCTCTGATATTAAAAAAAGTGGGTAGGACTGGAACAAAAGAGCTGGAGCGTCAATCAAAAGTAAAAGCGCAGAATACATTTGGCACTTAATTCTGAAAAAAAAAACTTAAAATAATCACGACCTATATAAAAAGTCTTCACTGCGTTCATTTACACTTAATTTCATATGAAATAAGTTTCTCAAATTATAACTCTTGAAATTCATCCAGCCTTAAAGCAATCTGTTAATTGAATTTCAAGCTACAAGTTCAAATTTTTGACGGACTGGACTAGCGTGACAAGGACGTGATAAGCTCAAAGGACACTAGCCTGGAGTAAGCATTTGGGTCCATACCAGACTGGGACAGAGTGACATCCAGACTGAGCTCGGCCTCCTCCAGGATACTGGCCTCCTCCCTCAGAGACACGACAGAGAAACAGTCCCCCTCCCCCTCTACACACAACATACTCGCACTCTTTTGCACTCCCCTCACTACAGCATTAAACTTTCAAGCTTAGTATTATGTTACTAGCTTAGTATTATGTTACTAGCTCTGCATTCACAATAATATGACCGCTCAAGTTCAAAACTAGTAAATATTGTCGCCGAAATCGACTTCAGAAAAATTTCATGGATGTCATGAAATGGATGTCATGAAATAATACCAAAGCACCCCCCCCCCCATAAATCCGCCCCTTCATGGCCACACCTTTTATAATTTTAATAGTTTTTTATAATTGACATTATAGTTTATCAAATTGTTCAAGTTCGGTGATGGGAGTGGAGAAGAGACCAGCTCACCGCAATTCAGGGTTTGGTCATCCCCAGAGGCACATGTCATGTCCATCCGAGTCATACTCTAACTGAAAATGAACAGGGCACTAGAAAAAAGTGAAGGTGAAGCTCTGAGCATACGAGACTTGAAAAATCAAATTCCTAGTACAGTCGTTTCAAGACTAATGATTCCCACGATACCAAGCTGAAAAAAACTACTTCGCTTTTCGTTCAGCAAATGAACTCAGCATTAAAGTCTCAAATCAAATTTCAAACCAACAAAAATCAGTCAACAAACCGCACGATCTCAATTAATTGGTACTTTAATTCATTAACATTCACACTGAGACAAAACGGAGTTTCGCAGCACTTGCGATATAGCGCAAGCATGGCATGGCAAGCTAGCGTATAAAACACTAGACTGAAATCACGTCGAAAATATTAAAATAGAAGCAAAAGAAAAATTCAACTTAAAAAAACAATGATCAAGAAATACAAACATCAGCATTAAAAAAATTGCACTCAACGAGCGGCTACTAAGCCAAAAAATACTTTGGTAGACGCCCGTTCATGGCCAAAAACGAAAAATGCAATAAGAAATAAGAATAATTTTTAAAAGTTGAAGCCAACACATTCCATTCCCCCGGAAATGCTCAAAGGAATAGAAAACAGGGTATTTCCCTTTCAAACTATGCAAAATAAAGTGACCAAGCCGATAAAAATTTTCGAAAACTATTTGATCGAGAAAAAAATTTTATAAAAAAAAAAGAAAATAATTATCAGATTTATTTTGAAAATCCGAATTAGAAAAATTACAAACATAGGAACGACTGTCAGTTATGGCAAAAAGTGTTTAAATTGGACGAAGATTCCAAACTTTCGAAAATCAAACGACAAAAAGAACAGACAAACGAAAGTCCGACCATTCGATTCTTTCCCAAAAAAAATCCAACTGCAATTATGCTCCGAAAAAAAACAAGGTTCGGCCGCGATTCGAACTCCAAGCCTTAGCACGAATTAGCACCCGCATTACTGATGGACTAAGTGAGAAGGATCCTGGAAGTTGTTCAGGTCCAATATTGAAGCCAGTTCTATTTCTTGCAGATTCAGTGATGTCCATTGAAAAAAAAATAAAAATTGAAAATTAAATTGAAATTGTTTAAGAAAATTATAAAAATTGTTGGCATCAATTTAAATTTTTCCGAAACTATTTAAATTTTTCTTGTGAAATTTAAATTTTTGATTAGTCTGTTTTTTAGCAGTTTTTCTGCCAACTTTGGGGAGTTTTCGCAATTTTGTGAAACGAAGTCCAAAGTAATTTTTTGGGCATATCTATTTGCTACAAAAATGCATCAATATTGTTGTGAAAATTTAGATTGTTTGCTTTTTCCGCGGAATTGTGAAATGCGAAATTAAATGTCAAGCGTAAACTCAGTACTTTGGGGTCGGATCGAATACCGCCGGAGCAATTTGAATTGTTTTTAATGGACATCACTGTGCAGATTTATACAAGAAGTTATTTATTTACGGGAAAAAAGTCCAGTATCCGCTTAAATAAATAAAAAAGTAAAAATAACGACTGAAAGAGTTTTAGATGATACCTAAATTATAACTTCTGAGCTTCATGGTAGACATCAAACCAACTGACAAGTTTTAGAAAACTGAGTCTACAGTTACTAGTTCAGGCTGGAAAAACTAACATTTAAAATCCAAATTCCAAACTTAAGGCCATCCGCGTTTTTTCGGGTCATTTATGCTTTTCTATTTTGCCTTCGTTAAAACTAATGAATATACAAGTCTTAAAATGTGTCAAAATATACAAGTCTTTAAAGTTCAACTAAGGAAAATGCAAGTCTTAAAATGTGTTCACGCTCAAACTTGACTTTTGGGAGATTTGATTTCTGATTTTTTAGTTCAGTTCAAACAATTTGAACTGAACTAAAAAAAATTAGAAATCAAACCAACAGAAGTCAAATTTGAGCATGAACACATTTAAGACTTTTCTTGAAAAAAGTAAGAAACAACACGCTGTCTGAATGAGTGTCTTTACTACATCCATTGGCACTTAATTAAAGTATTTCTTACAACATAAGGTAGAACAAAAACGCCGTTTAACAAAAAAATCAGAAGACAAACCATGAAAAATCATTACAGCCCATATAAATGACTACCACTTCGTTCGTTAACACTGCAGCATATTATGCACACGAAACGGGATTAACAAAACCTTTTTATCATCTGAAATAATCTGCATAGCCACTTCTTTGAATAAAAAAAGATGTCGACATTTCAATTTTTGCATAGCCGTGCAAAAGAAATCTCGACTGGAAACTCAAATGGCATAAGGATTTTTAACCAATACTTCCACAAACAAGAAAATATTGTTCTCACCACGCAGAAAGAAGGAGCTTATTTCTGGCGCGTTTTTCTTTCAAGCAAAATCGGGTACCAAAACACGTCATACAAATTGTATCACATACCAAATGAAGTTTTTTCACTCGTGATTCGAGCTATATCAAAAAAATTCTAACCTTTTACAGTGACAATCCAAATCGGCATTTGTAATATAAGCTTAATCAGTCTGTAAATAACTTATTTTTGAAGCTGCAATTCTCACCTTTTCCCTGATTGCGAAAAATTGTTTCCTCGAAAAAATCCAACTTTTTATAAATGCCAATGTAATTTGCAAAGGCATTTCAAGTCGGAAACTTCGATGCTGTTTCCAAGTCAAGCTGCTATTCTTTCTAAAGTTCGAGTTTTTCTAGGTATAATTTAACCGGTATAATCGGGTGAATAGCAATTAGAGTAAAATCAATTAAAGAAAAAAAATTGAAAGAAATGGAAAATTTTCGAAATATTTAATGTTAACACTATTTGATTGTCAAGATGTCCAGCATAATGACCGGCATTTTTTCTGAAATTTTTCCATTCGATGAATTTTTTATTCCGCAGAGAATTTTAAAAATCAGACCATTTTTGAAACTTTCAAGTAAGGAAATGAACTGCACTTGAAAACAAAACAAAAGCCAAACCGCGATAATCAAATTTGAGGGTGAACAGATTTAAAGACTTTCTTCTGAAAACAAAAAAAAAGAAATATCACGACATATATGTGACATTAACATCGTTCTTTTACATTTGAAAATCATTTACAGAAAATATGTACGTTTAAACATAGTGTTAACCTTCATAAACAAGAGTTTTCCATAGTCTTTATCTTCATAAAGAAGAGTAACCTCCACAAAGAATATTTAAAAAGCAGAAAAGATTTTTATTCAAATTTTATCAAAAAATTAAGACTACATGAGGGCAAAATACCATCTGATCTCTAAGGTTCTTTTTCGATAGCCCAATGACTGGGAGTTATCAGGAGAAAATCATTTCTGAAATTTTAAATCTGTAGTTTTCAATGTACGTGTTGTGTTGCACATCTGTCATGGATGGGTAATTGCATGCACAGGAAGGTGCCATTCAAAACAACTCGAGATGGAGTTTCTTTAAGGACGTATAAGGGGAAAGTTTCTCATCTAATAGGTTCTGGGGGCATGGTATTTTATTTTAAGTTCCCATAGCAAAAGACAAGTAACAAAGACGAGTGAAATCAAGTAACAAAAGCCTGAAAAGAAAAAGACCAAAATGATTCGAGGCCTGAATAAATAATTTAACTTGAACAATGATATTCTAGGGCAACAATAATCAAAATTAAAGAATCAACAATTTAGAACATTATCAAACACACTTTCGACAGTTTTTTTCCATAGAGCAAACATAGAGCAAAGATCGTGTTTGTTGAACAGTCTTTACAATTGAGTGATTCCCAGCCATCATTCATTTAACAAAATTTTTCCTCTCGATTTGATGTTCCTTTTAACATTTTACATGGACGCATTCATTGTTTTGGACAGCATTTTGTTTTTTATTAGATTTCTAAAGTCACAACTTCTCTGACATTCACTATCTTCCCTGTCACAATTTCGCCCGATTTGAACACCCGATTGGAATTTGCGTTTTGTCTTAATAATAACACGGGCACTGCATCTGCAGGACTGCCCATGAATCTATCCAAGTCGCTGACTTTCCTCAGAGCGAGAGAAGGCGGGACATTGACTGAATAGCCATGGTCGATGAGAAACACTGAAAACTGGCGAGGATTCTCACTTTGAAGACGCATCACTTGGGCTCTGTGATACACACACAACTCTAGTATTTCTCGACTGTAGTAAAACACCAGCTGGCCTATTGAAGTTTCATTGTCGGATACTTGCCAGCATTCGTCTGGCACACTTCGACTTAAATTCAGTGCGAATCGTTTAAACTTATCAGTTTCCATATTGCAACGGAACTTGGCGAACATGAAGTTCTCACAACTTTCCGATAAAACTTCCATTTGAACTGTCTCTCCAACTAACTTCTCATATCTTGTCACATGGAAGGGTATTGTTGATTTAATTGCATTCACATAGTCAGCTTTTTCACTCTCCAATTTCACTTCAGGCGGTATTGTAATATCCCATTTTTGATACCCAGTTAATGCCATGAAGTGTCGCAGATCATACACTCTGGCAGAGTAAACAGTCGCTAACATTTTATCCCGCCCACTTTCTTGCATGCATCCTCGAATACCAACGTACACTTTATCTTTATCGTTCAAAACCGTGTCAAGCATTTTTTTGATGTACAATTTGTTCAAATTAGCGTCGAAGTCGTCCGCAAACTTTACCCCAAGAAGAGAGAAAGTTGAGAACAAGGCGGGCACGTCTGTGAATGCTCCAAGAGGAAGCATTTCATTTCTCTTCACATTTCTGTTATTTCCAAAATCGGCGAATTTTACCTAAACACTTTTCATGGTAAGCAATATCTATGCAATCAAAACAATAATTGTTTTTAAAAAAAAAATTCAAAAAAAATACTGATATCACAATGACAAGAAACACAAATTCGTTCTTCAAGTTAATTAGTAAGAGAGCCTGAAAAAATTCAGTTGACCGAAACAACAAATAAATGCAGAGAAACGAACCTTAAACTTATCACCTTCCGTGTTCAAGAAATTTGCTCGAAACCATTTTTTCTCTTCTTCGTAATAGGCACAAGCTGCCATGTTTTCATACAAGTCTGGTGCACAAAACCCTCCTCCGACATAACGTCCATTGATGAACTTATCCACTTCAGTGTTGATTCTCTGCTTCAAAGAGTCGTTCAAGTCTTTCAGAACTCCGAATAAAGTGACTCCATCAGGAGCGAAAGCTTCGAATTGAATCTCGTACATCAACACTTTCGGCACTTCCAGGGCCTTGTAACTGCAGTTGGGCTTGATAACTACATGTGTGGAAACATCACCTACTTCATCCATGATTTGGAAATCTCTGATCCCATGTAAAGTCAAGTCGAACTTTGGGTTTTCGAGACCGTTATCTTGCAAGTCCTGGGCTACCAGTTGCATTGGGTCCCAAAGAGGAACTTGTTCAAACCCATCCACAGTTTCCATCTTTCTAGGAATTGCTTTATCTGGACTAGGAGAAAACAAATCGGGCTGAACGAATTCAATGGTGCGTGAAACTGAGCTACTTGAAGTTGCTTTTTCAACAGCGAGTGGCGTCATGTTCACTGACTCCTTCTTCATAATACCTGCCTCCTTCTCAAGGTTGTTCAAAAATGCTGCAACACTCATACTTGTTGCATCTCCATCTGTGATTGCGTTGTTATTGTTATCAGATCCCGCACTGACTGTCGACTGTTTTGACGTTCCTGCAATATCTGGGTCGGAAGGTTCAGTTTTGGAATTCTTTCTGGATTCTGGTTGTTTTGAAGTATTTGCACGGCGAGAAATAGTTGGCTTAGTTACAAAAAGAACAGTTGGCGCTGCTTCTTCTTCGTCGTCGTCTTCATCGCAATCTTTGTAGTCAGCGTGTTCAAATTGCTCGGCACTTTCGGATTTCTCGTCATCAGTTTCAAACCCGCTCAAATCTTTACCAGAGGATGACACCGACTGTCCACATGATGACATATTTTCGCTGCTTTTTTGTTCCCAGCATTTTCCATTGTTAGCACAATCCTCGGAAAAGTATGCTTCCATATTGTTACATGGGCCATCAATATCATCGCGTTTTTCGAGAACATCCGAATCAGATCGATTTTCTTTGTTGTGATTTGGTGCAATTCTTCTAGCCTTGAAATTGCACGCATCATTGATAGTCTTTTCTCTCATCCTGTGCTCGTTGAGTTTCTTTTCAAGTCTTCCCAAGGCCAGCGATCTGCTTTTCACAACAGGCTTTTGACACTCAGGTAAACTAAGAACATTGTCTTTTTCTAGACTAATTTGCTCATCTTTACCATTGGCAACTAACATACCCCCAGGGTTCCTGTTGGTAATTGCCAAGCCATTTATTTTCAAGAAATACGACACTGGAACGAAATCAGATTTGAGCCTCGAATGTTCGCTTTTGTTTGTGGCTGCAGGCCCAATGTGGTAAACTTCAGAAAAGTCAACATGATCCCAGTACTTGAAGGCAGACACCATAGGGCGATCTCGCTTGAGTGACAGATCGACGAAGATGTCATTTTCAGAAAAGAGTCGCTGCATGGCTTCTTTGCTATTATTGGACCACTTCCCACTGGAACTTCCCGCCGGCGAGATCAGACTTAATTCACACTTACAGGCCAACCCTATTGAAATTCTGTCACAGTTGTACATTAAGAGGTTTTCTCTTTCGACAAGTCTGCGCAGTCCGTAGTCAATTAGAAATACCTCTATTTTCTCCCCTTGAAACTTGACCAGGAGACAACGTACTAACTTTCGATCTTCATCATCGTCGAGTAAAACTAAGGCAGCCATAGCTGTGCTTTCAGCTTAAACAGAGTTAAAATTTTAACTTTGGTGGATTAGAGAACAGGTTACTTTTCGAATACCTGCTTCACTTACATGAGATGATCTCTTCCAAAGAATCAAAGCGCGTCAATATCCCTTCAGAAGTAGCCACTTGCAATTCACACTCTACATCTGTAATAGGATCGTTGCCACCAATGTCCAACACTCGAAAGTAGAAATTCCACGGATCCTCCAGGTTGGTCATGTGCACCTTTCGCATCTCCAGCGAAGGCAGATTCAATTTAAGCTTGGCTGGGTCTGCTGGGGCCTTTTGAATGTCGTCCATGGTCAATGAAGCGCCAAATGATTCTGCTTCTGGCTCGTTTTTCTCATTCTCCTGGTCAAATAAGGAGTCGAGGGAACCTAAAATATACAAAAACTGTGGATCTTGAACAAAATCGGATGAGGTCAAAACATCCCTTCTCTTGGTTCTACTTCGAAATTTCTCTATAAAAATCGAGCATGTTTCACTAAGCACTGACCAATTTTAGAGCAATTAAATTGGTGCAGTAAAAAATATTCCAGCCTCGCATCATCAATTCAGTGGGATGCGAGAGAAAAAAAAGAACTTGAACACAGAAATTTATCCTCGAAGTTTTTTTTTAATCGGTGTTCTCAAGGATCAAGTATCATAGTAAATTTCACTACATGGTCTCTACTAAAATCCGATAATTCTTTAAAGCAAGCGGAGCTTTGCGCCAATTGCGATACATAATATACACCAGTGTTCGGGACTAAAAGTTGACAAGAGTAGTTTTGAAATAGCTAATACTTATCAAAACTCAATCCAACCTGAGCGCTCTATTTCTTTTGCCACCAATTTCTGCCTGGTCAAAATATCCGCAACTAACTCTGGTTCGCTCCCCTTTCTAAACAAGACTATCAGCTGCACATTGTATTTATTCGTATTTTGATCGATGGAAACTACTTTCAGCTTCGCAATCCTGTTGAGCAGCAACTTCTTAGTGCCTTCCATTGCACTCCTGCCCCACATGGGTCTATTGTCGAGTGGCTTCACTCCATGCAAACTGCACAGAAACACAACAGACGGATACTTCTCCAACAACTCCATCGGAATCTTCCTCAACTTGTCCACAGTGACCACCACTGAGTTGCCGAAATCCACGAAGAACACTTTGATCTCTCCGAAGTGATTCACTTCCACGACTATAGCGCGATAGAAGCCACATGAGTCATCTATTTCAAAGGGGGCCAAGCAGTACATACCCTCATAGGGGCACAGTATCTTGCACTCTTCTCGATCGCCCAACTTCTCAACGAAGTCTTCGATCCCACTCAAAAGCGCTTTCTGTTGCTCATTGCGCACAGGATCAGCTAGTCTGCAATAGAAGTGAGACGGGTTTATGAACTCTGTTACTATTACTCTATCAGAAAACTGTTCACTTGCAAACAGAATCTCACTTCTGAGGTAGAAAGGATACTTTGGTCGCATAATATTAGTCTTTTGAGCATTTTGCTTGTCGATAAATTTGGCATGTTTTCTGAACACCATCGAATGACAAATTGAAGCCGGTGAGTCACTGTACAACTTGACATTGTCAACAGAGCCAGACATTTCATACAGATCCATCCAACTTTTCCCATACTCGGTGGTCGTACAATTTGTGGCTACCAGGGTGCGTCCAGCGACCAGAGATTTGAAATACAACAGAGAATCTTCTGTCCATCTTCGATTTCGGTCACGCATCAGAGTAGCACCTTGTAGCAAATCATGTTTTGGTGCCAAGTTCAGTAGACCCCCATGCATCGCAAAAGGTGGGGTTGTATGCAGCAAGTATTGTGTTGAAGGCACCTTTATTTCCGAATTTGAGCAGTAAGCTTTGTTTCCATAGTCCACGAATGACACTAGCACTGAATCGGGAAAGCGAGAGGAGACGCCTACTTGTTGAAGCACTTTCGCTCTGTACCAGCTGAAACAATTACGGCAAAGTTCAATTACACACCAAGTTGAAACATGACATGTAAGTTGCAGTACATGAGCGGAATTTTCCAACATATTTTAATTGCAAAACCAAAATATAGCACACAGAAAAATGGAAAAGTGTCAATCAACTCACCGGAAGAAAAATTGACTTTTTAAACAACTTTCGATGTTCGAAAAAATAGATCACGTAAAAGCGCTTTGAAAGAGTCTTTTATGATCGACGTTTTTTCGCAGAAAAAACGGAGCTTCGCAGCACCTCTCAACGATCTTATGCGTCAGTGATTATTGGGAAACTAAAAAAACGGATGGAAAAATTAAAAATATAACCAAAAGCGAAAGATTTCCAAAATGTAATTTAAATTTACAAACAAGACTGCTTGTATCAGGGCGAAGCCCCGATTGTTCCGACTGCCTTTTAAGGTTTATGGAGCAGCATAAAGCTTTTTTCTAAAATTTAAATATTTTTATGAAAATTATCCCCCCACACGCCATTTAAAGTACAAAAAGATAGATTTCGTTCCTTGTAACAAATCAATTATGGCAAATAAGCTTCGTTCAACCAATTTGGAACGATTTATAAGACGGATTAAATCTCCGCTTATGCGTTAATAGCGCGAATTATATCGCGCGTTAATTGTCCCAAATTGGTCAAAATGCCCAAAACGGCGATCTTTAAGCCCTCATAACTTTACGAAAAATGATCACAGGTGAAATGTCTTTTCAAATTTAAGCTCAGGACAACAATACCTTTTGAATGATACTAAAAAATTCCGTCAAAAATCGCTAGTTAAGAAGTCGAAATTTGTCTGAAGAAAAAAAAACCCACCCCGAGCACAAATATTCCGTTACTTTCGTATCGAAAGTCGGAACAAAAATACTGAAACTAAACACGAAAAAAAAAACAGATGAAAAAATGACAATGTTGAAAAATCTGAAGAAAAACAATTGACTCTAAGCGCAGAAAAAGCCTTATCAACGATTTTTTAGATGAGAAAATTTCAGCGATAAAATTCCATTTCAGATATCTATCAACCTATAAAATTGAAAACAAATTTTTCAGACAGAGCCTGAAAAAACCTAGCAGCAAATTTGCGAAAGTTCAAAAATCTATCGCCAAAAAATTTTTCAAAAAAAATTACTTCAACTTCATTGAACATGAATAGTACCGCAACAACTTAAGTAGTTCTTTTAGAGAAATTAAATCAGCTTGCGGTTAACTCATTTGTGAAAGCCAAAGCTAAAAGTCATAGTTATTGCTATTCCGCAATTTAATTTGGAAAGAAATACAAGTTACTAGAAGCAAATCATACAAGACTGCTCGTATCAGGGTGAGGCCTTGAATGTTCCGACTGCCTCTTAAAGTTTGTGGAGCAGTGATAACATTAATGAAATAAAACAAAATGAATTTTCTTTTCTAAAATTTGAAATTTTTTATGAAAATCATCCCCCTCACGCCATATAGAGTACAAAAGGGTAGATTTTGCTCCTTGTAACAAATCAATTATGGCAAATAAGCTTCTTTCAACCAATTTGGAACGATTTCTAAGACGGATTAACTCTCCGCTTACGCGTTAATAGCGCGAAATATATCACGTGTTAATTGTCCAAATTAGCCAAAATGCCAATCTTAAACCCCCGTAACTTTACAAAAAATGATCACAGGTGAAACATCTTTCCAAATTTAAGCTCAGGACAACAAAACTTTTTGACTGATATAAAAGAAAAATACCGCCGAAAATGGCTAGTTAAAAGTCGAAGAAAAAATCTTGACCGAAGAAAAAAAACCCACCCCGAGCACAAATATTCGGTTACTTTCGTATCGAAAGTCGCAAAAATAACACCACAAACATATTGGCTAAACAGCTTTCTATAAACGACTGCTGAGAAAATGCACCGACATTCTGTAACCGAAACAAATAAAACGAAAAAATGAATAGCCCTCAACATACAACACACTGTATAGAACGTTGAAATTTCGACAAACTGGCGAGGCGGTGTAAACGGGGAAGGGGATGTAAACGTGGGGACATGTGGGAAAGTAAACGAGGAGGTTTAAGCGGGGGAGGGTTGGTGTAAGCTGGGGGAGTGTAAACTGGAGGGACGACAAAGGGAGGTATATTAGATTAGTGAGAGAACATAAAGAACAGCAAAAAACGAAAAACTAACAACTTATGAGAGAAATTGTGAAGCTAAAAATTGAAAACACGACAAACATTTTTTGAGCCAAATCAAATCTCGTTTTATCTGTAATGTGTATCAGCCAAAAACAACTTAAGTTTTGAATATACTGCACTGTATTTGAACTTTTCAAAAATTTCAAAAAAATGTTTACTCAGAGGTCAAATTGCACTTCGCTTACACAGGCAACAATATGACCGATAACGCTATTGGGAAAAGCTGAATGAGTAAAACTTTTAATTTGCGAACTTAAACATTCAATTTGCGAACTTGCGACCTTCAACATTCAATTTGCGAACTTCTGCTATCCTCACGGCTTACTTGAATTCTAAACCTACTCAAATTTATGACGCCTGTTTAATCCCCGCTACCACTCAATTTCTCCGTACTCCTTGACCGCTTTCTCAGATTTTCTGTTCCCCCATGTTTACCCCCCCTCCTCCTTCACTTTACCCAACCTCCCCCGGGGGAGGCGGTAAATGTGGGGGAGCGGGTGTAAACGGGGAAGGGGATGTAAACGGGGGGACGGGTGGGAAACTAAACGAGGAGGTTTAAGCGGGGGAGGGTTGGTGTAAGCTGTGGGAGTGTAAACTGGAGGGACGACAAAGGAAGGTATATTGGATTAGGGAGAGAAAATAAAGAACAGCAAAAAACGAAAAACTAACAACTTATGAGAAAAATTGTGAAGCTAAAAATTGAAAACACGACAAACATTTTTTGAGCCAAACCAAATCTCGTTTTATCTGTAATGTATTTCAGCCGAAAAAAACTGTAAAATTTTGAATATACTGCACTGTATTTGAACTTTTCAGAAATTCCAAAAAAAATGTTTACACAGAGGCGAAGTTGCAGTTCGCGTACACAAGCAACAATATGACCGATAACGCTATTGGGAAAAACTGAACGAATAAAACTTTGAGTCTAAAAAATTTGCACGCCAATTGTCACAGAGTGACGCACGCCAATTATCAGTCAACATAATTGCTAAGTGACGCAAACCAATTATGACGCATTAGCAGTACCGGTCAATTATAAAAAAAATTCACCAACTAACACGCCTCAATTTATAGAGCGGACGCATTTTAACTAGTACACGAAAAATTTCATCTGAAACATCCGACTCTGCTAAGGTTCGAACCCTCTTATTTTGTTGCAGGTCTCCTTCCCTACCTCTACGCTACAGATCCATCATACCTTAAAGCTTAAGTGCTATTTGTAATATAATAGTCTGTCTTATTATCCTTAGCATTGGCTGTGTTTAATAGCTGGTTATTGATCAGAATGAACACTTTCAAAAAGAACACATTTTGCCGCAACAATATTTGCGCCGCAACAATATTTGCGCCGCAACAATATTTGCGACTTAGGTTGAAAAAAAAGAGAGTTCATACTATAACACAAACTTTGATTGTGTAATAATCCACTTAATTGATTATATCTTGTAAATCATTATATTTAATTGTAACCGATTAAAATTGATTTGACCAAAGTTAAATTATGCCAACATTAGAATCGATTATTTTATAGAGACTGCCAAAGGAAATCCAATTAAATCGATTTTGCACAAAACTCCACTTAGGGTTGAGCCACCAAAAATAGAACTTTTACTTGCGACTTACGTTGGAAAAAAATTACATCGAAGGCACCATATAGAAATGATATTAATTCACTAATAATAAAGCAAAACCTTTCCATTGAATCATCAAACAGACAGAAAAATTAATTGAAAAGGACTGAAATCAAGAGAAAATAGCCAACATACAGTTGGAAAAAATAAACGAACGCAAGGAAAAAAAACCAACTTGTTTTTGTAAAAACTTCAAGTTCCGAAATTAAAAGAAGAAATATATTCCTTTAAAGCTCGTTGAAATTCAAGAACAATTTTGTGATTCGTGATTTTTTGATAAAATTAAACCAATTTGAGAAATTTGGATCAGAAGGTAAAATTTTCATTCCACTGGGAAATCTGAAAATTAAACTCCACTTTCGACCCTAGAATTAGATCACGTTTCTCATGACATTTACATTTTCGCTGCTCGATAGTGGAATTTGTCTTCCTTTTAAAAAAAGAAATTAACTGCACTTAAAAAGAAATCAAAAGTCAAAATGGGAAAAATCAAAATTGAATGTGAACATCAATTGATTTTCTGAAAATCAAACAAAATCTCCAAGATCTTTGAAAGAGTCTTGGCTAAGCTCATTGTTCTTAATAATGGGTCACTGTAAAAATCAGCGTAAGTTGAGTATGAAGCTAAAAGAATTACTTGTTGTCGAAGAACTTTGCCAATACCATACTATCCACTTGCAGTTTAGACAATGTTCTCAAATTGGCAATGTTGCTCTGCTGGTCCGCAACCAGACTTTGAATTCTGTGGTTCAACTTGTCCAGATCACTTTCCGAATCCGAGATTATGAAATAAAAATCAACTGGAGTTTTCAGATGGGTTATTTTAACAATATACCCAAAGGCTAACATCCTCGGCCATGCAATGTTTGGGAATTGTGAAAGCGCTATACTGTCGATACAAAAGCCATCCATATTTTGAACGTCTGGGCGCTTATTTCTCTCAGCCACCAACTTAGTCAAGCACAGCTCGTCTTTTCCATTCGATTTCTGGAACCTTCTGTACTCATAGTCATACAGCGCAATTATTGGTTCTTTGTTCATGAATGAGACTTTGCCGAAATTCTCGACTACCTCTTCGATATCAGTTTCATCAATTTGAAACATCAACTCAAAGGAGTCAAGCGCTTCGTAATTCGATATAAAACAACTCGGCAACGAAACTATCGCGTTTAATTTTTTCAACTCTGTAGTTACACTTTCGCAGTCTTGTGTTTTTTGTTCGATACATTTTAGCAGCTCACTCACATAGTTGCTAATTATGTTACTCGATTCCTGACACTTTCTCACTTCGCTTAACTTCTGATGACAGAACTCCTTCACGTCAACAAACTGTTTCTTTAAGCTCAGCTGCAGTAAGCCCATGATTTGCATATATCGCATGTTCAACTGTTTTATTTTCATTTCAGCCAGACTTTCAATTTTACTCGCTAGCTGTTCACTTTGAACCTCCGAATTTTTCAGATCGTTTTGGAACCTTTTGGCGCTTTCTAGGGCCAAATTTGGGTCTGGAATATTACTGCCAGTTCTCAAGAGGTTATGTCCCGTGTGATTGCCTGTCTTATTAGACTGGAACAAGCAGCCTACACAAAGATAGATATCACAAGTTGAACAAAAACAGTTCGCACTAACAGTCGGATGCTCAGTACACGCATCCAATTTGGTGTCCGATGGAATAATTCCAATGGCCTGGTGAGTCTGATTAGTCTCTGCGTGGTTCTCTTTGAAACACTTCTCACAACACAGCACAAAACAATGATCACACACGACAACTGCCTTTGCACTGTAACACACAGCACAGCTTAGTTCCGCTACATTTTTGCCAAATGGAGAGTTCCCCAAAGCAAACATAGCATTTTGCGCTTTCCTGGGCCTTGTCGGTTTTTTAATCAACCTCGTTCCTCCAATTGAGCTGGCTTGAATTTCTTCAAACCCTGTCTTGCCCATAACAGAGAAGCCACATGTCACGACATTAGCAATGGGTTCCATTAAATTAGCCGTTTCATTTTCGCGGTAGGATAATGCATCATACGGGTGACATATGCGGCAGAATTTTTCTTGACTCCACTAAAACAAGATTTTGTAAGCATGCTATTCGCGAGAAAAATCGTCTTTCTAGCATCGCACTTGCAATACAAAAAGTGTAAGATTAAGACAAGTCTCAAGAACTATCAAAGCGGACTGATAAATTTTTTTATGTTTAAATGTATCAAAATTTTTTAACTAGTTCCAAGTGGGGTTGAAATTGAGCTATCGAAACTTAAAATTGGGGCCCAAATCTTATCGATCTCATGGATGATAATGCAAAAAAGTAGTTGTATGTTGCAGTACCTTTATCGTTACAGGCGTTTTCGTTACCTCCAGGCTAAGTGTGCAGGAGACACTCATAAATTTGAATTCATTATGAAGGAAGGTACCACCAGGATAGCAATAATAAAAGTTATTAAGTGGTATGGTTTTCCCATTTAATTTCAACACCTCAAGGAAGCTCGTACGAGGTCAAAAGCGGCGAATAAAAAAGAATTCATCAGAAACAATGCCGTAGTAAAAAACACTGTCGGAGGGAACAATCGAAAGAGTAGCTCTCATTATTAAAGGTGTCCCAGAAAACACACGAAGAGATGACTATATAGAACTGAGATTACTTCTACTTAAAACCCACTCAAGCAATTGTTTATTGTCAAAAATTGTATTTTGGAAAAGCTATTTTGAAATAATTCAAAAAACCTATTGATCCATTGTTTTATTATGTTGAGGAATCGAATCAATTTGGTTCCCAAAATTTTAACAATAAGCGGTATTAAACTGAACACACATTTGAATCCGGGAGCTTCGCGTCACTTGCGAGACAAAATAATAATGACATTGAAAGCTAGCAGAGAAAATAAAGTAAACTCACTGGAATGAAAAATATGATTTTAACACATAATGATGTCAAAACACAAAGCCCAGTGATCCGTTTGCATTGAGGCAAAAATCAACAATCGGTAACTAAGCAGGCAAAAAACTGGTAGACTCCCGTTGAGCTGAACAGAAAAAAAAACAAAGAAAAATTTAGGCGAAAATAAATTTTGAAACCCCACTTTTACATCCCCACAGAGGCAGACAAAAGTATTACTATGAATTCTCGCCCTCTAGGCGACCTATTATGAGGCAACTAAACCAGTACAACAGAGCGGGGAAAATAAATTCAAGTATCTTTAAGAATGATAGATAGGGCACACGGTTTCAGATAAATCCGAAATTTCAAGATACCAGATGGAACTAAGCCGACAAAAGAAACAGAAACCGGATATACCGAAAACATTGTTTTCATAAGAAGAAATCTTACCGAAAAAATACAGGTCACAGCCAGAACTCAAAACCAGGTTTTTGTGGTCCTAAGCATGGATAGTACCTCTAGGCCAAGTGTGCAGAAACATTCATTTGATTGAAATTGATCATGCAGCACGCCACCTCTAGTGCGAATTGTTCGAACGAAGTTGTAAACGAGAAAAGGTGGCAAGGGCAATACTTAACTAACAAAATCGAGACATCAGAAATCAATTTTCACTCAACTAGAATTAAGCACATAAAAACCATGCCAAGAACTTAAGAAGCACCATTTTTTGATTGATCCAACAGCGCACAGTCGCCCACATAGACATTAATTTAGCATTAACTATGTTTGAATGAACCTGAGTTTTGCATCCAACACACACACTGTGTCCACACCTGGGCAACACGTAGAGAGTCATTGTCAAGTAAGGCAGCCCACTCTCCTTGTCCAGACCGACACTGCCCTGCTTGTCACACTTCTGACACTTGGCACCACACTTGGGGGACCTCGCTGATGCTATGGGAGAGGGAAGAGAGGAAGAAGGAAATTGGAGCAAAGACTGCGGGCTACAAAGGCCACCGTCCACAAAGTCACCAGACATCTCGTTTCCTTCTGGAACTGATATCTTTCCCGTGATTATCTGTTCATAATGCCCAGTTGTTACAATCTGAAAACCAGAACAATAACAAGAATTGTAAACTTACTTCGCAGACGAAAAAGCATTTACTCACAACTGTCACAAAAACATTGACGATTTTTATTATGCAATTAAATAACAATTTCGGTTTAATTTTTTTTTCATCGTTTTCTATGATTTAACAACTTATTGGACAATTAGAAAGAACAAACAGATATATGAAAAAGTCTTATCCTTTTCCCAGTTCTATTACATTAAAGATCTAAACATTGGTCATAAAATTTCGCTTTGGTCGTCAGTATCTAACATCTTCAAAAATTTTTTAGCTTCAGATTTTCACCCTAAATTCTGCAACATCAAATGCCTCATCAATTTTTCTTTAATTAGTTCGAAAGATAAGGGCGGTCATATTAAGAGTGGTCGTATGGCGCAGAAGAGTCGTCGTATGGCGGGGGTGGTCGTATGGCGCAGAAAATTTGGCCAAACAGGGACTCTTTAGTGCTTTGGCAGAGCTCGAAAAATCAATTTGGTTGACCTAAAAAATGTCGAAAAAAATGATAAATTTTGAAAAAAAAATAGGGGAATCGAAATGTTCGTATGTCTCGATGAAGGACAACTAGGGCACACAGCTAAAGCTGGAAGTACGAGTTTGATATTTTTTGAAATCGTTTTACTGATGCGGGACCATATGTTTAATTTCAAAACTTGGACTTTGCCCAAAACCTTTGTTGTTTCTCTAATAAAATAAGTGAGAAGCGTGAAAAGTTTGGAGATTTTGAAGTTTTCCCAAAGACAAACTTTCTCTGACCAAAAATTAAGGAGTAACCGCTTGAGCAGGAAAAATTCGCGCAACCACTTTCAATTGAAATTTTCATCTCTGACTTGAAAGGGTAGTTTTTAAGAAAACTCAAAAATTTCAAAAAAAAAAGGTCAAAGTTCCTTGTCTATAAAAATTTTCATACAAATTAAAAAATTTCAGAGCAAAAAACTAGAAAAAAATTTGAAGTTTTTTTCATTTTTTCGGTTTTTTTGTCTAAAGACTGGTAGTATTTTATGCTTATTTCAAAACCTTTCTACGTAATTGCATACTTCTATAATCCTACCAAGCACAAGAAACTACGCTAACTTGAAGATTAAAAACAACTTTTACGCTGGTGTCGGAACATTCTGTGCCACATGCAGAGCAACCGGCTAACCATGATTTGAAATGCATTTTCTGGAATTTCCAAACAATTTGATAAATTCTTAAACTTGCAGCACAAACCTTTGACGCAGAAACAAAACAGAGCTTCGCATCATTTGCGATACAAGACAAGCGCTGCATTGCAAGCTATCAAATAGAAAGAGACATAATCAAAATCGAAAAAAAAAATGTTTTTTTTTTTTGGGAAAAAATTAATAAGTAGTAAATGGGTTGTTAGTATTTTACCGAACGTCCATTAATCTGACCAAAAGTGGATTCAGCCGAGAACAAGAAAAATCGTAAGAAATTGTTCCGAAAAAAATCGAACCATCAAATTTGAAATCATAAAAAGAACCATCAAAAAAGAAATCATTTTTTCAATTTTTGCCTTTGAAGTGATACAAAATAGAGTAATTAAGTCGATAAGACAAGCCGACACCATTTAGGACAAACAAAACTTTCAAGCGGAAAGAAAAAAGAAAAACGAAGGAAAATATACGACGTCAGCGCTATTCATTCACTTCACAATTTCTTGCTCTGTTATCACCGGTCTTACCTGTAAGAAAAGTTAATTACGGGGAAAAAGTTTTGTTCACGATTATAAGACGCTTGCTCTCACAAGTGTAAAGAAAAGATGGATGATTGACTCCATGATTTTTTTCTTTGGACAAAGTGCCATATTTAAATCAGTTGTTTTTGAACGATTGGGGTTTCTACGTCATATGAAAAATTTTGACGGCAATTTGTATAACTGAGGCTTTGTAAATGCCAATTTGGGATTATTATTGCGCGATATATTACAACTCGTAACGTTTCAAAAAGGCAACAAATCGCAGCAAGACAGCAGGCGACAATTAGAAGCGTCAAAAACCTTTGATCAGATCAAACGAACACGAGATACAATATTAAAAAAACCGAATACATGAAACTGAAAATCGAAAAAAAAGACCGTCGAGCCTAAATCCTCGGGGTGCAGCTGCGATATCAAAGTTTAGGACAAACTTAACAGAAATTTTTTTAGCAGAATCAGAGGAAGCGTAATTAATCAAGAAACCTCCTGAAAAACACACACAAGTAAGTATAAAAAGAAGGCGAAACTGAGCTTCCAAAAATGTGTGACACAAATGAGTGACTATGATTACAAGCAAATGAAAAGAAAAACCAAAAATTGAAATAAAATTCTTCAAATAGAAAACGTTTTTTTTTTAATTGAAAAAAGTTCTTAAATTGGCAGAAAGGAACAAAACAATTCTGAAAAGAAAATTCTGCACCATTAGAAACTTTAAAAAGAGATTTTAAAGAGCCAAAAGAAATCGATCATTTCTGCGAGACCTAAGCCGAAAAAAGCTAGCAGACAAGACAGTCTAAAGTCTAAAACATTCGAAAATTTTTAGTTTCCACAAAAAATGGTCCCAACTGCAATCGAATTTCTGGTATTTGTGGTCTCACGCATGGAATGGATGTTACCACTGTGCCAATCGCATAGAATACTTCTAAAATTTATAAAGAAAACAAATTCCAAAAGTTTCTAATAAATATCATGAAAAATTTTAGAAAGAAAAACCGGCAAAATTTCTTCTAACTCAATTACTCGCCACAAACCGAAATACAAAGAAATGATTTTCACTTTAAAAAAAAACGCCTTATTTTTAGACAATTATGTGCTGCGGCAATTAAGCCGACAAAATACAAGCAGACAAACAAAAGTCCGACAAACAAAATTTTGACGCGCGGACATTTTTCCGTTTACAAAAAATAACAGGTCCGGGCCAGACTCAAACCAATAAAAAACTCCTTACTTTTAGGCTGTTATCTGCTGCGGCAACTTAGCCGACAAAAAACAAGCAGACAAACAAAAGTCCGCCAAACAAAAACCTGACCAAAATTTTTTCAAGCAAAAAACGGCGAAACTTCTCTGAACTCAATTACTCGCTAAAAACCGAAACACGACAATATTATTTTCCATTTCAATAAAAAACGCATTAATTGTAGACAATTATCTGCTGCAGCAACTAAGCCGACAAAATACAATAGAAAACAAAAATCCGACAAACAAAATTTCGGCGCGCGGACATTTTTCCGTTAACAAAAAAAAACAGGTCAGGGCCAGATTCAAACCATTGACCTTTGTCTATATAGGCAGGTGTTTAAATTCTTCGCCAATTGCGTGACTTTTAACGTCTGACTTAAGATTCCATATGAACCAAAGGAAAAATTATCCAAGTGATTCTGTTAAACTAGTTGTTAACTCGAAAAAGTCTATACTCCGATTTGATAAAGCTTGCTAATCGCAAGCGTAAACATTTTATTAGTACCGATTATTTTAAAACTGCAGATTTTTCAGAAATCGCACATTCAAAGCCCTACAATTCGAGAAAAAATTGGAAAAAATAAACAAAGCAAATAATTCGACAATTATAGCCCGTTGCTGCGTTTCGCACCACATGCGATACAATAATTATCAAAGAGGACTTCGAACCATATCGGCAAAATCTTGTCAGAAAAAACCACTTGCTGTCCGTTTTGGTGATTGTCCGCAAAGAGATGTTTTGAATCTCTGTTTCTTGAACTAATTTCTTAAAAATCAGCTTTATCAGCATATCGACAGCATATCAGCTTTAAAACAATAGGCTAAAAAAATAAAATATCGAAATTCAAGTGAACAAACAGCTAGATCTATCAAAATGAATGAAGAGTTTCGAAAGACAGACAGTAGAGTGCAAAGTTCGCAACAGAAGAAAACTTACCAAGCTGTAACAAAGCCGAAAACACCTAAAAGAAATCCCGCAAGCTGAAAAACAAATTATTTGAAACTTGAAAAAATTATTAATTCACTCCCTTCATAACGCGCACACATGAAAAATAAAAAATTTTCGCTCAACATACGACTCAAAACAAGGACAAAAATCCGATATAAGTTACAACCTACATAAACAAGCAAAATTTGAATTTAAAATGCAAACATGCTCAAAATATGTCTGTTGCAGTATTTGCAACAGAGATCACCAGGAGACGAAGGACTCCAGGACGTGAGTCCAGTGAACAAAATTATTCTCGACCAAACAGCATAGAACAAAGTTATTGCTGGAAAAAAGACTTGCACTGGATCACACTAACCTTGCTAATCGCAAGAATAACAAAAAATTAAAATAAAAAAAAATTTGAAAAGCTTGATTTTTTTATTCTTTAGCAATGGTTTGTGATTTCTTTTTTAGTTAATGAGAGGAGACAGAATTGGTTCATAGCCCATAAAAACGAGTAAAAAAATAAATTCTTGGATTTTAACGCAATCCGAAAAGAATTAGCTTGGAAAAATAATACGACTAGAGGGCTTCAAACTAATTTCTGAATATGAAATTGCTTCTTTAAATCGTTAACTAAGAAATCCAAGGCAACCGTAAGAAATCGGCTTTGGGTACTCAACGACGTTTCCTTTTTTATAAATTGAAAAAATTTACATAGAGGCGAAGCTAAGCTTCACACCAGTTGCGATACAAAATGAATGACTAGCAAATGGAAAGTCAAATCAAAACATTTAAAACCTTCGAAAATCAATTTTGTCAACATTTTTTAAAATAAAAATTGCAAATTCTAAAAAGTCGTGGAACAAAAATACTAAAGCCATTAAAAATCTTTAAAGGGATATTTCGGAAAGCCAGGAAGAAGCGAATTGATTTGAAAGAAACAAAAAAATACAAACCAAAATTTTAGTCACCAATGTTATCGAACACAAACGTTGAACGCAACTTTGTGCGTGTTAGGTAGAAAAAAGATAAAAGGTTACTGAAAATTTAATTTTTGGTTATATACGGCACTGTACTCCACGAAACATTCCTGCGGGTGTGAACTTCGATCTTTTCCAGGCGTGTACAATTTCTATCTTGCTATATGCTTATCCTGCGTGATTTCTGAATGTAACAACATTGAGACAATTCGAATCGTTCAATTATATTGGTACACCGTATTTTCGGAGCGCTATCTATTTTCGGCGGAGCTCCGCTTTACTTGCAATGCAACACAGCCATAAAAACACAAAGTCAAAAAATGATTACTGTTGGAAAAAAAACTAGGTCTACCAAAATGTTTTTGTTTCGATAGATGTTCCTTCTAGTCAAACATGCTATGCAAAACACTTGAATAATCAATTAGTAATGGAACAAAACTTACGAAGCGGAAACAAAGATCACCATGAAAGTACTAAGATCAAAATTGCTTACAGCACAGGAAAAATCAGCGATTAGACAACTAAGCCGACTAACTCGAGCAGAAAATTCAGTTTTAATGGAAAAAAATTCAACTCCACACAAACTGAAAAAACAAGGTACTACCGATAATCGAACCCACACCATAGGGTACAACGGCTACCACGTTACCACTAGGCCAAGTAAGAAAGCACCTGAAAGTAGTCAAGGTTCACTAATAATACAAGTGAGAAAAAAAACTATGTCGGAAAAAAATGTTTACGGGAGAAGTGTAAGAACTTAGTAATTTCATAATCAAATATAAAAAAAGCCAATCAGGTTGAGCTCATCCTCGTTTTATCAAATTTTTTAAAAGTCTTTGAGCTCAGAAAATCAATTCGAACTTCTAGGCATCATTGTGAAATTGTTCTTTCTTTTGATGTAGTGCGCAGTTGCATTGTTATCAACCATCGCCAGTGTTGAGTTTTAAGATATACTGCCTAAATGGATGTATTGGTGATGTGTCTTCGATTAGTGACGAGATCGCTGAAGTCTCGCATAGTGATTCCTACGTGAGGTAGCTACAGTTATCCGCAGATTTACTGGTTATCAGTATCGTGGCACTAGTGCTATTGTTCATATTGCTGTCCGTTTTGGCGATTGTCCGCAAAGAGATGTTTTGAATCTCTGTTTCTTGAACTAATTTCTTAAAAATTTAATTAGCAAGTGTTGGGTATGATAGGTACGGTATAAACTTTGTGCATTATATAGTATTTTATTTGTTGTCGTGTAAATTGACAAAAAAATTTTGATTGTCACACTGATTTGAGTAGCATTAAAAGAATTTAAGGGCAAAATCTGAACATTCCAGAGGGAGTACAATTGCAGGTATTGTTGCAAAAAGGATATTTGGGAACCAGGCGTGATTCAAGGAGCAGTACGGCTAAAATTTGAAAATTATTGTTTCAGTTAATTGTGGCTATTAAATCTTTAAGGTATAATCCATTTTAGGGGCATGGTTAGATTCATTTTGCCTGCTTTGGTTTCTAATTAGGTCATAAAAAATCAAATTTATCAAAATTTGTAATAGTAGAAAAATTACTTTTTAGGTCGACCAAATAGATTTCCTGAGCGCTCCCAGAACACTATAAAGACCCTAACTTGACAAATATTGGTGCACCGCAGGCAAATTAATTTTATGGAAAAAAGCAGTTCAACAATGCCGTTTTTGAGAATTTTAAATTTTGACCACTTCAAAATTATAACAAATTGGCGCCTTTAGAAAAACTTTAGAGTTGCTCGGCCGAAAATGGATGTCATTAAATAATACTAGAGGAGGGAACCTTTAGTTGGCGAGGAGGTCGAATCCGAGGGGGGAGTCGTCCACCCCTCTCCTAAATCCACCCCTGCATAGGTCAGTTTCACGCATATGAGCGAAACAAAAAACATAAAGTTAAAAAAGAGGTAAATAGGGTGAATGTACCCATTTAAATCTGTGAAAAGTTTCCTCAATTAGATTGTGAAATTGGTGGTTTGTAAATGCACTGATAATAGGCCGACTATCTTTATGCGGACACAATTTGAGCCGAAAAAAAAAGATTTTATAACTATTTTAATTTTACCCACTAAAATTAAATTGAATAACACTTGCACTTAAGACTACAACGAAAATTAATTAAAGCACAAGCAAAATCAATGAAAACGCAACTAAGCCGAAGAAAAATTTCAATTGAATACATACTGAAAAAAAAGGTTAGGCCGGCACTCAAAAGCCCCTGACCTTTTATTGCAAAAGGGAACAAACCTGAAAGTTCTTAAGCTTCAAAAACAACACAAGTAAGAACAACAGTAAGATTTGTTAAAGTAGTTAACGGAAAAAAGTCTTCTTCCCGATTACAAAACACTTGCTTTGTCAAGTGTAAATAAAGTTTCGACCATGAACTGCTTTGTTTTTGGCGTTTTGTTTTCGTGCTATGAAGTGTTCAGTAAAATTACGTTTGTTGTCATCTGCTAGTATTTTCTAATCTCAACTTAGTTGTTGATGAGCTTTAATGAGCAATGACCGAAAAGAGAACGGTCGGTTAACTCTTTCGCGCTTTGAACGTTCGTTTTTTGAGCTTCTTTTTTGCGTTTCATTCATTGAAAATCTCAAAATTAAATGAGCCGAAAAAATTTATATTCCAAGTCAAAGCTTCTAAAGTTAAAGACTTATAATTATTGTATTCGGCTAGTTTAAAAAATTTTTTTGATTTACCAAGCGCGGAAGTTCAAGAATCGACTTAATTCCCTTATATCTCCGAGAATTTAAAGTTAACGATTGAAATAACTTTTTGAAAAAGCGTTGAAACTTTTTTGTTACAAAAATCTGTGTTGAACAGATAATTCGAAGAAAACTTTATTAGCAAAAAATGGTAGACCCTTGGACACTTTTTCCCTTAATTTCTATGAACGGGTGAGATCTTTTGCGCCACAAAAGAGTATTTGAGTCTCATTTTTTAGCGTAAATTTCGTTGATATCATGGCACAACACTCAGAGCTGAAGAAACATCTACAAGCGGTAAAATAAGTTTGTACAGAGGAGTCAAATATGAGCCTATAGAAATCACAAATGGAAAATCTTTAAAAAAAGAACAGAAGCAAAATCGAAAAAAAAAAAAAAAAAATTAAAAATATGGAATGAGTTCAAAAACAAACGAATGAGCGATTACGGGCACAGGAAAAATATAGTCAAAAAGATTGCCTAGTGATCTGCAATCCCCCGATTTGACGCTTCTAAGAGTCAAAATGTATCACGTCACCTATTCAGCTGATCGAAGAAACATGCCATATTGGCAATGATATTTTATATCCAGCATTCATAGTCAAGTTTTTCGACGCAAAGGATAATGCTTTCTCAGCTCGTTGGAAACTTGAGAAAAATTGAAGCCAGTTGAATGGCAAAATTGTTCAAATGAAAAAATACCATAGTGCAGAAATCAAAGCTAAAGCCAATAAAAAAGGTTCATAACTTCAGCACAAAATTGGTCGGTTTCTGTTATTATCACAAAGAGCAACAACAGTACCGAATTTGTTGCAGTGAACAAAAATGCTCTGTTATCGAATGTACGCAATCCAATAAAATGATCCGTAAACATGAACTGAAAGCACGACAGGGGTAACATCTTCAAAAAAAACGTAGATCTCACCTGAAGCAAAAAAAAACAACCACTGAGGAAAAAGGAGAAAAGATTAATGGAAGATTAAAATCCACAAACACTGAACACAAATTCACATGCAATAAATTTGGATTATAATTTCACTGAATAAATTATTTCTGTTTTTTTTTTGAACGACTATCCTCAATTAAGCAGAACGAAAACATTCGAAAACCCGTATAAAACAAGTTTTCAAGTTATATTTTTAAATTTATATTAGGAAACTTTTAATGATTAGAGCCACCAATATAGTATCCGCAGTGTTAATTGTTTTTCGAGTTTTTTCAAAAAATAGAAGCATTTTTTTGTCCAATAGTTTCAGCGCTATGATGATGTTTGTACCAGCTCCAAAAAATACATGGGCGATATTCGCAGAGTTATCACTTATTTAAATAATGAAAAACCTCCACACAGTGGGTCATTCTGCGATATCCACAAGTTTTTTATTTAAAATGATTATTTTTCGTATGAAAAGCAAAAGGGTTTGCGCACCTTGTGATATTTGTGGAATGGCTCAAAATCATTATATGTGTTGTCGTATCAAAAAGTATGCAGTATTGTAGAAAGAGACTTGATATTCACGGAGAGCATCAAACAAAAACTAAAAGTCAAACTTTCAAAAAAGAATGCTGGAAAATATCTGAGTACATTAGATTGTAAACCAATACTTATTGCACTAACAAAAACATGGTTAGAAAAGGACTCAAACAAAAAATGTCTCACCTTAACAAACAACGAACAAGTAGAAAATCAAGGAGGCGAGGACAGGTGGTGGAGTTGCTTTAATGAGCAATGACCGAAAAGACAACGGTCGGTTAACTCTTTCGCGCTTTGAACGTTCGTTTTTCGAGCTTCTTTTTTGCGTTTCATTCATTGAAAATCTCAAAATTAAATAAGCCGAAAGAATTTATATTCCAAGTCAAAGCTTCTAAAGTTAAAGACTTATAATTATTGTATTCGGCTAGTTTAAAAAAATTTCGATTTACCAAGCGCGGAAGTTCAAGAATCGACTTAATTCCCTTATATCTCCGAGAATTTAAAGTTAACGATTGAAATAACTTTTTGAAAAAGCGTTGAAACTTTTTTTAAAAAAAATCTGTGTTGAACAGATAATTCGGAGAAAACTTAAATAAGCAAAAAATGGTAGACCCTTGGACACTTTTCCCTTAATTTCTATGAACGGGTGAGATCTTTTGCGCCACAAAAGAGTATTTGAGTCTCATTTTTTAGCATAAATTAAATTTCGTTGATATCACGGAACAACACTCAGGAGCTGAAGAAACATCTAAAAGCGGTAAAAAAAAATTTGTACAGAGGAGCTAAATATGAGCCTATGGAAATCACAAATGGAAAATCTTTAAAAAAAGAGCAGAGGAAGCAAAATCGAAAAAAAAATTGCAAAAAAAATTAAAAATATGGAATGAGTTCAAAAACGAACGAATAAGCGATTACGGGCACAGGAAAGATATAGTCAAAAAGATTGCCTAGTGATCAGCAATCCCCCGATTTGACGCTTCTAATAGTCAAAATGTATCACGTCACCTATTCAGCTGGTCGAAGAAACATGCCATATTGGCAATAATATTTTATATCCAGCATTCATAGTCAAGTTTTTCGACGCAAAGGATAATGCTTTCTCAGCTCGTTGGAAACTTGAGAAAAATTGAAGCGAGTTGAATGGCAAAATTGTTTAAATGAAAAAGAACCAAAGTACGAAGCAGAAATCAAAGCTAAAGCCAATAAAAAAGGTTCATAACTTCAGCACAAAATTGGTCGGTTTCTGTTATCATCAAAAAGAGCAACAACAGTACCGGATTTGTTGCAGTGAACAATAATGCTGTTATCGAATGTACGCAATCCAATAAAAAGATCCGTAAACATGAACTGAAAGCACGACAGGGGTCACATCTTCAAAAAAAACGTAGATCTCACCTGACCAAAAAAAAACAACCACTGAGGAAAAAGGAGAAAAGATTAATGAAAGATTAAAATCCATAAACACTGAACTCAAATTCACATGCAATAAATTTGGATTATAATTTCACTGCATAAATTATTTCTGTTTTTTTTGAACGACTATCCTCAATTAAGCAGAACGAAAGCATTCGAAAACCCGTATAAAACAAGTTTTCAAGTTATATTTTTAAATTTATATTAGGAAACTTTTAATGATTAGAGCCACCAATATAGTATCCGCAGTGTTAATTGTTTTTCGAGTTTTTTCAAAAAATAGAAGCATTTTTTTGTCCAATAGTTTCAGCGCTATGATGATGTTTGTACCAGCTCCAAAAAATACATGGGCGATATTCGCAGAGTTATCACTTATTTAAATAATGAAAAACCTCCACACAGTGGGTCATTCTGCGATATCCACAAGTTTTTTATTTAAAATGATTATTTTTCGTATGAAAAGCAAAAGGGTTTGCGCACCTTGTGATATTTGTGGAATGGCTCAAAATCATTATATGTGTTGTCGTATCAAAAAGTATGCAGCAATATTGTAGAAAGAGACTTGATATTCACGGAGAGCATCAAACAAAAACTAAAAGTCAAACTTTCAAAAAAGAATGCTGGAAAATATCTGAGTACATTAGATTGTAAACCAATACTTATTGCACTAACAAAAACATGGTTAGAAAAGGACTCAAACAAAAAATGTCTCACCTTAACAAACAACGAACAAGTAGAAAATCAAGGAGGCGAGGACAGGTGGTGGAGTTGCTTTAATGAGCAATGACCGAAAAGACAACGGTCGGTTAACTCTTTCGCGCTTTGAACGTTCGTTTTTCGAGCTTCTTTTTTGCGTTTCATTCATTGAAAATCTAAAAATTAAATAAGCCGAAAGAATTTATATTCCAAGTCAAAGCTTCTAAAGTTAAAGACTTATAATTATTGTATTCGGCTAGTTTAAAAAAAATTTCGATTTACCAAGCGCGGAAGTTCAAGAATCGACTTAATTCCCTTATATCTCCGAGAATTTAAAGTTAACGATTGAAATAACTTTTTGAAAAAGCGTTGAAACTTTTTTTTACAAAAATCTGTGTTGAACAGATAATTCGGAGAGAACTTAAATAAGCAAAAAATGGTAGACCCTTGGACACTTTTCCTTTAATTTCTATGAACGGGTGAGATCTTTTGCGCCACAAAAGAGTATTTGAGTCTCATTTTTTAGCATAAATTAAATTTCGTTGATATCACGGAACAACACTCAGGAGCTGAAGAAACATCTAAAAGCGGTAAAAAAAAGTTTGTACAGAGGAGTTAAATATGAGCCTATGGAAATCACAAATGGAAAATCTTTAAAAAAAGAGCAGAGGAAGCAAAATCGAAAAAAAAATTGCAAAAAAAATTAAAAATATGGAATGAGTTCAAAAACGAACGAATAAGCGATTACGGGCACAGGAAAGATATAGTCAAAAAGATTGCATAGTGATCAGCAATCCCCCGATTTGACGCTTCTAATAGTCAAAATGTATCACGTCACCTATTCAGCTGGTCGAAGAAACATGCCATATTGGCAATAATATTTTATATCCAGCATTCATAGTCAAGTTTTTCGACGCAAAGGATAATGCTTTCTCAGCTCGTTGGAAACTTGAGAAAAATTGAAGCGAGTTGAATGGCAAAATTGTTTAAATGAAAAAGAACCAAAGTACGAAGCAAAATCAAAGCTAAAGCCAATAAAAAAGGTTCATAACTTCAGCACAAAATTGGTCGGTTTCTGTTATCATCAAAAAGAGCAACAACAGTACCGGATTTGTTGCAGTGAACAATAATGCTGTTATCGAATGTACGCAATCCAATAAAAAGATCCGTAAACATGAACTGAAAGCACGACAGGGGTCACATCTTCAAAAAAAAACGTAGATCTCACCTGACCAAAAAAAACAACCACTGAGGAAAAAGGAGAAAAGATTAATGAAAGATTAAAATCCATAAACACTGAACACAAATTCACATGCAATAAATTTGGATTATAATTTCACTGCATAAATTATTTCTGTTTTTTTTTGAACGACTATCCTCAATTAAGCAGAACGAAAGCATTCGAAAACCCGTATAAAACAAGTTTTCAAGTTATATTTTTAAATTTATATTAGGAAACTTTTAATGATTAGAGCCACCAATATAGTATCCGCAGTGTTCATTGTTTTTCGAGTTTTTTCAAAAAATAGAAGCATTTTTTTGTCCAATAGTTTCAGCGCTATGATGATGTTTGTACCAGCTCCAAAAAATACATGGGCGATATTCGCAGAGTTATCACTTATTTAAATAATGAAGAACCTCCACACACTGGGTCATTCTGCGATATCTACAAGTTTTTTATTTAAAATGATTATTTTTCGTATGAAAAGCAAAAGGGTTTGTGCACCTTGCGATATTTGTGGAATGGCTCTAAATCATTATATGCGTTGTCGTATCAAAAAGAATGCAGCAATGTTATAGAAAGAGACTTGATATTCACGGAGATCGTCAAACAAAAACTAAAAGTCAAACTTTCAAAAAAGAATGCTGGAAATTATCTGAGTACATTAGATTGTAAACCAATACTTATTGCACTAACAAAAACATGGTTAAAAACGGACTCAAACAAAAAATGTCTCCTCTTACCAAACAACCAACAAGTAGAAAATCAAGGAGGAGAGGACAGGTGGTGGAGTTGATGTTTTGTTCATATTAACACTAGTTTTCAGCGCATTAGTGGTTTTACCTCAGACCAGTATAAAACCGTGACTGTTAAAACTAATTTGAAAAAAAAACAATATATTTTGTACGGTAGTTTATATATGTCCTGGCTTAAAACTGATTGACTCAATGAAGAATTCGGAAAATTATTTGGATGGGATGAATGTAGGACCAGATAAACATGTTCTTTGTGGAGACTTCAATCATGATCATTTAAAACCTCAAATTAAAAAAGCGTTGATTGTCTAAATGCTTTTAATTTGAAATTTCAAAACAATTTAGAATCAACTCGCCAAACAGTTTCTTCCAGAAGTTACATAGATGTGATGTACTCGCACTTTTCTTCGGTTGTTCAGGTGTCGGATGCATTGATTACAGATCATTCAACAGTAATTACGTACCTGAAAGAAACAAAACGTGTCTTATGATGAAATTTCCCAAGGAGAAGCATACAAAGTTTGGAACAAGTTGAAAAACTGGAACATAAGTGAAAAAGGAATCTAGATGAATTACAAAAGCACGACGAAGAACCAACCAACTTAGGTTGAAATGAAACTTTTCAATTCTTTCATCAGATAATTACACACAAAAACCATTCCGTTTCAATTAAAACTAGAGACAAAAGCAGGCAAAAAAACCTGGATATAGCTAGCAAAAAACGAAAAGATTTCGCAGATAACATTAACTCAGGGAATGACAATCAAAGCGCAGTTTGTAAAAACTAGAAATGCATTTAAAAAATGATAGGCAAGAAACAAAAGCAATTTTACCAAAACAAGTTTCAAAACGATAATGAACAAAACTCAAGAGCTACTTTTAACACTTCGAGAGAATTATCGGGTAAAAGCAAAAAATCTGTTAATCTAAGCCAAGAAAAAAATCGAAAAACTTAGTCAATTTTTTGCCCAAGATAGGACATCAATTGGCTGAGAAAATTAAATAATCTCAAAAAAATCATCAGAAGCGATTTCTTTATAGTTTTGTCTCATGAAAACAAGCGGAAAAAAAATCTGCTCAATTTTGCGTAACTTTCATTCAAAACACAGTTGTGATTTTTTGGGTTAAAAACTACTGTCATAAAAATTACAAAACTGAAAAAATTATAAAACGTTCAGAAAAAAAACGTTCAGAAAAAAAATTTCCAGACTGTCATAAAGTAGCCATAGTACTACCAGTTCATGAAAGTGGAACAAAAAATAATCCAGATAACTATCGGCCAATGTCTCTTCTACCTGTTAACCGCAAAAATTTCGAAAAATTAATCCATAAACGCACCATTGATTTCTTAGATAAACATGGTGTTGTGACTAAAAAGCAATTTGGGTTCAGACCTAAAATTTCTACAATAGATGCTTTGATTAACTTCATGGAAGGCATCCGAAATGATTAGGAATTGAACCCTAATGTAACCTGTGCAGCTTTCACAGATCTCAAAACAGAGTTTGATACCGTTTCACATGACACAATTCTACAAAACGCTGAAAATTGCGGACTACGAGGTCCCATACAGGCATTGTTGAAATCATATTTGACAACTAGATCACAAGTAGTCAAAACTGGCACCAAAATGTCGTGGAGTTTCACATGGATCAGCCATCGGGCCACTACTGTTCATTTTAACGATAAATGATTTACCAACGATTACAAACTCAGTGAGCTTATGTTTATACGCTGATGATACAGCAGTGAAGCAAAAAAAAAACAAAACCTACACCTACACCAGGACTTATCAAAAATAGGAAATTGGTTGAAAATCAATAAACTAACCTAACCCTGAACTTAGTCAAAACAATAAACAAATTTTAATAGAAAAATAATCAAAGAGACAATATTAAAATACGAAACCATGCTAAAAAAGGCCTCTACTAAAAAAAATCGATTTTTCACATGGACGCAAGATTACACATTTCATATCGATTTTCTCGTCAAAAAATGAATAAATTTTGTGGGTTGGTCTACCGATTAAGTGACGCACTAATGACAGCACAACTTATTAAAACCAATTTCAGTCATATTCAGCCAAAACTGCAAAATTGGGTTATAGTGTACGGCACAGATAATAAAACATCAGTACAAAAAAATTAAAATGAAATAAAACCAAATTCTGAGAATAATTTCAAGAAAATGGAGATATCAGTTAGTAACCTACTTTAAAGAAACCTACAAGATACGCTCAGTGAAAGATTTGCACATATAGAAGGTATTCAAATCTTCAGTTAAGCTTTTACGGAAGGATTTGAAAACTTAACTCCTAAAAAAACTCAACTTTGGACTCGGAGATTGAGATATTGAAACATACAAGAGTTTAAAAAAATGAAACCAATGAATAGTTTCACTGGTAAAATTCCTAAAAGAATAGGTGTACGGATAAGAAAACTATTTAATTTACCTTTAATGATACAGTCAGCAATCTTAATGATAGTCAATTAAACAATTTTTGCCATACATCACAAAAAAATTTTAAAAAATGATAGATCTTTTTTTCTAAAATAGGGGGGTCGTAGGGTTTGGACAATTAATAGTTTTTTAGTTGAAACTTCGTAGTACTTTTTAGAAATTGTACTGTTCAATTAAGGCATCGGGCCTTTTGATGTCCTTGCATATCAGAATCAAGTAAATTGTCAAATGTCTATTGAATAACCTCCGATATGAAAACAATTTATTATTAATATCAAGTTAAAGTTAATATCAAAAAACTTTTGTATATGAGCAATTTTTAGTGATTTGTCGAAGTGATTTTCATTCAAGTAGTAAAGTATTGTAGCTTCTCGGAATAAATTGCTCTCAGGAAAAATCTTTCATTAACTTAGAAATATCGTTATCTAGTAGGAAAATACGATTTATGCGAACAATTAATTGAGAAAATAGTTGGCTTCGAAGCGGAATGAAATCAAATTCAAATCTATCAAGTTTAGAACAACGGATTTTTCAATCATTTATTTTGAGCTGCCATTGGCTGATCAAAAAATCTGTACAGGCCCTGATCCGTCCATCTGTTTTCCAGTTGTTTAACTGTCGGTTTATCATTGGCCCGCTTGTTCAATCCAGTATTCTTCCTGCCCTGGGTGATTCCGAAAGTAGAGGGGAAGGAAGTGCCTCTGATTTTGGCGCCCGTCTCTGGGTTGAGTAGATGAATGTCTTCGCCCAAGGGAGGCAATTCGGCTATAGGCACTGCTATGTCTTCATTGGGAAGTTTGTCCTGTCGCCACTGTTCATCAATCACATCTATCAGGTAGTTATTCACAACTTGTCCATCACACATTTCGACATGAGCACAAAAAATCAACTCAAGTTTAAAGCACCAAAATAACCCAAAGCATCTAAAACAAACAATAACAAAAATTTAAAACGAACGCATATTTTTTTGGTTGCTGCTTTTTACCAATTCTTCAGAAAAACGAAATAGTTGAAATACAATTAATTTAAGGAAAATATTAATTAGCAAAACTTATTAAATAATGATACATAGAGACGAAGCTGATCTTCGCACCACTTGCGATACAAGGCCAAAAAGGACGGAGGCTAGCCGGAAGAAATTAAAACCAAATTTGAGAAAACAAAATTGAAAAAGCCGATAAAAGTAACTAAAACTTTTCTGCGGTTGTCTCGAGTGAAGTGTGAAGTGCTCTACAAACAACGTCTGATAAAAACCTTTAAACAAAGTCTGGCCCTTTTTCTATACAAGCGCCCCCCCCCCCCCCCTCCCGCCTCACACGAGCATCAATTTTCTGGTTCAACGAGTGGTTTCACATAGGTTAATAATGAAGACCAAATTTGTTTGCCACGGCCTTATTAGTCCGTATACCAATTTTCATAACAACCTATTAATGTGAACAAGTTTTTCATTAGTAAAATTTTGCAGGTGGGGGAAGGAAAAAGATCCCAAAGTCTGATAGAAAAGTCCAAGATTTAGAAAGTCGATAAACATAACCAAACCAACTATAGCCTGACAACTTAACCTTTACATTTTTTTCTATTTTTATTTTTCTATTTGAAAGAAGTCCCTAGGCTGAATCGGACCCAGCACATTCGTCACCCAAAGCAAGGTAGTTTTGTCTAGACTAAATGTGCAAAATCGTCTACTTCTGTTAGCAGATATTTACGGGGAAAAAGTATTGTACCCGATTACAATAACCGTACTAATCGCAAGGGTAAAAACATATTCGATAAAATTCAAAGTATGTTGTACCAGATCAAATTACGCATTATTGATCTAAAATTCATAGAACTGTAATAATTTTTGAAGCAAGGAAAACATGAAAAAATGAATTGAGGAGCTTATTTCAACCCAGGATTTATTCAATTGGAGTTATTTTTGTGCTAAAGATGCTAAAGACGCACTCGCATATCCTCATTCTGTAGTCGCCGCAAGTGTATAATCTGATAAAACTATCTCCGATAAATGTGGGGTAAAACAAAGTACAAAAAACCAGTACGATAAACTTCGTCAACATGTCAGCATTTGACTTAGCTTTCCTGAGTCTAAAAAACTGAGCAAAATTCTGAGCAACATCGCATGCCTTCAGTCTACTTCCACGCTTTTTTCAGGGCATAATAGGACGATAGCTTCTTAGTGATGAGCGATCCTATGAAAAGCGCCGAACATACTGCTCCTATGATCCAGAACTCGAAATCTGCACTGAGCACGTCGAACATTTCAGATGGAAACACTTGTGTGAAGAATATGTCCAGGCCATAATTGAATAGCAATACGGTCGATTCCAGACCTCCTGGAAAGGCGACGCTGCCTCTGATCAAAGCTATGCTCTGGTTGTAGTTGATGTTCATTTCCAGGGGCAGTGAGATGACTGGATGGTATGGGATCATTCCCTCCTCTCTAGCTGCGGCCTTTGAGGTCAAGCTCCTCCTGGGGTCCAGAAGATGTTTGGGAATAGGAACCAGCGCTCCACTGGCTGTGCCAAGAATGACTTGCTTATTGGTTAGACCCTTCTCCGAATATGTAGTAGCTAGTGATTTAACAAATGCTGGGTAGATATAACTCTGGCGCAAAACTAAGGGAGCCGATGAATTAGCGAAAGAGGAAAAGTGGGTCGAATTCCTTTCCGAGTCTTTGCCAGACTCGTACAGCTCGATTACCGTCAGCTCTGTTCTTCGACTTTTGTCGTTCCAAACACTGAACACGACCCAGTTCTCCGAGTGAACCACATGAATGTCCGACACTCGTCGCATTGTAGTCGCGAAAACAGTTTCACCTGAGACCGAATCGATGAGACTAAACTCGAACTGGAACTTGGCGTCGTTTCCTGATTGCGCTGAATCTCCAACCTCTTTTTGTTTCGGACTCAGGACTACAAATACCAAGTTCGGGTTCAAATACTTAAACAGAACTGTTTGGTCACTTTGCACTTTTCCCGGAGAGTCCACTAACTCTCCCTCTCTCATGCTATAAATTCCATATACTTCATGATCTATCCCCAGACTGTGCGACCACAATTCCTTCCCGGTTCCCACTTTGTCAAATTGCACACCAGCGATTCGTTCATTTGAAGCAGTTAGGACGACAAATAATGCTTTTGAAAAAATACGATCGAATCGATTCACATTTGCAGGTGTGTCTGGATAAAGCTTCAAGCTACGATCTTCCATCAAAAAGGCAAATGATTTCAAGTTGTCATCAGTAACAACTTCTGGGATTGAAATAACTTGGAGGGCTTTATACCCCGTATCAAGAGAACTTTCTATAACCTGCCCAGATAGTGGGTTGAAATAAATGATGGCTACATTTCCAGACACTTTATTCTGTCCAACAAGAACAGCTTTCGGTTCAAATTTGTAGTTATCTGTACCTCGTTGAACGAAAAGAAAAGATCCGACTTGTCCCGAAATTGATTTTTTGAATGTCATATCTCTAAACCACAAAGACCACATAATTTTTCCAGAGGCGCTCAAAATTCCAGAAAGTTTTCCATTTCCAGATAAAACGATTAGCATTTTGTTCACGTTGAAACTGTCTCTAACAAGCTCATCCTTGTCGGCAGCACATTCTTTGAACAACTGCTGGTTGGCAATTTGATCATACGTTTTCATTGCGAAACCTACAAACTGCGAAATATGCGAGGAAAATCTCCTGTAAAACATTTCGAAAAGAGTAGTTTTAGCTCGCGTTGCAAATTCGAAGTCAGCTTCTAAAGTTATCATTGCCTCACTCAAGTTGAGGTCACACATCTCAACATCTATAACTTGCGATAAGCTTTCGTCCTTGGTCCACAGAATACTATTTTGCCCATTCGATGATATTCCAATCATAAATGTTTTTTGATCTTCGGCGGTTATAAAAACTTTATCTGGCCTTCCGCTAGACTTCCCTGTAGCTGCAGCCACTAGTAGAGGGTTGCCATGCTTTTCGTGGATCCTAACTTTCAATGCATTCGAAAACATTTCTGTTTTAGCTTCGCAATTTATAGCAGTCACGGTCAGCGAATCTTTCTCGGAATGTAGAAAAGCAAACAAAGCACCATTTGTTGCATAAGGAACTGATAACTCATTGTAGGAAACAAAGTTTTCAAAGTGTTTTATTGTTTCCGTTTTAGTTTCACTTAATTCGACCAACGTTGTTGCTGTCGATTCTTTGAAGTGAACGAGGAACAAATCCCCGAATACAGATTCAACGCTCGATATCTTGAATCCCAGTTTTGAAGAGACAAAATTGGTTGATTTCTTTCCACTTAGTCCGTCTAACTTTAAAAATTTTAACGAATCATCGGCCAAACACACAATAAAATCGCCTTCAACGTTACAACTATCTTGTGAAAATTCAAAATTTCTGCGTATATCTTCTAATTTGTCACCTCCAGCAAGCTCGAAGCTCATAACACTAACACCACTGTTGTACAAAGAAACAACATCCACGGTTTTCTCAGCTTCGTTGACTCTTATTTTCCTGCTAACAAAATCGTCACTATCAACCGAGAGTGGATAAGTCCAGCTGGAAGTCTCATCGAAAGATATCGCTCGCATGCTTGTCTTCGAAACAACCATTACATTGCCAGGCTGTTTACGTGAAACCGCGGTGTCAGTTATTGTTTCCAATGCCCCAGTTTCTGGCACCAATGATAATTCTTGTCGCATATTCCCCGTCAAGCAATCAAACACACGATAAAGTTGCCTCTTTTCATGTAAGGTCGCTATATTCGAGTTTCCGTCGAAGAGAAATATTTTCGAAATATCCCCATCTTGTTCTTCAAACACCTTCCTCCAGATAATTGAGCCATCCTGAGAATTGGCCAGGGCTAACGCAACTTCTGATGCAAAAATTAATTGTGATTTGCCATTAACATTCAAAAATCTGCTCCACTTGATCGGACCCAAATGCTGAATCAGCCAATCAAATTTACCAACTTGATCTTCAAAAAGAGCGGCAGCACTCAAGCAACTTAAAAGAACGGCTAATAACTGCAGCAAAAAATCCCGCTGCATCTTTTCAATGCCACCTGAAAGCAAAACTATACAATTCCGTTATTGGGTTCTTAATGCTAGAGGGAAATGATAACGCACCGAGGCGAAGTGGAGCTTCGCACCGCTTGCGATACAAAACAAATATAAGAAGTAAATAAAATCAAATATGTTAAGAAAATGTGCCAGTCGGTCATCTTCGGAAGTTTGACCTTGATTTTCGGGGGAAACTAAAACTTTGAAAAATTTGAATCGACCATGTCATGCTAAAGTTTATCGCGGCAACTGAAATGAGAAGTCAATTTGAAGAAGAAAGAGTAAATTAAACATCCAATAAATGGACAAATGTGTAATAAAATAATAACCGCGTGTATATTGTATAAATAAAAAGCACGTGCAAAAAAGGTGGAGAAATTGATAAGTTGTTTTACGCTTGTCGTGTCGCCTTCAATAACTTCTCCACAGTGTTAGAGCATTCTGTGAAGCCATGACATGTGTCTAAATGTCTGAAATCAATATTATTGTTACAATATCTGCAAATACAGTCCAGTTGGGACTCAAAACACCTTTCGACTAAGCAAATAAGATGATGGGCCTCATTTGCATAATATTGAGCAATAATTCTTCTTTTTAAGGGGCTCGCGCGATCTATTCTTAGGAAGTCGTCTCCAAGAATATGATGCAAGAGGGATGTGTTCCTGGTGTAAACGCTAAGTCCACACCATTTTTTCCAGAAGATTCCTTGGATTTGTTTGACATGGGAGTCTATTTGAGCGGAAAACACGCCATGATCGATTGTTTGGATTCCATACATCGCCGCCGGATACACTATTGATTCGAATAGTCTTTTGGCCGACGTAAAATTAATTTTTGAGAACGGTAATTTCTGTTGGAGCGCAAACGTTGACCTTATAGCTGATCTGACCAAGTGTTTTAGGTGGGTTGTGATGGTAAGGGACGGTGATAAGTTGTAGCCAAGATAGCAAAATGAGTTTGTAAACCCGATTTCTTCGTATCCGTAGAAAACTTTGTCTGACTTTTTCAGAGGTCCACCTTTTCTGAATTTCATCATATTGGTTTTCTGGACATTGACAGTGAGCTTGTTAATTCTGCAGTACTCGTGGAGGTCATTCAGCGATCTTTTAACATCTAGAAGGAAAGGACTGGCTATGATTAGATCATCTGCATATAAAATGATCAAGCATTGATTGGAATCGATAAAATCCGGGAGATCAGCTATAAATAACGAAAAAAGCAAAGGTGAGAGCTTATCGCCTTGGGTCACGCCAATTAATTGGGGAATTTTGTTTGAAAGATTACAGCCGTCGGCAACCTGTTGAAAATTCTTTGAGCATATTTCACCTAGCGCGTGGATAATTTCACCATGCAGGCCAAGTCGGATGAGCTTTTGAATCAGGGTATTGCGGTCAACCGTATCAAACGCTTTCTTGAAATCCACAAAACAGACATAGTATTGTGCATATGTGGGTTGAGAAGTCAATTTAATCAGAAGATCCGAATCATATGTAACATTCGCCCGGAAGTACATATCGACGGGAAAAAAGCTAGGTTCTAAAACGAATGGCTAGCGTCTAAACAAAACTCTACATGCTTTTCACCGTCTCTGCCAAAGCCAGTTCTTTTGGTAGTTTTCATAACATCGGGTCGACAAAGAACGTTACTGCTTCTGGCTTCGGTCAAAACACTCAAATTAACTTAATTATATGCAAGAATAGTGAGCTCATGGCTGGGTGTCAGTATCCCCAGACCACGAGGTCACTCCTAAAAATTGGGCTACTACTATCTATTAGATTACTATTGTTTTTGTTCAATAGATAAAAATCATCATCTCCATCGAAGTTGGATTAACCCTTTCCCTCACTCCTAGCTTCTCATTATCTGAAAATGAATCGGGATGTTATTTAGATTCAAATTAGGGCTGTTATTTAGAAGCTAAAAGTTAATATATAACAGTTTGAGTCTTGGTCCCGGGACCCCTACGGATTCTGGAGTCCCGGGAAATAGCACTCTATTTCTTTCCGGAAGGCTGGACACGTCGTCCCAACAACCTTCCTCGTTTGTGTGAATTACTCGGTAGCGAATGTAGCGGCACAATCCTTACAACTCGTTTCTGACAACTTCCAGTTATAACTTCTATATGTCGTTATTTTTGCGTAGTTGTTTTCATCGCAACTATTGTTGTTCTGTTTTCTTCTGTTTTCTTGTTCAAATTGGCCTTTTCAGCATTTCTCAGAAATGTGACGTCACAATTTGAATTTTTTAAAAACTAACGACCGTCCTTTTTACCTTCACGATTTGTCTTCGTTTAAATAACGCCGCTAATCTGTTAAGACCATCAATCTTCCAGGTTAACCGTTCTTTTTCTGGTCAATAAAAATTCGAATGCGAAACTGCATTTTCGTACATCCTATTCGAATGTCACATACTCCCCGGACAGCCCGGTCAATGTCCTTATTGAGTCTCGCAATTTTCATCAAAATGGTACAGTGCCATCGAACAGAATTTATAAAAGGCACGAAATCACTTTTGTTCACCTCATATTAACTCACTGAAGAATATAAATGGCATCATAACACACTATTATAGCCTTTCAAATTCTTTCACTAACCTGCACTTTCGAGGATATGGCTTACGATAGAACATTTTATCAGACTTCCAATGCCAATGCCCTGATTTAAAACTTTTTCTCTTAGGGCAGTCCTGCCAACCAACAAGCTAAAATTATCCTACTATGCTTTTTCCCTTCGGAACTTTAGTTGTTATTGGTCCTAAAAATTAAAATTAAGGAACACTGTGGTTAGAAGGAACAATGAAATAATCTCCCTCTTCAAGAGATCAACCAAGCCTTTCATGTCACCACAAAGTGATCAGTCGTCTTAGTTGATTAAAAACAATCACGCAGGCTGGATTATTTTTTTATACTCTTCACTCAAGCCTTTCTAAATAAATAGTAAGTGTCTCTAAATCCACTAACTAAAATTAAATTGCAAATTTATAAATGCAAAAAATACTTTAATCTTCAAAACTCAAATAAATGTTTTCTTTTCAGTTTCAATTGCATTTTGGCTGCTTTGTTTCTCATTTAAGTTTTTTGCCACAAATAAAACATTTCTCAGTTTTAACATCTGCTCTTTCGTCGCTTCTTTGTTTCCTCCTTTATTCATCGTTTGGAAGTTCTGAAACTTCTAAAGTACTCTAATTGTCTTTCTTTTTGCATCTTGTTTTTCGACCATTTGTCAATGTTTCATCTCCTCTTCCTGCGACATTGACTCTGCACTTTCAGTATCTGTGTCTTGCAACACGTCGGTAGCTATTCTGACGCTGTTGGAAGCAGTCTTCCGACACTTCTGCTCTTCCACTCTTTGTTGACAACAAGGTAGAGGATCAACGTTAGAATCTCTGTTTCGGCAGAAGCTGTTGTGGAGGCACAACGTCACCTTTCTTTCCAAGTCTTCCTTCAAAATCTCTTCCTTCTCCCTTCCATCACATTCAGTTGTCCCAGAAGTTCTCTTCACCGCGGTCGTTACTGTATTCCGATGAGTTACAAAAGCTCGCTTAAAAGCTCCTGCTCCAATGTCCAGCTGATACGCACTGTACACTCTGCTGTGCTTCGACATATGCTTCTTGGCATATTCGTAAAATCATGCAGTCATGTTGACTCTGAACCATGGCATCAGTTGTCTTCTGGTCCATATTTTTCTCACTTCCATCGGAATGTTCAAGATCTTGCACATTGTCTCAAAAAGATCTAAATCTTTTAGACAACCCAAATCCTGTAATTGTTCTCTTGTCGGCGCCTCCTGTCTATTGTTCTCTTTTGCATGAGCTACCAGCCATCGTATCGCCATCATAATTCCTACTATCACTATCGTTATGGGCTGTGATGAATCTGGCAAGCCCATGGAGAGCAGCTCTCTACAGTCCCAGATCAACACCAGGTTACTACGCCCGGGGTACCACCATGTTTGTAGCAAGCAATGGCAGGGGAACTCATCATGTGTTGACATGATGCACCTCCAGTTACGTTTTTCCAAAGCTTTTAGTAGTGGTTCCACTTCCATCATCACTCGGTGGACTTCATCATTCTCCTCTACTGTATTGTAATCCGTGACTGTTGATCCTTTCTGCTTTTTTCTCTCAAAGTCACTGAAGTTCCCACTAGCGTATCCCATGAATTTCTTTCCCAGTATCGATTCTAATTCTTCTTTGGTTCTCTCCGGAACTGCTGGGAACATTTTGCGCAGTAACTCTGACATTCTCGCTAGTCTTACGCATTTTGGCACTGAGAAGGCTTGATCCACGATCGTTCTCGTACTTTTCACATCCACCGCTAAGAAATGCACTAGGTATCTGCTCTTGCACATTGGAGCTAATGTCGATCCCACCAAATATCGCGCTCCCGATGGTCTGCAATAAATTTCACTGTGCCGGATGTTCATTTCCGCCTCGATCGCTTCCCGCCACTTTCCTATATACTTTGGTTTAGTCTGCAAAACTCCTGGAAACACTTCTACACTGATGGCCGTGACCATCTCATGCTTTTGTTCTAGATTCAATAGTGACTCTAAAGAACCAAACATGCTGTAGAACCCTATAGCAGTCACCAGATTCAACTCGGTTCCCCCATGGCAATCTGCAATCAGTTCCGATTTCGTTCTCGCCTTCATCACAATGTTTCCAAACAATATCATCAATTGTTTGTGTTGTTTCTCCAGGGTCTTCACGCAATCCAGACCTCCAAGGATGTGACCTTCCAGTCCACAGACTTCTGCCAGACAGCTACAAGTTTTGACCTAGTCCTCTGATCCCCAGCCAGGCAACTCTACTTTGTCTTCTCCGTTGCTCTTAGAGGCTGTCAACATCAGATTATAGATGATGTTCAGGTCAAGCAAGTTACAGTCTGATTTCAGTTCCCTCTGCACGTCTTGTGTCGCACATAACATCGAATCAGCCTTGGGACTAGGACACCATGATGGTTTCATCAGTTCCCATATCACCATTAAGCTCGTTCTCAGCAGTTCGTCCGAGAATCCCAATCCAAACTCCACTCGTGTGTCAGATTTTGGCACTGAAGGTGCAGTCAACTTTTCCTCCAAGACTAGTCCCAGCTTGGTCTGCTGATTAGCAGCGCTTCTTATCGTTGCAATTTTTGACGTCCAGAATCTTAACAAGACTGCTTGCTCGTAATCAAATAAGCAATCGCGTATGTCTTCATTTAGGAAAGGGTTGTACGCCATCCCTATCATTCCAGATAAGTAACTGTAAGATTTCTTCCTGATCGGTCCACAGTATTCACTGGATTTCGGCAGTGCTCTCATAGATTCCTTAGTGAACCTCAGCACCTTATTTCGTCTATTTTCTTCATTGGTTCTAGTTCCACGGGTTCTTTCATATTTACTCGCATTGGTTTGCTCTGGTGTATGTCTAAAAGTGCTAGCAAAAGTTCTCTTCTCTTACAATCCACAATTCTGTCCCTTTTCAGATATAACCTTCCCTCTTTCTGCATAAAGTACTGTCTCAGAATACGGTAACTGTCTTCCTCCAGGTCGCCTTTGTCCGGAGCTCCTTTTTCGATCCACATTTTCAGGTTGCTCGACATGCGGTCATTTCTCTGCGCTCTTAGTAGGTCCGAGAGTCTGTACCTTGCCTTCAAGTACCTCTTCATGACCCTCATCTGACTATTCAGCTCATTGGGCTGATGCGTTTCTTCTTCCATCTTAACGCCCAAAATCTTCGCCAACGGCTGTGTTTTTTGTTTGAATGGTTGAAGAAAGATCAGTCCTAACTACCACTTTTTGTGGCAACAAACTTATCGAACGTTTCGATACCGCTATTGTTTCCAGATCATCTGCTGCGTTGTCAAAGACTCTTTCACCTGGTATCAGGCAGCGATCACTTTCAGGGTCTTGATATACCTCCCTGTCCAGATCTCTTGCTCAATTCTTCACTAGTAGTGTGTGGATCGCTAGCTCTGACAGTTCCGATTCTGAGCTCGAGTTCCTGTCTGAGTAGGTGTCAGTTCCTGGATTCCGGGAATTGTCTTCTATTGAAGAGTCTGCGATGGCGCATGTTCCCTCCTCTGGATCAGTTCTGTGCGTTCTGTTCATCCATCTGAACTCCCGGGACAAAATTTTATCCTCCAGGTCCTGTTCCTCATCAGGAACTTTCTCTTCTAGATCAGACTCCCCGGACAAACTTTCTTGTCCCGGGTTTTGATCCTGAACTCGCCTTCTCTCTTCGCCGTTCGTCTCCCCGGACAAATTTCCTTGCTCCAGGCTTCGATTAACTTCCTCACCTTCCTTCTGCTGTCTTCAAAGATAACGGTTTTCTTTTGTGTGTCGTTTCCTGTTCTTTCCGTTTGTATGAAGTACTTGTTTATTTTTCTTGGGGTATTGAGGATACTAATTGCTGAACTATTGTCCTACAATCCCTCTCATTTTTTTGTGTTCTCGTCTTGACGGCGTGATCTTCACCTTCTCGCTGACTGTCAGTGATGCCATAGCTGCTGCCCATCATTCCGTATGTCTCCATTTAGGAAAGGGTTGTACGCCATCCCTATCATTCCCGATACGTAACTGTATGATTTCTTCCTGATCGATCCACAGTATTCACTGGATTTCGGCAGTGCTCTCATGCCGAAAGCATGAGAGCATGAGAGCACTGCTGTCCGGGGAGCACTGCCTTCTCAGACTCCCCGGACAAACTTTCTTGTCCCGGGTTTTGATCCTGAACTCGCCTTCTCTCTTCACCGTTCGTCTCCCCGGATCTGAACTCCCTGTCCAGATCTCTTGCTCGATTCTTCACTAGTAGTGTGTGGATCGCTAGCTCTGACAGTTCCGATTCTGAGCTCGAGTTCCTGTCTGAGTAGGTGTCAGTTCCTGGATTCCGGGAATTTTCTTCTATTGAAGAGTCTGTGATGGCGCATGTTCCCTCCTCTGGATCAGTTCTGTGCGTTCTGTTCATCCATCTGAGCTCCCGGGACAAAATTTTATCCTCCAGGTCCTGTTCCTCATCAGGAATTTTCTCTTCTAGATCAGACTCCCCGGACAAACTTTCTTGTCCCGGGTTTTGATCCTGAACTCGCCTTCTCTCTTCACCGTTCGTCTCCCCGGACAAATTTCCTTGCTCCAGGCTTCGATTAACTTCCTCACCTTCCTTCTGCTGGTCTTCAAAGATAACGGTTTTCTTTTGTGTGTCGTTTCCTGTTCTTTCCGTTTGTATGAAGTACTTGTTTATTTTTCTTGGGGTATTGAGGATACTAATTGCTGAACTATTGTCCTACAATCCCTCTCATTTTTTTGTGTTCTCGTCTTGACGGCGTGATCTTCACCTTCTCGCTGACTGTCAGTGATGCCATAGCTGCTGCCCATCATTCCGTATGTCTCCATTTAGGAAAGGGTTGTACGCCATCCCTATCATTCCCGATACGTAACTGTATGATTTCTTCCTGATCGGTCCACAGTATTCACTGGATTTCGGCAGTGCTCTCATAGATTCCTTAGTGAACCTCAGCTCCTTGTTTGAGACTCTCCTTATATCGTCTATTTTCTTCCTTGGTTCTAGTTCCACGGGTTCTTTCATATTCACTCGCATTGGTTTGCTCTGGTGTATGTCCAAAAAGGCTAGCAAGAGCAAGTTTTTCGCTCGTTCATCGCCTTCTCTTAGTATCTTGACACAAGTGTTCAATGCTGGCACTGAAATTTGTTCAATCAAAAACCGAATGAAACAGATAGCTTCTCTCCGCTTCGCGCACGCTACTGCTGCTCCTTCTTGGGTTATCAGATATCTCATACCCGAACATTTTTTCTCCCTTCAATCTTTTTCTTTCTTCCGAATCATATTCGCCGCGAGTCAGTCCAATCATGCACCAAGCGAACCTCAGTTGTAGCTCTGTTCTCACATAAGGTATTGCTATCAGAGCGTGCATCTTCGGCATGGTTCTCATTTCTTCTTCGAAGTATCTTAAGACTACCGCTCACCATGGAAGGCTCACCAACTGCTAGATCGTTTCCGCGTGCATTTCAGACGATACCAGAGTCCCGTATGCCTTCTGCTTCAGGTCGGTGCCTTGCATCATCGTCACTAAATAACCTCACATGGCACTTTCGTATTGCAGTGCCATCAGATGTCCTCTGGCCGAACTTCTGTACTCTAACATCTCCATGTATCCAGCGGCGGGTTCATCAATCGATACAGTTTCCGACACTGTCAGTCGGTTATATTCCACTGGGACTAGCTGTCCTACGACGCTTCCCATTCCGTGATTAATGGGAGACGGTTTGAAGTCTTTAGGGGTACTCTCTCCACATTGGCTGAGTATATCCATTTCTAACGTCACTCCAGTCAGAGTGCGGTCACTCCTCTTGGTTTTGTAACCGATTGATTTAATTCCTGCCATGAGAATGGGTGGCACCATCGCTACGTCAGTCAACATCCTGTCTGTGCCAGGTAATCGATCATCACCCTGTCCCAAGTCCATAGCTTCTTCGACGCGCTTTCTTTTCGCTAAGTTGACAGCTCTCATCGAGATTTCGGAACCCACCTTTGTCTTTCCCGCTTTCCTCAATGTCACCTTGTTGTCCAGTTTCATCTTCATTTCATTAATCCTGTCAATCACCATTTCTCACCAATCACCACTCTGTCTATTCTGCATCCTGTCCTATTTTCATGGTCTCTATGATGCACCTCCCACTCCTCTTCGGGCAATGTTCCCAAGAAAGTTACTCTGGCAGCGTCTTCTATTTTTCTTCTCTTTGATGATTCCATCAAGATTTTCTGTTTGGTATTTTTAGAATTGCTCGGAGAGCCGCTCTCCGGCAAGTTCCGGTTCGTTCCCATAAAGGCCGACGGGGGTTCCAGCTTGGAAGTACCCTCGTCTGCTGGCTCAGTCGTCGCTTCCGACGTCTCCGTGATAGGTATCAATATCGCTGAGGAAATTGAAGTCTAGGCTGGATATCCCTCCTGTCGAAGCCTTATCGCCTTCTTTCTCAGCTTGATCGGGATCCTGTTGCTCGTCCTGGGTTCTTTCCTTAATTCGAGGGCCATTGCTCTTCACCTCTTGCCCCATCAGGAAATTTCGGTACAACTAGTCTGCCAGCTGACTGATCTTCCTCCTCTCTATGAACTACTTTGATCTCTTCATAGCCAAAGGGTGAGAGCATGGTTCTAGTCCGTAGCGTTGCTCTTACCGTTAACTCTGGTTTTACACTCGTTAAGATCAGGGAGGCTTCTGGTAATTCAGCCTTGCCTCTCATCATCATAGGCGCTAGATCCATTTTCGCCCATTCCTCGTCAAACCTCCCAGGCTTCTGAATCGCTGCATTGCTCATTCGCGTTCTCGTTGCTTCATTCGTGTAAGCAACCTGCGTATACTGCAGCACTGCGGCATTTCTGCCCACAAAAAATGGGTCCATCGTTTTTGAGATATATCGCCATCCTCCTTTCATTAGTCTCAAAGGCTCTCAACCTAGGAGTTTGCACTGCGGAGAATGCTCCGAGCAATATCCTTCTTATCAGAGGGAATTCAGGGATTTCCTCCGGCAGTTTCTTGTAATCAACCTTTCGTGTCTTGTCTCACCTTATGGTACGCTGCAGCCAGTCGAGAAATTCTTGAGACCACACCGTTTGTTGTGTCGTAGGGTCTTAGATTCCAGAGTTTAGGGAATACTTTAATATGTCCTCTGTCCACTTCTCCCATACAATCACGGAAGTGATCGTCAAAGTTAATAACCGTCATCTCTGGCTCCGATATCTTTGCAAACAATAGGTTTTTGCTCATGAGCTCTCGCAGTACATGCTGCTCACACCAATTCAGCGCACTCTCGTCCACTGCTGATATGAGGTTCACGTGCAGCACCGACCTCCTGTATGCTTCCACCTTAACATCAGGGAACGCAAACGTGACTGCAGGTCCATATATGACCGTCACGAACACCGTGGCTGCTCTGATCAATGCTAAGCGATCGGTCCTCATAGCTAAGCTCAGATCGATTAGCAGGGGCATGCCCCAACATGACGTCGCACGTCATCCTCCCTCTGAATCATTTCATCCTCCCCGCTTCCAAAGCGATTCTGCTTCAGGAGTTACTGAATAAGAGTATATCGCAAATCTTTTATCTTGTTCCAGGAGTCCGTAGATCGCTTCACGTCGAATTTTCTCACGATCTCTCTCATCTGCTCCGGGTAGCGTGTCAAATTCATCAATTCTCCCAAGTTTCTATGCGTTATCGCGATCAACATTAGAAGTCCATCTAATCGCAAATTCTGCACTCCTTTGGTGAGCAGTATCACTGATCCTTTCACAAAGTTATCTGCTCCAAACGTCACGAACATGGCTAGTAATTCAAGGATCAATACTTCTACGACTGCTTGGATGAATTGTTTTTATCAGATATCGAGAAAGCGAGGGGTAAATTTTCGTCAAGAAGGACATGGTCCATCCGGCTCCTAACTCTTCCAGCATGCTGTCAGTCCGGTCAAAGCCTTCTTGTCCCTTCACCTTCTGTGTCCAGAAAGCTTCCAGGGTAACTTGGGACACTCTGTTTATGAACTCGGCTGACTTCTCTTCAGCATTTTCGGCCAGGTTTACCTCCTTCACTAGGTAGACATGGATTTTCCTAATCATCACTGGGCCTCGCTCGAAAACATCCGCGCCCAATAATACTACTCGAGGGGTCAAGTGCAGCCACTGGTTAGCCTCTGGTTTCGTTCTCAAAACCATCGCTTCCAAGTGAGCTCTGGCTTCCTTGGATTTTTTCCTTCTCTCTCTCCTTCCTCCTTTACTTCCATCCCTCGAAACCATAAATAATTTGACATCGCTACGATTACTCGATGGTCATCGTCAATTCCTGGCTTTAGTTTGAGTTGTCCACTGAAGTTGGACAGTTCCAACCCCAGCACTTCATCTAACACTAAGATGTGTAGTGAATGGTTCTTAAATCCTCGCATCGCATTCGAGATGTCAGAAAACACAGCAGGCAATTCAGCCCTGAGTGGCTTCGGATTCTCCATCTCTTTTCCGCGATTTGGAGCAGATATGATCACATCATATTTCTTTCCGAAAGCAAAGCCACTATCGCATATACGAACTTCAGTCCATCCGGGATATGTGCATATCCCGGAGACAGCGCAAACACGGCTCCCGGTGTTATTTTGTTGAAGGCACCTTCTTTCAGGGTGTCTACTACTTCACCCATTGACTCGGGGATATGCTTTATAGCTGGCCATACAGCGGTCGTTCGGCTGTCGTAGGCTCTCTGAGTCTGTTCAGGAAACCCCTACTGTGTAGATGGTCGTTCATGCCAGCAAATACGATTGTGATTGGGTGTATTTCTGTCTGTCGTTGTACCCCGATTGCCATCGAGACAGACTGCATTAGGTCCAGGTCGACCGCTGCCAACATTTTAACATCAGGCCAAAACAGAGACTTGGAGGTCAATACGAAGTGTGCTCGCGACTATCATAATCTTTGCCTTCCTCATTTCTGCTTTGTCATACGCAGCAAAGATGGTCTCATCTTTCTTGATCGCCTTCAAGTCACCGTATCTCTGAACATCACCTTCTTGATTCACTTGTTTCGGGTACGCTCTTTCTTTTACTTGACCTGGGGGAGCTTTTATCTGCCTTAACATCTATACATGTTGTCCTATTGGTGCCCTCGTCGTCAAGAATCTTCCGGGTCTTTCTTCACGTTTTCCTTCATCGTGATTTAGCTTCACATCTTGCAAAGGTCTTGCTTTCACTGGACCCATTGTATTGATTGAGGGCAGTCCCTCTAAGTCGGCAAATCTCAAGGCGGTTGTAGAGCTGAAGTTTATGCCAGCGGCTATCAACCAGTCCACGCCTGTTATTGAGTACAGCCCGTTGCCAGACAATCTCGCTCCATTCAACATCCTCATGGCATCTGCTGCAAAGCTCACCGTCTGAAGGTTCAATTTCATCAGATCCTGTTTGTACATATGCTAGGGAGAAGGTATGGGCCTCGACCACATCAAAGAGCTCCTGTTTGGACGTCGCTCCTCTCGACTGGTACTCGTCGTTACTGATCTTGTCTCTGATCTTGAGGTGCTGGTCGTCTCTGCGGTCGGATTGACAGGTCCTAGTCTTCGTCTAGTATGGATGGTTCTTCTCATTGGCGCTTCCCCCAATCGATCTTGTACATCTGTCCTTTGCCCTTGCTCATTAGAGCTTTGCGGCCTGTAGGTCGTCACGGCTGGGACCGTTCCCAAACGTGTTTCTAAGTTTGGGGGCACAAAGGTTGAAATTGCCGGTTCATTCGTGGTTTTTTCCTTCTTCAGCACTCCCGTGTCAAAGAGCTCGACTTCCATTTCATCCAGTCGCTCCTGGAAGACTCGGTTCAACCAGGCTTGTCCTTCAATGCTATCAAAGTGGACCCATCGGTGGTTAGTCTGGCCTGATCCATAGCTCTAAGCTCGTGGTCGATGTCCATAAGGATCATCCCTCCAGCATTCCGACTCGCAAGGTTTCTCAGGATGTTGTTCCACCTGATGACTCCTTCATTATGTCTTCTCATTGTCGCTTTCAACGTTTTTATGCTCATGGGCTCGGTGCAGACAGTCAGTACCGCGCAGTTGAATTTCTGCCAGAGAGTAGTAAATAGGCACATCATCATTGACTCCCATCGTGCCTCTTCCTCATCTGAGCCTCTTGATACATTGTTCGTCCCTAAAAGGATTCATATGTTAGCGATCCTCCCTGCGTTCATCAGCTCCACCATCCGAAATAGCTGGGCTATCGTTGCACCTCCAAAAGCCATCACCGTAGTGATCCAGGAGCTCTTCAAATTCTGGAGCACTCTCACCAAGCTGTCACCCAGTATCAAATGTGATGTCCCAAGCTGCAGGTTTACTGCTGGGCTCCAAGTCGATCGATTGAAGCAGGCTTTCAAATCAGTGTCCGGAACTCCTGTGAAGCTATACTTCAACTGGTTGTTCTTCTGCACGTCAATCACTCGGGACACTTTCTTCATCGGCATTTCTCGTATCTTTCTGTCTGGGACCTTAGAGCTCTTTGTCGGTAACGTTGTATCACTAACTCCCCTTCTTGTCATCAACTCTTGGGAGAGTTGTACTCTGCGCGTGTCATCGATTGTTCCAAAGGGTGCAGTCAACCCGAAACCTGGCTCCTTCCTATTAGCGACCAATCGTTCAGCTGTTTCTATCAACTTTCTCACTGTTTGCTCCAGGACTGGGTCACCTAGGATGTCACTCGGGTCCGGGATTGTCACTCGACCAGTTGTAGCTGGGAGTCGAGTCTCCGTCGTTTGACTCAACTCTCGAGGCGTCAAACGTTCCATCGGGGTCTGCCCACGAGGAATAATCCTTGTAGGTATCACTTTTTCCACGGCTGTCGTCAACGCCAGCCGCTCCGATCGCTCTTTGTCACCTCGCCTCAAGCGCTCTATTTCTTCACTCTGTTTCTTGTTGCAATCCTCAAACATTCTCTTCCACGTGTCTCTATCTTCTTCTGTACTGAGCATGGTTTTGGTCATTTCGTCCAGCTCCCTTCTGATCTTCTCCAGTTCTTCTATCGTTCCGTTAAGATCTTGCATGGTTTCGTTCGTCTGAACCTCTTCCTCTACTCTCGCACTCTTTGGTGGCACAGCTGCTCTCAGTTGTGAACAAGGTGAGGCAGCCTCGCTGTTCATTTCCTGATGCATCCTCCTCAATCCAAGCCTAGGCTTAGTGGGCAGAGGCATCTCACCTGGTTGGTAGGTCCTCAAACTTCCCAATCCAGGCTCGTTCGCCAAGTCACTTCCTGAGAGAGCCCCGTTTCTCCACCTCATTACCCTCATATTCGGGCGGTCTAGTACTCCTCTTTCTCCATTTGCTGCCATCAATAAGACTTCCGTGGTGCGGTCCCCACGGTTATCATACCCCAAGATGTTTATTAAGGCGGCCAGCAACATGACTATCTCTGGGTCCTGCAGAGCGAAGTCTCGATGCATCAGCCGACGATAGATCGCATCTACTATCGGTCCCACATTTGCCTCTGCCAGGTCCATTAATTCGTTCAAGTTGAAGTTGTCCATGTTCTTTCAGATTCGATTCTATTATTGGTTTGATGAATTGATATCAAGTGAATAATTAAACGATCAATCAGGATCTAGAAAAGAGGTCACGAATATCTCATTTGTCAGTTTTACAGTAATTTTATTTAAAATTAATTTAAAATTTATTTAAAATTTTGATCCTATAACTTATTAAAATCAATTCGTTGCTAGAATTTTGGAATTCGACCTAAGAATGGACAGTCCAAACTTTGGATCTATTCCTAAGATTGTCATTCGGTTATTCATGGCCACTAATTCCTTCTTACCCAGGGTATTAATAACATAACACATAACATAACATAACAAACATATGACACACAACACATATTTAGTATGACGCCTCCCTGCATGCAACCTAAACTCAGCCTATACTTAAATAAAATTGCAATGTAAGTATACTTGTATATTAGTATGAGAAAAGATTACATGTATCAGTGCATACAGCTCCCGTGGATGCAGTCGTCCTCTGTTCGGATCGTACACTGGAAGCGAGAGCTCCTTTACTTCCCTTACCACAAGGAACTCTCTCAATCTCGTCAAAGACAAGACTAGGTTTTCCGCGTCCACGTGCCGCTTCTCCGTCACCCTCGTCACCAAGGAGTATAAGTAATTTACCGGTATCTGTGACGCCGCCGGAGGCAAAGCTGCTACGCCTCCTATTCCTGGTCTTTGCTTCCAAAGGGATTGTATGTTTTTATATTCTCTTTTAAAATCTGCTGCTAACGCTGTCTTAAAACTCAAGTCTGCTGTGAACGCTATCGCACATGTTCTATTTAAGAACATTTAATCGCTATCTGTCAATATTATGCTACTTGAGTATTCATTTGGTAAGTTAAAATATGACTCAACTACTCTTCTATGTCCGGTTTCTTAGGGTCTTTGCCTGATTCTGCAACTAGATCACCTGTCTCTCTTGCAATTCTTAATTTTTTTATCAATAATTTTTCAGTGTGGGTAATTCCTACCCCACACCTTGGACAAAAATATCCATCGACGTCCCCGTCGATCGCATACCGGATTTTAAATTGAGGTTGGAAGCGGGAATGAGTAATTTCCCTTCCTGGGCAGCCCAGGAAGGATCATCCCTTTCGGTTTTTATGTATTTCATGCTTTCACGTTCTACATCTTGAATCATGACATTGGTCTCCATTGGGTCCGACGTCATTTCGTTCAGCCATTCAAAGACACGCAGATTTGTCAACTTTTGTTCGTAGGATTGCTGTTGCTCGTCGTCGAATTCTACCTCGGGTTTCGACCGGTCCTCGATCCATTCCTCATCGTGGTCGTCAACTATGTCGATGTCTTGCGACACGGTTCTTCCTTCTAGACCCACCACTTCTTCCACTATCTTCTTCAGATCTACCCTGTCCACTACGAAGTCATCTCCGTAAGGATTATATTTATTCGTGAGTCTTGTCCTGTCACTCTGTCGAGTCTGTATCGTAAACAGGAGATCTGGTTCCAAATTCTTGGTGACCTCCGTTTGCTCGGGGTCTTGCCAGTCTTCCTCCGCCTAGGGTAAGGTTTCTTCATCTGCTTCAATCACCTCGAGGGGATCCAGGTCCAGTGGTGGAGTTGTTCCTTCCTCTATGACCTCATTTCCATCGTTCTTTTCCCTGGTGCCTTCCTCGTTGACCTCACAAGCAGGGTCCATCATCAAATAATCCCCCTCTTCCATGTCTGCAGGTACACGTCAGTTTTTTGTCGATGGGTTGTGTGGCTTAATGTACTCGTAGTGAGCGGCTCGACCAGTACTCACTCTATAAAAGCGTCCCTCCTGGTGCACTTCCGTTATCATGAAGGGTCCCCTCCACTTTTTTAGGAGCTTTTTCGTTCCTTTTGGTGGTATAACGTTCTGAAATACCCATACGTAGTCTCCTACTGAGTAAGTTTTTGCACCAGCTGCTTTTCTATCGAAACTTTTCCTCTGCCTTGCCTGTGCCTGCTGAGTGTTCCGTCTACACAAGTCGTTTAGTTCCTGTTGACGTCTAATCACAGTTGCGTGCTGTTGTAGGCTCCCATCACCTGTGGAAGATATCTGTCCCAATCGGTCATGTACCTGGAACAAAATACCCTCAGCATCGATAATAACGTTCGATTTTGCCTTTCCACTAAGCCATTCGTCTGGGGATGGTATGTCGTGGAGTGAGCTTGAGCCACCTGTGAACGTCTCATTAGCTCTTTCGTAAGTTCTCCCACGAAAGCTGTTCCGTTATCCGATTGAAACGTCATCGGAAACCATGTCTCGCTATCCACGTATTGATTAGGTGATCGCACGTCTCTTCTGCTGAGGCAGTTATGCAGGGCACGGCCTCTGCATACTTCGTGAAGTGATCTATCACGAATAAGACTTGATTTAAACCACTGTCTGTCATGCATGTCTTTTGGTCATCAATATGCACCACCTCGTTAATTTCAGATGTCTCGATCGACTGCAAGGGAAATCGCAATTTCCTTGGATCCTTGACCTGTTGGCATGACAGACATGCTATTACCCACTTCTCGCATGCCTTTTTCATTCCAGGCCACTCAAAGCGCTTCAGGATCCTCTGGTATGACTTGTCGATGCCCTGATGGCGCATCGGATCATGTGACCTGAATAGAAGTTCTGTCTGATAGAGTTGCGGCTACACTATTGCTTTACATTTGTACAGGACCTTGTCTTCTTCTCTTCTCTTACAAGCCACAATTCTGTCCCTTTTCAGATATAACCTTCCCTCTTTCTGCATAATGTACTGTCTCAGAATACGGTAACTGTCTTCCTCCAGGTCGCCTTTGTCCGGAGCTCCTTTTTCGATCCACATTTTCAGGTTGCTCGACATGCGGTCATTTCTCTGCGCTCTTAGTAGGTCCGAGAGTCTGTACCTTGCCTTCAAGTACCTCTTCATGACCCTCATCTGACTATTCAGCTCATTGGGCTGATGCGTTTATTCTTCCATCTTAACGCCCAAAATCTTCGCCAACGGCTGTGTTTTTGTTTGAACGGTTGAAGAAAGATCAATCCTAACTACCACTTTTTGTGGGAACAAACTTATTGAATGTTTCGATACCGCTATTGTTTCCAGATCATCTGCTGCGTTGTCAAAGACTCTTTCACCTGGTATGAGATAGCGATCACTTTCAGGGTCTTGATATAACTCCTTGTCCAGATCTCTTGCTCGAGTCTCCACTAGTAGTGTGTGGATCGCTAGCTCTGACAGTTCCGATTCTGAGCTCGAGTTCCTTTCTGAGTAGGTGTCATTTCCTGAAATCCGCGAATTGTCATCTATTGAAGAGTCTGCGATGGCGCGCGTTCCCTCCTCCGGATCAGTTCTGTGCGTTCTGTTCATCCATCTGATCTCCCCGGACAAAAGTTTATCCTCCAGGTCCTGTTCCTCATCAGGAAGTTTCTCTTCTAGATCAGACTCCCCGGACAAATTTTCTTGTCCCGGGTTTTGATCCTGAACTCGCCTTCTCTCTTCACCATTCGTCTCCCCGGCTCCAGGCTTCTATAAACTTCCTCACCTTCCTTCTGCTGGTCTTCAAAAATAACGGTTTTCTTTTGTGTGTCGTGTCGTTTCTCTGTTCTTTCCGTTTGTATGAAGTACTTGTTTATTTTTCTTGGGGTATTGAGGATCTTAGTTGCTGAACTCTTGTCCTACAATCCCTCTAATTTTTTTGTGTTGTCGTCTTGACGGCATGATCTTCACCTTCTCAATGACTGTCAGTGATGCCATAGCTTCTGCCCACTCGGGGTCATCTTTAGTCCGTTCTCTCTCTAACAATCCACCCAGCATCCGCATCACTCACCGTGTGACCTGCACCGTTTTATCCAATAATGAGAGGCTGTTTATGTTCATGCGAGAGAAATCCTGCTGAACCAGGTTTGAGCGCAGCAACAGATCTAAGGGCACCGGGTCTTTCTTGGATGGAATCTTTATCTCGGCTGCTTTCTCTACAAGTAACTCAGGATGCCCTGGAATGGGATGTCCAGACTTGTCCAACAATCTCGTCAAGGGAAGCGCCTCGTAAGTTTCTTTGTATAGAAACGAGAACCCTTCCTTGATTTCTGCCTGATTGGCTTGCTTCTGTTCCAATCTTTCATAGAACTCGGTCTTCTTGCTGAGGTTGTCAGCATTCTGGTGTTTGTCACGCATCGTGTGCTCGATTATCATGTGGTAGCCATCTAACCTTACTATCCATCTACCAATATAACTCTGATCCATCGAGTATGTCTTCAGATACCAAGATAACGCTCTGTTGTCCACGCGTGACTTAAAGGGAGCGCTCCCCAAGTATGCGCGGTACTTTTCCACGAGTGTGACTACTGCAAACATTTCTGCTTTCGGTGCACATTATTTCATCTCAGTGTCACTTAACATGTTACTGTCATATGCAATGGGACGGAGAACTGTTCTCCCATTCCATTCCTGCTCCTGATGCAGTATTCCTCAGATGGCTACTACTGATGCGTCTGTGTCAAGAACATACATGCCCTTCTCTGTAGGCATGTCTAGCTTTGGCGCTTCGCACAGTTACCGTTTTATGTTCTCGAGGGCAGCTTGAGCTTCTTCGCTCCATTCGAACTTCTTTCCTTTGTTGCGCATCAGCTTATGCATGGTGTACACCTTGTCTGCATATCCTTTTATGAACTCACGGTAATAATTGGCAAAACATAAGAAGCTCATGAGTTGTGTGTCCGTTTTGGGAGCCGTCCATGTCAACACAGCCTCTACTGCTTCCGGGTCCGGCATCACGCCATGCCTGTCCACCATTCTTCCTAGATACTTGATTGAATCCCTGAGGATTTCACATTTCGACGGTTTGCATTTCAAGCCTGCTCTTTTCAGATGGGTGTTGCTATGACCACGTCATCCACGTAACACATCACAAGGTTCCCGTACTTCTTCGTCACTATGATCAAAGCCTGGGCAATCAGTCTTTGAAAAGCCACCGTTGCCTTGCACAAGCCGAACGGCATCCTCTTCCACCGCTACAACCCCAATTCACATGCGAATCCGGTCTTCTCTCTTCCCTTCTTCCGCAGAAGGACCTGCCAGAAGGCAGAACCCAAGTCCAGTGTCGTGAAGAACTTGCGTCATCAAGTTTAGAGAGGCTCTTGTCTATTCGCGGTATCGGGTACGCATCTTTTGTTGTCACCGCGTTCAAATAGCGAAAGTCACAACAAAACCTAAGCTGGCCACCTTTCTTTTTTGCCATGACTACCCCGCAAGCCCACGGCGATTTCGAGGGTTATATCATGTTGTATTCGAGCAACTATTTCCAGTTTATGTGGCGCCATTCGTCTTGCGCCTTCCCTATGGGGAAGGGCGCCTTCCTTTAGTTCAATTTCGAGTTCGACGAAGTTACAACAACCGATATCCGCCTTATGTTTTGAAAACACATCCGCGATCCAATTTAAAACCGCCCGCAATGATTCAAAGTCTCCCTCGCCTATATTCCCTTTTAAGTGTTCTATTTCTGGCAAAACCGGTTTGTCAGATTCTAGTTCCAGAAAATTCGAGCAGCTCGATAAGCCGTCGTCCGTTTCGGATTTCATTGAAAACTGTTTATGAATAGATTTATATTCATTAATTATTTTTAAAAATGTTTTTTATTGGCCTGATAAGGGCAGTTCTTTCTGTCATATCTCTTCAAGTTTTGTGTCTCTTCATAGTCGGTCCTCATCGGCAAAGCATAACCAAGTTTCTGTCCACGCTGGATTGAAACCGTGGTGTCCAGTGTGTTCAAAAACACACTGACACAAGGTCCGTTTCGAGTTACCGAGACGCTCCGGCTCAAAATCACTGAACTTTGACTATTTGGGTTCGGTAACTAACAAACCTGTTTAGTATCACTTAACGAATTCAAATTCTTTTTTCTGGAAGTTCCTACCACAGCCTGTCTCGGCTGTAATTTTACCTTTCTTTCTAAAAAGATTGGTACCTGGTTTTCATCTGTTATTAATTTATTTTTTAGTTTCTTAACATACTTCCGGTCCGGGTTTCTAATCCTTATTAGACCGTTGTTCAAGTCAATCATCACGTCAAAATTCCTGAAAAAAATCTCTGCCCAAAGATAAACTGATCGGAATAATCCAAATTCTCTACCACCAGGAAGCTCATCCAAGGATCCCGTCCTCCCATGTGGACGACCGTTATTGGTGTTCTTCCGTCTACATAAATCGCTCCTCGATTGGCTGCAGCCAGTCGGAGATTCGTCGGAATGAGATCTTCCCTCGTGAAGCCCAACTTTCCCAAGTTTTCATCGGCATCACGCTCACTACCGCTCCTGTGTCCAGAAGCCCTGTGACTCCGATTTTCTTCTCATTGTTGTCGAGCACATGTGCAGTCACATCTGCTTCGTATCCAATGTGAACCGTGTCTTGCTCCATCATGGTGTCGTGGCCTATCCTACGGACTTTAAGTTCTTCTTCACCAAATAGATTTGCCCTTTTTGGTCACCGTCTGCCGTCACGTGGATCCTAGTGTAGATACTGATCCCATCCACGTTCAGCATCACTTGATACGGTCCATAAACTTCCACGTAGCGCCCGTGAAGTTTCTTTATTCGAGGGCCACCGATTGTTAATAGCGCTCGCACAGCTCTTGATTCAGTGCGTGGCTCCACCTATCTCAGATAATCTGCATATGTATCCAAATGCATCAAAGTGAATTCTGATGGTTAACTCAGATTTCTGATTACCTGGAGTCCCGCTACCGTGATTATCGCTTGTATTTTACTTCCCAGTGGCACCGTTCCAAACGTCTGCCCGAAGATCACATTTAGTTTCATGCTCAAACTGCTTGGTGCTTATGTTTCTTCGACTTCTCATGCCTCGAAAGCGTTCAGCCCTTCCTGTATTTTCTCATTTTCCAATTCGAGCTTCACCTTTTGTTCGATCTCCTTCGTTACCAATTCCGGCTGTACTATGTTTAGAACATCCCTCTCGGCTGCCCTATAGTCGATCTTGAAGTCATCCGCCGCAGTCACCGGTCCCAGTTCACATATCTCTTCCGTTACCGCCTGCATTTTCTTCGTTGCCAGCTTTTGCGGTTTTTCTTTTCTGCGCCCCCTCCCGTCGCTTGTGTCAACAGGCGAGCCTTGCTGGCTTTCACACCCAATAAAGCTTCCTCATGCCTTGGATGCTTGATGTCTGCTCCAGCATCCCAGAATTGTGGACAATCCGATTTAAATTCACCCTCCAAGTTACAAAAGAAACACCTCAGGCAAAATTCGCAAGGACTCCCCTCATGAAATCCTCATGGTCGACCTATGACGCATCTTCATCCTCGAGGCTAAAGCCTATTGCTTTCATGCCCTGTTTGTAAGTTGGGCATGCTGACACATGATGGTCCGTCGAACTGCAATTTGCACATGATCGTCTCTTGTCCATGTCTTCCCTTGGTTTTTACCAATTGTTTCCTTGGTTTGCTGGTCCGTTGTTAAAATTGCCATAATTGTTCTTTTAATATCCAGATCTCGACAGAGGCTTCAGCAAAGGATTTTATTTTGACTTGAGTCTCAACTCCTCTGGTGTTGACGCATCGGTTGAGAGTGGTGTGTAATGTGTCGCTAACATTGTTCGAAGCTCATCATTCTTTACATCATCGATGAATTTTGAGGCTACTGCCAGGTTCAACCTTCTGTTTGACTCATCTGGTTGGCTACGCTTTCTTAGCAACTCCAAATTGTCTAGAAACTTGTCTATCGTCTCATCTTCACGTTGCCTCCGTTTCTCGAAGCGCATTATTGCTTGGTGTTCTTGCACCCCTGAGCCAAAACGATTTAACAAGATTTCAAAGATTTTCTCAGCAGTGTCCCGCTGGTGTTGCTTTTTGGCCATCACGCTGTCTAGGACTGTCCTTTCCAAGTTGCTGGTAAAAGCACTGCATTCTTGCCTTTCTGACAAGTCCTCTTCTTCAAAGTGCAGTTTCATCACCTCTATCCAGGTATGAATACATCCATCAGATTCGTCTTTATAGCATCATGGTTTCTTAAAAACCCTTCTGGACTTTTCACTACGTTCATTGGTTCTAGATAACCTCACAAGGAAGGTTTCCAAAGGCCTGTTCAGTACACATCGACGAAAAACAAAGCTAAGTTGTAAAACGACTGGCTAGTGTCTAAAAAAATTTAAAACTCTACATGCTTTTCTTCGTTTCTGTCAAAGCCAGTCTTTTTGATGGTTTTCATAACATCGGGTCGACAAAGAACGTTACTGCTTTCCGGCTTCGACAAGAACGCTCAAATTAACTTAATTAGGGCTACAAATATTTATTACATTACTATTGTTTTTGTTCAATAGATAAAAATCATCATCTCCATCGAAGATGGATTAACCCTTTCCATCACTCCTTCTGAAAATGAATCGGGATGTTAATCAAATTCAATTCAAGGTATGACCAGGAAGTTAAAACTTAAAATATAATATGCATTGCTATTTAAGGCTTGTTGGTCAGACTTCTTCAATTGATGCTCCGTTATCCACTAATGGCGTCACAAGTGGTGGTGTCACCCTGTCAATCCCAGGTAGCCTGGTGCCGGTCGAGATTCGGGCTTTGATTACCTGCCTCGACATCTTTTCATTATCCACCTCTGGATCCGCCGGTGCGTTGCTTAGCCCTGTGTTTCTATTCTCCCTAGTACGCATTTCCGAGTTCTTCATGTTCACAAAGTCTCCTGACTGACCTAATCCGTTTCTGGTCTTGCTTAGTGTCACCACTACACCAAATTGGTCCATGGTGCCAGTCTCTCTATCTCTATCGGTGTATGCGTCATTCTCCTGAGTCGAACTATTGAGGCTGACTTGAGATTCAAAGTCATCTTGCTCGTCATCAACCTCTTCTTCTTCCTGAATTTCAGCTTCATCGCTTATACCCGTTCCCATGGTAAATGGAAAGAAGGTTCCAAAGTGTTCCTCACTCTTTCTGAAAATGATGAGGAGGTTGCCGGTTTCTCCATCACGCCAACCATCATGGTGTTGCCTGTGGGTAATCTTGTAGTTGCCACATTTTTGGTAGAGATGTCGGACAGTTCCGACATCTCTTCTCGGTCCAGGATCCCGGTGAAAGCGGCAAAATCTTGATCTTGTTCTACCGGAGTAGATTCACTCGCCAATCTTCTGCTTCCTCTCCCCTCCGGTCCATGTCTCTCCTGGTTCTCATCCATTGCCGGGTCCGGATGGACCTCTACTTCTAACATTGCCTTTTGTCCTCCTGAGGAATTTTGACTCCTGGTTCCAACCATTCTGCCTGAAACTATCTTCCCTTTGTCGGTCCGGGTTCGTGTGATCCTTTCCACAAAAGGGTCGTTGATTGCTCTTTTCTCTGTTTCTCTGGTATGGATTTTCTGGAGCAATCGTTTAGGTTAGGTATCCTTGGTTTGCCTAGACTCATTTTCAATTTATAACTTTTTACTGCCTATACTCTCAATTCGATTGCTAGTTTCTTTTTAGTATGACTACTGATTACAATAAAAAAACACAAAAATTTCCAAAAGTTTCTAATAAATACTGACCACGAATCCTTGTATGTTATCACAGTACAGCGTCTATACAATTTATTCACAATAATCGATTATTCGTTGTAAGATGTGAAGCTAGTACAGTATGAAGAAATCAAATTATTTAAAAGGTAGTGTTCTCACTACCCAATCAAGGTTAAATATTATAGATTTAAAAACAAAATGAAGAAAAATAAGAATAATTTCAGTGTGTGTTTTGTACTTTAGTCAGTCGCAATGTAGTTCACAACGGACAGAACCTCTCAGTTGTGAACTAGACATTATGTCTTCTCACTGTCGCTGTCAACGTTTTTATGCTTATGGGTTCGGTGCAGACGGTCAGTACCGCGCAGTTGAATTTCTGCCAGAGATTAGTAAATAGGCACATCATCATTGACTCCCACCGTGCCTCTTCCTCATCTGAGCCTCTTGATACGTTGTTCTTCCCTATAAGGATTCATATGTTAGGGATCCTCCCTGCGTTCATCAGCTCCACCATCCGAAATAGCTGGGCTATCGTTGCACCTCCAAAAGACATCACCGTGGTGATCCAGGAGGTCCTCAAATTCTGGAGCACTCTCACCAAGCTGTCACCCAGTATCAAATGTGATGTCCCAAGCTGCAGGAACCTGGCGACTTCCTATTAGCGACCAATCGTTCAGCAGTTTCTATCAACTTTCTCACTGTTTGCTCCAGGACTGGGTCACCTAGGATGCCACTCGGGTCCGGGATTGTCACTCGACCAGTTGTAGCTGGGAGTCGCGTCTCCGTCGTTTGACTCAACTCTCGAGGCGTCAAAAGTTCCATCGGGGTCTGCCCACGAAGAATAATCCTTGTAGGTATCACTTTTTCCACGGCTGTCGTCAACGCCAGCCGCTCCGATCGCTCTTTGTCACCTCGCCTCAATCGCTCTATTTCTTCACTCTGTTTCTTGTTGCAATCCTCAAACATTCTCTTCCACATGTCTCTATCTTCTTCTGTACTGAGCATGGTTTTGGTCATTTCGTCCAGCTCCCTTCTGGTCTTCTCCAGTTCTTCTATCGTTCCGTTAAGATCTTGCTTGGTTTCGTTCGTCTGAAACTCTTCCTCTACTCTCGCACTCTTTGGTGGCACAGCTGCTCTCAGTTGTGAACTAGGCGAGGCAGCCTCGCTGTTCATTTCCTGATGCATCCTCCTCAATCCAAGCCTAGGCTTAGTGGGCAGAGGCATCTCACCTGGTTGGTAGGTCCTCAAACTTCCCAATCCAGGCTCTTTCGCCAAGTCACTTCATGAGAGAGCCCCGTTTCTCCACCTCATTACCCTCATGTTCGGGCGGTCTAGTACTCCTCTTTCTCCATTTGCTGCCATCAATAAGACTTCCGTGGGGCGGTCCCCCCGGTTATCATACCCCAAGATGTTTATTCAGGCGGCCAGCAACATGACTACCTCTGGGTCCTCCAGAGCGAAGTCTCGATGCATCAGCCGACGATAGGACGCATCTACTATCGGTGCTACATATGCCTCTGCCAGGTCCATCAATTCATCCAAGTTATAATTATCCATTCTGTTTTTCAAGTTCAATTCAGTTTGATTCAAAGATTTGACTCAAGTGAGTAATTACACGATTAATCAGGATCTAGAAAAGAGGTCACAAATATCACATTTGTCAGCTTTACAATAATTTTATTAAAATTTTTTTTAAATTAAATTAAAATTTTGATCCTATAACTTATTAAAATCAATTCACTACTAAAATTTTGGAATTTGACCTAAGAATGGACAGTCCAAACTTTGGATCTATTCCTAAGATTGTCATTCGGTTATTCATGGTCACTAATTTCTTCTTACCCAGGGTCTTAATAACATAACACATAACATAACTTAACACATATCACACACAACACACATTTAGTATGACGACTCCCTCCATGCAACCTAAACTCAGCCTTGTTTGTACAGGACCTTGTCTTCTTCTCTTCTCGTACAAGCCACAATTCTGTCCCTTTTCAGATATAACATTCCCTCTTTCTGCATAAAATATTGTCTCAGAATACGGTAACTGTCTTCCTCCAGGTCGCCTTTGTCCGGAGCTCTATTTTCGATCCACCTTTTCAGGTTGCTCGTCATGCGGTCATTTCTCTGCGCTCTTAGTAGGTCCAAGAGTCTGTACCTCGCCTTCAAGTACCTCTTCATGACCCTCATCTGAATATTCAGCTCATTGGCTGATGCGTGTCTTCTTCCATCTTAACGCACCAAATCTTCGCCAACGGCTGTGTTTTTTGTTTGAACGGTTGAAGATCAGTCCTAACTACCTCTTTTTGTGGCAACAAACTTATCGAACGTTACGATACCGCTGTTGTTTCCAGATCATCTGCTGCGTTGTCAAAGACTCTTTCACCTGGTATGAGGTAGTGATCACTTTCAGGGTCTTGATATACCTTCCTGTCCAGGTCCCTTGCTCGAGTCTCCACTAGTAGTGTGGATCGCTAGCTCTGACAATTCCGATTCTGAGCTCGAGTTCCTGTCTGAGTAGATGTCAGTTCCTGAATTACGGGAATCGTCATCTATTGAAGATTCTGCGATGGCGCACGTTCCCTCCTCCGGATCAGTTCTGTGCGTTCTGTTCATCCATCTGAACTCCCCGGACAAAATTTTATCCTCCAGGTCCTGTTCCTCATCAGGAAGTTTCTCTTCTAGATCAGACTCACCGGACAAATTTCCTTAATCCTGGCTTCGATTAACTTCCTCACCTTCCTTCTGCTGGTCTTCAAAAATAACGGTTTTCTTTTGTGTGTCGTTTCCCTGTTCTTTCCGTTTGTAGGAAGTTCTTGTTTATTTTTCTTGGGGTATTGAGGATACTAGTTGCTGAACTATTGTCCTAAAATCCCTCTCATTTTTTTTGTGTTGTCGCCTTCACGGCATGATCTTCACCTTCTCGCTGACTGTCAGTGATGCCACAGCTGCTGCCTACTCGTAATAAAAGAAGCAATCGCGTATGTCTTCATTTAGGAAAGGGTTGTACGCCATCCCTATCATTCCGGATACGTAACTGTATGATTTCTTCCTGATCGGTTCACAGTATTCACTGGATTTCGGCAGTGCTCCTATTTCATATTTATGTGGACGTAATCAAAGAAGCAATCGCGTATGTCTTCATTTATGAAGGGGTTGTACGCCATCCCTGTGATTCCGGATACGTAACTGTATGATTTCTTCCTGATCGGTCCACAGTATTCACTGGATTTCGGCAGTGCTCCCATGGATTCCCCAGTGAGCCTCAGCTCCTTGTTTGAGAACCTCCTTATTTCGTCTATTTTCTTCCTTGGTTCTAGTTCCACGGGTTCTTTCAAATTTACTCGCATTGGTTTGCTCTGGTGTATGTCCAAAAGTGCTAGCAAGAGCAAGTTTTTTTGCTCGTTCATTGCCTTCTCTTAGCATCTTGACCAGCTTATGCATGGGGTACACCTTGTCTGCATATCCTTTTATGAACTCACGGTAATAATTGGCAAAACATAAGAAACTCATGAGTTGTGTGTCCGTTTTTGGAGCCTTCCATGTCAACGCAGCCTCTTCTGCTTCCGGGTCCGGCCTCACGCTATGCCTGTCCACCATTCTTCCTAGATATTTGATTGAATCCCTGAGTATTTCACATTTCGACGGTTTGCATTTCAAGCCTGCTCTTTTTATGCAGCCAAAGACTTCATCGACGGCATCATTTTCCACCGGTACAACCCCAATTCACATGCGAATCCGGTCTTCTCTTTTCAATCATCCTCTTGTCTATTCGCGGTATCGGGTACGCATCTTTTGTTGTCACCGCGTTCAAATAGCGAAAGTCACAACAAAAACTAAGCTGGCCCCCTTTCTTTTTTGCCATGACTACCCCGCAAGCCCACGGCGATTTCGAGGGTTCTATCATGTCGTATTCGAGCAACTATTTCATATTTATGTGGTGCCATTCGTCTTGCGCCTTCCCTATGGGGAACGGCGCCTTCCTCTAGTTCGATTTCGAGTTCGACGAAGTTACAACAACCGATATCCGCCTTATGTTTTGAAAATACATCCGCGATCCGGTTTAAAACCGCCCGCGATGATTCAAAATATCCCTAGCCTATTTTCCCTTTTAAGTGTTCTATTTCTGGCAAAACCGGTTTGTCAGATTCTAATTCATATAACGAGGGGCGTTCCAGAAAGTTCGAGCAGCTCGATAAACCGTCGTCCGTTTCGGATTTCATTGAAAACCATTTATGAATAGATTTAAATTCATTAATTATTTTTAAAATTATATTTTATTGGCATGATAAAGGCAGTTCTTTTTGTCATATCTCTTCAAGTTTTGTGTTTTTGTATATTCGGTCCTCATAGGCAAAGCATAACCAAGTTTCTGTCCACAATGGATTGAAACCGTGGTGTCCAGTGTGTTCAAAAACACACTGACACAAGGTCCGTTTCGAGTTACCGAGACGCTCCGGCCTGAAATCACTGAACTTTGACTATTTGGGTTCGGTAACAAACAAACCTGTTTACTATCACTTAACGAACTCAAATTTTTCTTTCTGGAAATTGCTACCACAGCCTGTCTCGGCTGTAACTTTACCTTTCTTTCTAAAAAAAATGGTACCTGGTTTTCATCTGTTATTATTCTATTAATTAGTTTCTTAACATACTTCCGGTCCGGGTTTCTAATCCTTATTAGACCGTTGTTCAAGTCAATCATCACGTCGAAATTCCTGACAAAATCTCTGCCCAAGATAAATTGATCGGAGTAATCCAAATTCTCTACCACCAGGAAGCTCATCCAAGGATCCCGTCCTCCCATGTGGACGACCGTTATTGTTGTTCTTCCATCTACGGAAATCGCTCCTCGATTGGCTGCAACCAGTCGGAGAATCGTCGGAAATAGATCTTCCCTCGTGAAGCCCATTTTTCCCAAGTTTTTTATCGGCATCACGCTCACTACCGCTCCTGTGTCCAGAAGCCCTGTGACTCCGATTTTCTTCTCATTGTTGTCGAGCACATGTGCAGTCACATCTGCTTCGTATCCAATGTGAACCGTGTCTTGCTCCATCATGGTGTCGTGGCCTATCCTACGGACTTTAAGTTCTTCTTCACCAAATAGATTTGCCCTTTTTGGTCACCGTCTGCCGTCACGTAGATCCTAGTGTAGATACTGATCCCATCCACGTTCAGCATCACTTGATACGGTCCATAAACTTCCACGTAGCGCCCGTGAAGTTTCTTTATTCGAGGGCCACCGATTGTTAATAGCGCTCGCACAGCTCTTGATTCAGTGCGTGGCTCCACCTATCTCAGATAATCTGCATATGTATCCAAATGCATCAAAGTGAATTCTGATGGTTAACTCAGATTTCTGATTACCTGGAGTCCCGCTACCGTGATTATCGCTTGTATTTTACTTCCCAGTGGCACCGTTCCAAACGTCTGCCCGAAGATCACATTTAGTTTCATGCTCAAACTGCTTGGTGCTTATGTTTCTTCGACTTCTCATGCCTCGAAAGCGTTCAGCCCTTCCTGTATTTTCTCATTTTCCAATTCGAGCTTCACCTTTTGTTCGATCTCCTTCGTTACCAATTCCGGCTGTACTATGTTTAGAACATCCCTCTCGGCTGCCCTATAGTCGATCTTGAAGTCATCCGCCGCAGTCACCGGTCCCAGTTCACATATCTCTTCCGTTACCGCCTGCATTTTCTTCGTTGCCAGCTTTTGCGGTTTTTCTTTTCTGCGCCCCCTCCCGTCGCTTGTGTCAACAGGCGAGCCTTGCTGGCTTTCACACCCAATAAAGCTTCCTCATGCCTTGGATGCTTGATGTCTGCTCCAGCATCCCAGAATTGTGGACAATCCGATTTAAATTCACCCTCCAAGTTACAAAAGAAACACCTCAGGCAAAATTCGCAAGGACTCCCCTCATGAAATCCTCATGGTCGACCTATGACGCATCTTCATCCTCGAGGCTAAAGCCTATTGCTTTCATGCCCTGTTTGTAAGTTGGGCATGCTGACACATGATGGTCCGTCGAACTGCAATTTGCACATGATCGTCTCTTGTCCATGTCTTCCCTTGGTTTTTACCAATTGTTTCCTTGGTTTGCTGGTCCGTTGTTAAAATTGCCATAATTGTTCTTTTAATATCCAGATCTCGACAGAGGCTTCAGCAAAGGATTTTATTTTGACTTGAGTCTCAACTCCTCTGGTGTTGACGCATCGGTTGAGAGTGGTGTGTAATGTGTCGCTAACATTGTTCGAAGCTCATCATTCTTTACATCATCGATGAATTTTGAAGCTACTGCCAGGTTCAACCTTCTGTTTGACTCATCTGGTTGGCTACGCCTTCTTAGCATCTCCAAAGTGTCTAGAAACTTGTCTATCGTCTCATCTTCACGTTGCCTCCGTTTCTCGAAGCGCATCATTGCTTGGTGTTCTTGCACCCCTGAGCCAAAACAATATTTCAAAGATTTTCTCAGCAGTGTCCCGCTGGTGTTGCTTTTTGGCCATCACGCAGTTTAGGACTGTCTCTTCCAAGTTGCTGGTAAGAGCACTGCATTCTTGCCTTTCTGAACAGCTATCCAGGTATGAATACAGCCATCAGATTCGTCTTTATAGCATCTTGGTTTCTTAAAAACCCTTCTGGACTTTTCACTACGTTCATTGGTTCTAGATAACCTCAAAAGGAAGTTTTCCAAAGACTTGTTCAGTACACATCGACGAAAAATAAAGCTAGGTTCTAAAACGACTGGCTAGCGTCTAAACAATTTAAAACTCTACATGTTTTTCTTCGTCTCTGTCAAAGCCAGTTTTTTGATGGTTTTCATAACATCGGGTCGACAAAGAACGTTACTGCTTTCTGGCTTCGACAAGAACGCTCAAATTAACTTAATTATGAGCAAAAATAGTGAGCTCATGGCTGGGTATCAGTATCCCCAGACCACGAGGTCACTCCTAAAAATACGGCTACTAATATTTATTACATTTTTATTGTTTTTGTTTAATAGATAAAAATCATCATCTCCATCGAAGATGGATGAACCCTTTCCCTCACTCCTAGCTTCTCATTTTCTGAAAATGAATCGGGATGTTAATCAAATTCAATTCAGGGCATGACCAGGAAGTTAAAACTTAAAATATAACATGCATTGCTATTTAAGGCTTGTTGGTCAAGGCTTCTTCAATTGATGCTCCGTTATCCACTAATGGCGTCACAAGTGGTGGTGTCACCCTGTCATACCCAGGTAGCCTGGTGCTGGCCGAGATTCGGGCTTTGATTACCTGCCTCGACATCTTTTCATTATCCACCTCTGGATCCGCCGGTGCGTTGCTTAGCCCTGTGTTTCTATTCTCCCCAGTACGCATTACCGAGTTCTTCATGTTCACAAAGTCTCCTGACTGACCTAATCCGTTTCTGGTCTTGCTTAGTGTCACCACTACACCAAATTGGTCCATGGTGCCAGTCTCTCTATCGGTGAATGCGTCATTCTCCTGAGTCGAACTATTGAGGCTGACTTGAGATTCAAAGTCATCTTGCTCGTCATCAACCTCTTCTTCTTCCTGGGTTTCAGCTTCATCGCTTGTACCCGTTACCATGGTAAATGGAAAGAAGTTTCCAAAGTGTTCCTCACTCTTTCTGAAAAAGATGAGGACGTTGCCGGTTTCTCCATCACGCCAACAATCATGGTGTTGTCTGTGGGTGATCTTGTCGTTGCCACATTTTCAGTAGAGATGTCGGACAGCTTCGACATCTCTTCTCGGTCCAGTATCCCGGTGAAAGTGGCAAAATCTTGATCTTGTTCTACCGGAGTAGATTCACTCGCCAAGCTTCTGTTTTCTCTCCCCTCCGGTCCTTGTTTCTCCTGGTTTTCATCCATGGCGGGGTCGGGATGGACCTCTACTTCTAACATTGCCTTTTGACCTTTTTTGACTTTTGACTCCTGGTTTCAACCATTCTGCGTGAAACTATCTTCCCTTTGTCGGTCTGGGTTTGTGTGATCCTTTCCACAAAAGGGTCGTTGATTGCTCTTTTCTCTGTTTCTCTGATATGAATTTCCAGGAGCTATCACTTAGTTTAGGTATCTTTGACTTGTCTAGACTCATTTTCAATTTATTACTTTTTACTGCCTATACTCTCATTGCGATTGCTAGTTTCTTTTTAGTCTGACTTCTGATAACAATAACAAAACACAAAAATTTCCAAAAGTTTCTAATAAATACTGACCACGAATCCTTGTATGTTATCACAGTACAGCGTCTATACAATTTATTCACAATAATCGATTATTCGTTGTAAGATTTGAAACTATTACAGTATGAAAACATCAGTTTAATTAAAAGATAGTGTTCTCATTACCCAATCAAGGTTAGATATTATAGATTTAAAACCAAAATGAAGAAAAATAGGAATAATTTCAATGTGTGTTTTGTTCTTTAGTCAGTCGCAATGTAGTAGTCGAACTTGTTTCTAAAGAAAGAGCTTTCCCTGCTTGGTGCTGCACCAAACAGACAAAACTTGAAGGCAGTAATTTTCTCAAGTGGGCGTTTATCACACCAACCGAGTCCTGTGTTACCTATCTGCATTCGGACTTTCCGAGCTAGGCCTACTAAAATCCTCAGGGCAATCACTTTTCTCAAAAACGATTTGGATTTCAATTCACACCAGTCAGTTACACACTTTTTTTCAATTTAGACTTAGTGTCGCGAATATACGAGTTTAGACCTGTTTTGTTTTAGTCTTGGTTTTTTTTATAAAAGGCAAGTTTCCAATGCAGTCACTGGTTCCTAGCCTGTCTCCTAATAAACTAATACCTTTCAGTATTTTCTTTTCTTTTGTCTACTTAAGTCTTGACAAAATAATATCCCTCCGGATTGACAAAAACAGGACCCCTACGGATTGTCATAAATCGGGACCCCTCCGGATTGGCAAAAATAGTTTCCTTCCGGAATGGCAAAAATAGTTTCCTTCCGGAATGGCAAAAAAATACCCCTCCGGATTGGCAAAAACAGCACCCCTCCGGATTGCTACAATAGTACCCCTCCGGATTTGCAAAATAGGGACCCCTCCGGATTGGCAAAAAGAAGACCCCTCCGGATTGGGACCCCTCCTGGTTTGTACAAATAGCTTTTCAGAGACTTTCTAAAATTTCACTCGGTACCCTTCCGGATACGTTCTCCGATGCTATAATGCTGTTGGAACTAACTAGGAAGGGTGTATTCTTTTTCCCAAGACCCTTCCGGATTGAAGCTAAGCCTCTGATTTGACAATTCACCGTAACTGTGAAGGGTCTTATCACTAGCCCAGTTTCGACTCGACTATGGTTTTCTGGTTCCCTTAGCTTTCCCTTTTTGTCCAGAACAGCGTAAAATTGCCTTATTCAACCGTTACTACCCTTTGGTAGGGATGTGAGGGCTTTCCAAAAAAGTATTAAAAAACGTGGGGGGCCTACCTTCCCGAATTAGTGAATTTGCCAAAAAAATCTTAAACAATTTTCACGTTTATTTTTTTGAATAATTGATGTTTTATGAGTAAGCTCACCTAATTTCTGATCTAATGGTACCAACATCAACTAGATCTGGCCAGTAGTTCCAGAGTTATTAACCAAAACGTCTTCTTTCTAAACCAAAAAATTTTCTCTCATAGGTTCCGCCTAACTTTTTTCGCAATTCTGTTTTTATTGACCTAAAAATTAATATCCGAGCTCAAAAGGCCTCAATTTTTCTAGTTCAATGCAAAAAACCCGATCTAAAACATTTTAGCTGAAAAAATTTTCCAAAAACATTGCTATTTGGACCCCTCCGGATTGATGAATCCACTAAATCAAATACGTTAAGTTCGATTTCTCTGTAACCCGGAAGGTTATCAGCAAACGGGTTTTAAAACCTGTCGATTCACTAGTGAAAGTTGTCCGTTCAACAATTTCTACTGTCCTTATTCAAAATTTTCAAAAAATGCCTTGTAGCGTTTTGTTTCTTCAAAAATCAAGAAAATTCGGTTTTTGGTACGCAATTAGTTCCAACCACTTCCGAAATAAACTTCACCGGTTCTACCTATTATACCAGTACAGTTACGATGTAACTCACTAATTTAGCGCTTCATTCCGTTTCAAAAAATATGGATATCTCAAAAACCGCGACTTGTGAGGGGATCAAAATATTGCTATTTTGACCCTACAAACCGGTCCGCTTACTGTGTTTTCCACTGAAAAACGATATAGGAGTATTAATATAGACTGTAAAAAGAATAATACTAGTAATACTATACCCCTCCGGGTTTGTTCAATATCCGAATTAAGGTGCTTAACTCGGAAATTCTCAGTTCGGTGAAGGGTCACTACAGTGCAGTCACTGTCGAGCTCCCCACAGAGTAACATCTTACATTTTGTTCCAAAAGGGATATAAAACTCTTTAACGATACTCAACAGACGATTGTTGTTGTCCTTGAGCCCCTTCTTGTCACTTGTTTGTTTGCTTGCCGGATCAGTCTTCTTCTTTAATCCAGTCGTCTTCTTCTCTAATCCCGAGACCCTTCCGGATTGAACGCAAATAGCATTAAGGTGCTTAAATGCTCAACTAACCCTTCAATACAAGCACCACAAACGGGCCACAAATTTGATCGTAAAAATCCTGACTGATATAAATGCCTGTAACAACAAAATATCTAACAACAAAAAACGGGAGGGTCGGATCACATCTCGTCTGGGGGGATGATTTCTACTGATTTTACACTTTGTTACTGTTTTTGGTTTTTTCGGTTATTTATTTGTTTTTTGTTTTTTCTTGAGTACTATACTACTTTTGTTTGATTTCTTGTGAAATGTTCTTGGTCACGCACCACTCAGGAAATGACGGGACCGCGAATCCCCCCACCCTTCCTGGTTCGTGAATTTGCGGTCTTAACTAGGTTAAAAATCTATTCACAGAAATCCGGAAGGTTTCCGCGTTCCGAACTACCCTTCCGCCCCGGCGGTTAGAGCCGTATTAAGGGGCTTTATTATGAGCATCCGCTCGGCGCGGAGTGCTCGTTAACGGTTCTGCCGGTCATGATGTTGAAAAGAATAATACCAAGGCGCGCCATAAAAACATCTATGTAACATTCGCCCGGAAGTACACATCGACGGTGTAAAATGTATTATTAATGTTTGATCGTTTAACCTCTGAGCTATACTGATCGTTGATCTTTACGTTATTAATTTATATACACCTGCCATAAGCGCAACGGCTTTTGGTAGACTTGGAATTTGTTCACTATCTTTTGTGATTTGCAACAAATCAACAGAAAACTAATTCAATCTTTTTAACCTCTCTTACTTTATTTAGCTATCACCGTCTTTTATTTAGTCTTAAATAAAAGCCTACATTTTATTGTAGGAATCTTACCCAACCTTAGTCTTAATCTAGTCTTAGTTTAAGTTACCACTCTTAATCAACTACGAGTTTTATCCTAAACTTTTAACATGGCGCAGTCAAACGAATCGAACCTACGAGGACTAGAGTTTTTTTGGAACAACTCATTAAACGAAAATCAACACGACTGGGAAATGTGGTCGAAAAAGTTTCAATTGACAATTATCGCGAAAGATTCCGTAGACATCGAAGATGTAATTAACCCACCGATAAGAAACGAACTAGTTTACCCTACGGCAGAACCACTGGACCCGTCCGATGATCAAGCCCGTCGGGCCGAAAGAGAAGAACACCACAGAATAGCAGCACAAAATTATAACGAAGAAGTGAGAAGGAGAAGGGCGGAAGATAACGCAAAATTCAACGGACTCCAAATCGGAGACATTGACAAGAAGCTAAAATCACAGTTATACCTAGCACTCGGAAAAGAAGGACAGAAATGCTTCTCACATAAAAATCCTGGGAAAAGAATTCTGGATATTAATTTCGCAGAATTTTGGGAACTACTAAAAACTACCTTCACGATCACTACAAACTTAACATACTTACAAGATTTAAATTTTTTGGCCGAAGACAGAAAGAACATGAGTCCTTAGAAAAATTCCACGAAATACTTTCTGAACTAGCAAAAAAAAATTGTAAACTGGGGGAACTTGAGTCAGAATTAGTAAGACATATTTTCATCACAAACATGAGAAATGTCGAGATCCAGAAGAAACTATGTATAGAATACTTGACCCCAGAAAACGTACTATCCTACGTATTAGTTCACGAGAAAGGTACTAAAATCCATCAACGGTACCTAAAATTCCCAACTTATAACGCAGTACCAAGACCACAATACGTAAAGAATGAACCAACCCTAAACATTGTTGAAAATAACAAATGCCGCAACTGTAGTCAGCAATTCAAAAAAGGACATTTATCCACATGCCCGACCAGAGATAGAAATTGCAATACGTGCGGACGCAAATGACATTTTGCTAAACATTGCAGGAGTTCAGCAAGGACACAAACAAACATCGTCGAACAGAATCGAGTACCTCAGTAAAACGGAAATATCCGGGCCAACCCGCAGGAAAATCCCGAATTTGAGGTCAACTTAGACGATTTCTTAGTTCTAGCGGTAGACACGGATAGCCAAATAAATGCTGTAGAAGACAAGATAGAACGCGGAGTGAGAACAGTATTCAATCACGAAGGACTAGAACTGAAAAAGACACTAAAGGTATCTCTGGGAAATTTCAACCCTTACTATACCGAAATTCAAATTGACTCAGCAAGTCCAGTTTCATTCATGAAAAAAGATCTACTATACGAATTGAAGATACGAGATAGATTTTTAAAGCTAGAACCTGTGGACGAAATAACAAAGAAAGCATACCAGGGCTTCGGGAGTACAATCAACATTATTGGAAGAGTTCGAGTGAGAATCCGATCGAAGGGATGGGAGGCTAGCGACCAAAAACTCTTCATCACCGAAGGGGCTGAAAGAAATCTACTGGGAACTGACATCTTACCGAATCTGGGAATCGTAGTATTTCAGAAACAACCTCCACCCAATGGGCCAAAGTCATGTAAAGACCAGAAAGGATCACCCATTGGGAAAAACGTCAACCAATTAAAATTCGCATCGGATAACAAACAGGATCAAAGCCAAGAGACACCATCTCAAAGTGAGTTTAAAACATACATATCAAAACATTTTTCAGACCTCATAAAAAGAACTGGTAGATCAAAGAACTTTGTAGTTAACACTTATTTTAACGAACCGATAAAACCGATACAGGTGAAAGGGAAACGTATCCAGATACATCTTCTCCCTAAAGTCAAATTATGTATTGACAAATTACTAAGAGAAGGACACATTGAAAAATTATCTAGATGCTCTGAAGATTGTTTCATCTCCCCCATCTTGATTACAGCAAAAAGGGACGGATCAATCAAACTAGCATTAAACTCGAAACTATTGAACAAACAGATATTTCGTAATAGATATCAAATGCCAAACCTATTCGAACTAATTGACAACGTAGCAGTTACGATTAGCGGCCATGATGAAAGAAACATCTGGTTTTCATCGATTGATCTAAAATACGCCTACAGTCAAATACCGCTTTCTAAAAAGGCAAGTAATCAATGTAATTTCAACATCGTGGGGGGAGAAGTAACGGGTTCCTACCGTTTTAAAACCGGATTTTACGGACTTGGCGATATGCCTAATGAAATTCAACGCATAATGGACCGTTTGACGGAAAAATTACCAAATACCCATTGTTATCTCGACGACATCCTAATCGCCACCGTGGGTAGCGAGGACGAACATAAAAAGCTAGTCATTAACGTTTTAAAAACGCTAGACGACGAGGGACTAGCCATAAAATGGGAAAAATGCACATTCTTAACTCACAACATAGAATGGTTGGGATTTAAAATCGATGCAAAAGGGACGACACCACTAATACATAAATCTGACGCAATCACAAATCTGAAAGAACCAAACTGTATCAAAGATATTAGATCATTAATGGGATCGATTAATCAATTTAATAAGTTCATACCAAACTTAGCGTCCCTATCAACACCGTTTAGAGAACTTATTTAAGTGGTCCACAGTACACACGGAAGCGTTTGAAAAAATCAAGAAAGAAATTTGCAATACGGTGACGAACCATCATTTCGATGTAAAACTGAACACTCGAGTGAAATGCGATGCCTCACATTTAGGATTGGGCGCGTCCATGGAACAAGACCATCGGGGAATTGGAAGACCGTAGCGTTCGCAAGCAGATTTTTGATTATTGCCGAATTAAGATACAGCACCAATGAACTCGAACTACTGGGATTAGTGTGGGCACTAGACCATTTCAAAAATTACCTATTGGGCAAACAATTCTCAATTTTAACAGACCACAAAGCCTTAATAGGAGCACTGAAAGACGACAAATATACTAAAACGGCCCAATCACGTCTCACCCGTTGGGCGGACAAATTACTACCGTTCGACTTTACTGTCGAACATTTACCCGGTAAAGATATGGGATTCGTTGATTATATATCCCGACGCCCATCGGGTGAACCCGTACCAGTTTCTCTGGATGATGAAAAATTTGTTATCGCATCAGTAAATCAGATTAGTACGCTCCTAGGTTTTGATCATCTAATGCCGAGAAACTCGTGGTCGCAAAAATAAATTCTCTCAGCATTTCTTAGCACATGACGTCACTTCCTGCAACACGATTGGCCAGTCGACAGATCATATGACCAGCCAAGAAATAGAACGTGAGAAACGAATTGCGAATGCCGCTGAAACGTTACAAGCGACAGCTAACTATTCCAACATTTCAGTGTGCCAAAATTCTCACTCGCGTACGGAACAGTGTGATTCATCTTGCAAAATAAATGACTTTTTTACGAATTTTAACATCTTGAAAGAAATGGCAGAACAAATTGAATTTAACCAACAGAAAGAACTTCTTACTAATGAAAACATGGACTCTTTAACACCAAGTACCAGTAACCCGTCGGATAACCCCGTGAAAAGATCACCTAGTAAAAAGAAAACAGTCAACATATTCCCTTTTTCTTGGCCAGAAATATTTGATTCAAAATTTATGTCCCTCTTATCAAAACAAGATCTAGTTCTGAAAAAGATAATTAAAGCAATTGAGGAAGACCGCAAACAAGATATTCTACAACTGGGAAATTACTATAAACCGTACTTAAATAATGTACACGTCAGCGGAGGATGTCTTTATCTGGACAATCGATTAGTTATCCCAGCATGCCTAAGATCGACAATGCTCAACCGACTACATGAAGCTCACCCTTGCCAGTTCGCAACAAAAAGTCTGGCAACTCAGTACATCTGGTGGCCGAAAATTTATCGCGAAATCCAAGTCCACGGCGAAAACTGTATTGAGTGCGTGAAAGCAGGTAAAAACTTGAAACCTCTTATAAATCACAATACCCTAGGGAAACTCCCAACGGTCGAAGAACCAAACCAAGACATGGAATTAGATTTCGCCGGTCCGTTACTTTTAGTATGGGGAACAAAAAAATACATATTGGTGTGTGTGGATATATTTTCAAAATTCCCATCAGCTCAAATAACATCCAGCACATCGGCAAAATCTATCATAAACTTCCTTAGTAAATACATTGCTTTACACGGGATACCTAGAAACATTAGAACAGATCAAGGATCTGGTTTTATCTCCAAGGAAGTCAGAGAATTCTGCCACGAACACAACATAAAGGTGATATTTAGCTCAGTGGGTGATCATAGAGCTACCGGACTAGTGGAACGTTTAATCAGAACCATTAAGGAAAGACTCTTGGTTATGGCACAAGAACGTCCAAAACCTTCGCTAGAATTTGCACTTCTGAAAATAATAAAATGCCTAAGAACGGTAACTCAACAGTCTCTTAACTGCTCTCCCTTCGAAGCACATTTCGGTAGATCCCCAAACACCATCTGGCATAATTTGGTCAAATCACCCTCTTCAAATAACCTTGATTGGAATAAAACTTTGTTATGTATAGATAAGGGCAAAAACCTAATGAGCCGAGAGCGAAGACACGACTGGGACGCCCCCGACGATATAGAAGATGGAGACGTTTACGAAAACTCCTCATCCTCGGAGGATATCTCAAATGCAGTGAGATACGTACCAACCAGTGCTGGATCCCCAGTAAAAGTGCTTTCTCGGGCAGAAAAAAGAGATGCCTTGGGCATAAATGACTCAATACTGAATAACCCACCGGGTAAGACCACTATTTATCGAAAAGTCCAAGATAGAACGAAAAGTGAACCATTCTATAGAGTACTCAAATATGAAATTGTAAGGGAGTCAGACCACACAGTTACCTTAAAAAATGGTAAAATAATACGTAAATCTGATTTAGCTATGAAACGACAACTCACTCAGAAGAAACCCAGCCCGAGAAAACGAGATCAATTAGTTAGATTCTACGCGACTAAAGGACTGAGGAAAACTGCAAAACCGCAGAGAAATGTCGGATTTAAAAGCTCAAGAACGACGCAAAAGAAAAGAAACCTCCAGTCAAAATTCGAAGAGCTTGATATAGCGAGGCGGAACGCGGCCATGAACAGCTCTAGAGAAACTCTTCTCAGAGAGGAAGAAGAACAGAGGAAGAGATTAAGAATCCCAATAGGCCTCGAAAGTGACCAAGAGTCAAGCCCGTCGGGTAAACCCGACCATCGAAAAAGTTGCGACAATGAACCTGGAATGATGAACGAATCACATGAAGAGATCTCAGAAGATAACGCCAGCGACCTAATTTCGCTAAAAGACCTCAAGAATAAAACATCACTTGAAGCTACAAAATCGGAGGAACACCTAATCTCCGACCGAACAGATCGTAAGCCAGAAATACCGGATCATGTCGAACAGAAGATCGAGTTGGTAAGATTCCCCTGATCGACTTGGATTCAGGTGATAATGAAAGGGACCCACAAGTGACCCCACAGTTGGTTTTCCTGGACACTATTGAGGAGGCCAATCAAGCGAATCAAGAAAAGCCGTTTCTTCCGGAGAATCCTGGAGGGGAATTTAGTGTAGAGCCAATCGCCATGGCGGAGGCGGAATCTAAGCAACCATACTCTGACCTTGCCACTAAAAAACCGAAACTGTCCGGTACCGCTAAGAGGAAAGCGTCATCTCCGATGAAATCACCACCCTCGAAGAAACTGCCAGAAATCTTTACACGACAGAACACCAGACCTATGCGAACTAGACAGCCTCCCAAGAGGCTAGGTGAGAGAGTGTTTACCAGTGTAGTTGATTTAACAAATGAAGATCAGGACGGCCCAACATTTAATTCACCTAGTTCTCCCCCAGCTTACACAACGATAGAAGCAACTACCGCCGAAATGGAGAGCCATCAAGTCGACTTTGTAGACTTGACAAGCTTAACAACACCCTCATCTTCGCGTCGCACTATAGTTCACTTGCGGGAAGAAAGCTCTGTGTACCCAAGTGATCCAAAGCCCTCGGTAGCAGGTGACCAACATACTCCTCGCAAGAAGGTCAAAATTAGTCCTGAGGTCTGTACCACTCAATTCAACCCATCGGGCCTACCCTCCGAAACCTCTTATTCAACATCTGATCCCATTGTACTTGACCCGGACTGGCTGAACACTTCCTCTATCATTTCGGCGATAGAACTCCTAGGACGGCCAATGACGCTGGAGGAGTTAAAGAGATGGACAATCAACAAAACGGCAAATCGGGAAGCGAATTAGAAGTAGGAGTTTCAGTCTAGATGCTATCAAAAACTTTCATAAACTCTCATGAACTCCATTAAAAACTTTTATTACTCTAGTATTCTGTCTATTGTTGAATGCTATGTAACATTCTATCGCCTTTAGAGTCATATAAACTCCCAGTGCTGGCATAATACGCCAAAAACGTAGATTACTCCTGGCAACACTTAAATTTTTAATTGAGCCCCATAACCTCGTTTTCAATGATGTTAAATTTCTCTATCACCCATTGGGTGCTACCACTCGATAATTATTAGATCTATCCATCATAGTAGTACCCTTCTTAATTGGGCCTGCCTTTGGGGATATTACCCTGCCTACCCTACTGCCTCAATCACCCAAGCGCTATTTCAGTTCTTTGCTCGTCTATAGTAATTGGACTACATTTAATTTCGCCTGACGAAACATGCTATTTGATCTAAGGTGCTTTGTTTTTTTCTTTTGTGTTGTTACTTAAAGAATACGTCTTCCAGCCCATCGGGCCCGTTTGCGCGGTCTTTCCCGACCCGTACACCCGTTCCTTCGTTCTGGTAACCGTGCATTAAGTTTTTGTTCAGTAGGAAACACGCTTTCTTGGTCCTCGGTGCTTTGTCGAGATTAATGTCTTCTAGTAAATCAGAAAAACTTTTGGGGTCATGGCCAACGAGCCCACTTGTTCATTCAACCTAGCGCCTAAATACTTTTTTTTGCGAGGCGAAAGTAATATGTTTTAGATAAATTTTCGCGGGGAATGTAAAATGTATTATTAATGTTTGATCGTTTAACCTCTGAGCTATACTGATCGTTGACCTTTACGTTATTAATTTATATACACCTGCCACAAGCGCAACGGCTTTTGGTAGACTTGGAATTTGTTCACCATCTTTTGTGATATGCAACAAATCAACAGAAAACTAATTCAATCTTTTTAACCTCTCTTACTTTAGTTAGCTATCACCGTCTTTTATTTAGTCTTAAATAAAAGCCTACATTTTATTGTAGGAATCGTACCCAACCTTAGTCTTAATCTAGTCTTATTTTAAGTTACCACTCTTGATCAACTACGAGTGTTATTCTAACTTTTTAACAGACGGAAAATAAAGCTAGGTTCTAAAACGACTGGCTAGCGTCTAAACAATTTAAAACTCTACATGCTTTCCTTCGTCTCTGTCAAAGCCAGTTCTTCTGATGGTTTTCTTAACATCGGGTCAACAAAGAACGTTACTGCTTTCCGGCTTCGACAAGAACGCTCAAATTAACTTAATTATGAGCAAAAATAGTGAGCTCACGAGGTCAGTCCTAAAAATAGGGCTACTAAAACTTATTACATTAATATTTTTTCTGTTCAATAGATAAAAATCATCATCTCCATCGAAGATTGATTAACCGTTTCCCTCACTCCTAGCTTCTCATTATTTGAAAATGAATCGGGATGTTAATCAAATTCAATTCAGGGTATGACCAGGAAGCTAAATATATGACAGTTTGAGTCTTGGTCCCGATAGCCCTCCGGATTCTGGAATACGGGGAAATAGCACTCCTATTTCTTTCCGGAAGACTGGACACGTCGTTCCAACACCCTTCCTCGTTCGTGTGAATTGCTCGGTAACGATTGTAGCGGCACAATCGTTACAACTCGGAGCAATTTCCGACCATTTCCAGTTAAAACTTCTATATGTCGTTATTTTCTCGTAGTTGTTTTCACCGCAACTATTAGTGTTCTGTTTTCTTCTGTTTTCTTGTTCAAAACGGCCGTTTTAGCATTTCTCAGAATGTGACGTCACTATTCGAATTTTGGAAAATTAAAAATTCCAAAACATTCCGACCCTCCTTTTTACCTTTCCGATTTGTGTAATTGTTTAAATAACGTCTCTAATCTGTTAAAACTATCAATCTTCCAGGTTAACCGTTCTTTTTCTGGTGAATAAAAATTCGAATGCGAAACTGCTTTTTCGTACATTCTGGTCGAATGTCACAATAATTGCGGAATTTTTTTTTTTTAATAATGCTAGAAAAAAATTGCTATTTGCACTTTTACTGAAATCAACTCGATGAGCATCAAAAGTATAGTTATCACGCGGTAAAAAGGCCGGAAATAACTTAGCAAAAATCTGTTATTAAATCTTTTTTAATTATCAAGTATAGAATAGTACTAATAGTAGAAGGTGGCAGTAGCAGTGCACCCCGGTTTTCAGCCGGCATGAAATTTTGATATCAGTTGTACGATCCACAGGAGCACAGTAGACACCAGGTGCATGTGTCTTGTTGATTGCAGCTGTTTTAGAAGCAGTTGAAGTTACGTTTCTTTGTTGGAGTGTCGCGGAATTGGGTAAATCAGCCCTTTGTTGTATTTTTTCAGTTTCTTGACTTTGAGGAGTACCATTTCTGTGATGCAAACCAAATGACTGGGACAACATAACCGATAGAAGCTTTCAATTTGTTTTAAGATTTGCGTGTGACGAGATGTTTCGTTTGAGATTGAAGAATGCCCGCTATGGTTTGCTGACCCTTCGTTTGCTGTTTTTGCTCCACGAGAAGTTTTTTGCCATAATCACGCCTAGATCGTTCTGGGAGTTTTTAGTACCAAGTTTAGTATCAGCCGTTCTGTCAGTTACTGTTTCTTTTGTAGATAGCACTTTACTTTTTTCCCTATTCATTACCATTGAGTTGTCGATGCTCTATTTTTTTATTTGGGTTGCCAGGATTTTGAGTTTTTCGTTTTTCTTTGCGATGACTTGGAAGTCGTCTGCAAAATCAATTGACATGTTTGGCGTGACTGGTTCAGGAAGATCGTTCACATATAATACGAAAATGAGTGGGCCGAGTATAGAATACTGCGGTACCCCGCTTGTGACAGCTCTCTGCGATTCTCGATATAATTGATTGATGTGGGACCTTGTCAAATACTTTACTGAAATCTATGTATAGCGCCCGTAACATCGAGTTTTCTTTAGGGTCTGATCTTAGGTATATTTGTTTGAGAAATAGCAATAGCTGTAAAATGGCTGACCTGTTCGTTCTGGGTGTATTTTCGTTTCCATTTCTGGGTGTAATCGGTCGAACCATTTTTTTTTCAAATACCATGGATACATTAGCCAGAAGAATAATCGGGCTGTATTGGGACATATCCGCCTTGTTGTTTTCTTTAAAGACTGGGGTTATTTCATTTGTTTTCCGGAGGCGTGCAGGTTTGAAAGATGATGCAGGAAAGATGATGCTTTATTAATGCAGATTTGAAAGATGAGTTTTAGTGACTTTGCGGGTGAAGTAGCGTCTTTTAGGATGATGTTTCCTATGTTGTAGGCATTGGGTGATCTCTTCCTCGGTTATTGTCAAGTAGTTTAACTCTGGTTGAATTAAAATTTGTTTGCCAAATATTTTACCCCATTTGCCGAAAACGTGGGTGAAGAAATTGTTGAAAAGGTTGCATTTTTGCTCTTTGCTTACGGCTTTTTGTTTTACACCTTATGATAATTTAAGGAACATTTCGCCAGATAGGGGATGTTATTGCGTACTTCCGTTTCATTGTCGCGACTGTTTTCCTTTGATGTGAGGTTGGGGGTCTAATCCAGGTTGGGAACTCCGACCTGTGTTTGGTGACTCTGAGTATTTTTTCGTCGATGCTGATCTCCAGACAATTATACCACTGAAGCAGGAGGACGTCAGTATTGATGTAGCAGTAAGATTTAAAAGGCTGGTTGACGATTTGTTTGTTGAAACCGAACCAATCGGTTTTGCGATATGCTGTTTAATTGTTGGTGGTATTGTTCTGCTCGATGCTGGAACGGACATGTTTGTTTTGTATGCATAGTGATCTGAGCATTTTTGCTAAATGACGATTATTTAACTTCTATTGCTGGGTTAGTAGTCAAACTTAACACAGAGGTTTGTGTCTGATGCAAGGAATATATCAAGATTTCTGCCTTCTGAACATGCATGCCATACGCAGGTGTAAACTATGTTTCTCTACAATGCCCAGAAGAGTCAATTCATATTCGCCGTTAGAAATGAGGCTGTCCCAACTTGCTTCGGCTGTTTCTATATCTCCGGTTAGGATTAATTGCAATTCACTGTTTAGTTTTTTCTCTGTTTAAAGAGCCAAGAAGTTGTTCAATAAATTCTTCTATGTTTTGTGGCATTGCTCTGTAAGAACTGTTTTTGGGGGATCATAGAGACAGCAGAGAATAATCTGCTTATTGCTCGTTTTTATTTCAATGGCAAAACATTCGAGTTCAGTATTGAGTTCTACTGTAATGAGGAGGCCTCCGTTTTAAGTGTTGTGACGAATTGTGGGTCGACCTGTTCTGTGTATTATGTATTCTGGGAGAAAAAGGGCACCGTCGGGTATTGCAGTTGTGAGACGTGTTTCACATAAGCATAGGATATCGTAGTCGTTTGTAAGGACTGCGTTTGCAAATGTCATTCGTCTACTGTTCTCTAGCAGACTCCTTACATTGAAACTTAGAAGGTCGAGCGGAATTTCAGAAATAAGTCATTGTTCTGGTTCTGAGGGGATATTTTCCCAGTTGTCCAAGTGTTTGTCGTTAGTTTCATTAATGTTTTGCCGAAATTTGAGGTTTATAATTCGTAGACGTTTTTTGTGGTGTTTCTTCTCAATCATTTTTCTCTGTTATTTCAGCGCTCGTTTTTCAATCTTTTGATCGTCGGGGCAAAAATTCTTGTTCATGTTTTTATAGTTGTTTTGGGTAGTTTTTCAGCTTATGCAGCGATAGCAGTATTAGCCGACGGTGGTGTCGTGGTTTTAACGATAAGCGTTCCATCTTAATCCTTATTGCCATCATAGTTCCCTAGCCGTCTTAAGTCGTCGATCGTGCAGTCGATGTTTAGAAAAACCAAAATTTCTTTCACTTCATTTACGTCATGTTCGTACCGTTCTCTTGTCGATTTGGCCTTTGACTCCTTGATGCCTCTCACCCGTAGTCCATCATAGTTGTACTTTTTCTTCGGATTTTGTATTCTGTTGTCTTCGTTGTTTTAATGGTGACGACATCCTTGGCTGTTCGATGCGCCATCTCGGTCCTCAGGGGAGTTGTCTGGTCCCGTATGCCCTCTATATTTTTGATGTTAGTTGTCAGGGATTGAAGTTTTTTTCTACTTCTTCAACGCTTTTCATTATTGGCTTTATGTCAAAGTTTTCTCTGGTGGAGGCAAGTTTGTCCAGCATACGATCCCTTTGGTTGAGGCGAACACACTTGTTACATATCAGTAGAAGGTTTTTACTGACCTCGCTAATCCCGAAGGTGGCAAATTCGCTCCTTTGGGTGCACTTTGCGGTCAAGTGCATTGAGTCACCAGAGGAGACACACAGAAACACGGCGTCCACGTGGGGTTATGGGCTTTCTGCAAGTTTGACAGCATGGTTGCCTTCATTATGGAAAGGTCAAAATACCTCGGCATTCCTCCACTTCGTAGAAAACCTAATTCCTCTGATGCAATAAGAGTGTCGAAGTTTAATTTTAGCTTTTGATTCAAATTTCTCAAAAAAACCTTAAAAATCTAATTCCTATGGTTGCACTGGGGTTGTTGAAGCCTAAAAAATGTGAGAAAGAAGTTGAAGTTGAAGTTACTCGCGCTTCTTAGGAAACTGAGTTCCTATGGATACATACGGTACTTAACTCCGTTTTGAATAGAATCCTTAACGTGTGGTCTGGCCTTCCCAAGCTTTTTATGCAACTCAATTCCTATGGATGCACTGGGCTGGTTATAACACAAGTTACTCGATAGGGATAAAAAGTTTAGCGATGATAAATTTACTTATTTTTGAAGTTCAAGAGCTTTACGCTTGTTGAGTCTCTCCTTTTGGCCCTTGTTGAGCTTCTGCTTGTTTTTGTCGTTGTCGGTCTGGTCGTTATTGATTCTTGTATCCTTGTTTTTCTTGTTACTCAGTCTCTTCTTTTGCCTATCTTCACTCCAGTAAGGTCTGCTCTAATTCGTACTAATAAATTGACAAGCAAAAGCAATAAAAACAAGAAAAATTCATAACAATATTTGGATGAATGTTTGCGACTTCGTGTTTTAATTGGATATTTGTGCGTTTTCTGGAAGATATCAGATCTTTAATGACGTCAGTAACCAGCATTCCACAGGTTTTTAGCTCTTCGGAGATATCATGAGTACCTTCTCTCCGAGTGTAGACGATGGCTTCTGATTGGTTGTTGATGATTGGGGCTCGGAGTTCTTGGACTAACTGGGTGGGAGTGAGTGATAGGAACTTTCTTGTCTCGCAGTTGAAGATATTTCGTGTTTTGTCAACAAGTTGTTTATTGTGTCGGCCACATGACTAGATTTGTTCGTCGTCGGAGCACACCTCGTATCCTTACCAGGTTCCGAACTATCTTCGAAGGAGTCTTCGAATATGGGATAGAGGAAAGCCCTGAGATGACTGCGCGTCGACTTACAAAACGTTGATGTTCTCCTCGCTCTAGTGATGACTTCAGATAATTTAGGGAGCTGACCCCCACAAAAAAAAACCATATTGCAGTAATCATCTGAAACTATTTAAACACCCTCAAACCAACAAATAAACACACATATAAACACATAAAAACATTCTACAAGCGTCAAATAAAACAAGAAAAGGCGAAAAAAAAGAAAAAAACTGTGGCTACTAAAAATTTATGAAGTCCCCTGCCCCTCAAAACAATTACGCAGCTTGTGAAACGACGCAATATATGGCGACTAAACCGCTGAAGGTTATCAGGTCGAAATCTATCAGGTCGTAAAACAAAGAAAAGAAGAAACTACAAACAATTCACAGGCAACAGAGACAAGTACACGCAAACTTTTTTTGCCCATCGAAAGGCGCAAAATGCAGCCATTAGTACCAAAATATAATAAACCTAATTTTTTCAAGCTGAAAAAATTGTTTTTATGAAAACCATGAATTATAATCAATTTCTATTAAGATTTTAAATATTAGTGCAATCCATATGTGAACATTAAATTTACACATCTCTTGGAACCACTCCAAATTAGAACCTTGATCGGTATAAAATAGGAGGAGCTTCTGAAGCCAAAAAAAAGGTTAAAAAAAGTAAAAAATATAAATTTAACAAATCGAGTTGGAAAAATCACAACCAACATTAAAACCAGATTTGATCAGGTCGGATCTTTAAAAAAATAAACTCAACCATTGTTATTATTTGCAACCGAGAGGAGTAGCAAAGAGGACAAAGACGTGAAGGAGTCAAGTAATGAGTCCTGTAAACAAAGTTGTTTATGGGAGGAAGAAGTCTTGTAACCAATTGCAACACCCTTGTTACCTCTAATTTAAATTTTGATTTTCTAAATAAAACTCCCAAAAAGCTGAAAACTCTCAAAAAATAACTTCAATTGAACTTAAATCAAGCATAAACAAGCAAAAGTTCAATTGTTCAAATTTAGACGACGAAAAATCAAAAATTAGACGCGAAATTTTTTTAATGTCGTCCGAATCGCGACTGAAAGGGCTTGATATGAAATATCTTTCAAACCATCTCGGTGATTTTTCGTGCAAATGATTTTGGGTGAAAAAAAAACAAAAATACGCCCAAACACAAAGTTTCTCCCCATTTTCAATGGTGGCAACAATGAGCAACGAAACGAAACCTCCCAAGTAGGAATAAGTCCGTAAATCTTTGAGCCGAAACCAGCTGACTACAGTAGCATTTGCCCAAAAAGACAAACCGACGGAAAAACTAGGTCCTGAAACGACTGGCTAGCGTCTAACCACAGCTTCACATGATTTTAACCGTCGCTACGAAAGTCAGTTTAATGTGTGGTCCATTAACATCGGATCGACAAATTTATTACTTTTCAAGGCTATCGGCCAAACCGGGCAATTTAACTTAGTTAATGCAAAAAGAGTGATCACATGGCTGGGTCCCAGTACCCTCAGACCACAAGATCACTCCTAAAACTGAAGCCACTTTTTATTATCCTATTGCTATTGTTTTTGTTGATTAGATAGAAATCATCATACCCATCGGAGAAGGGTCAACCCTTCACCTCAATTCCTTGCTTCTCATATTCTAAAAACTGAATTAGATGTTAAATATAATCAAATCAAGGCATTCCGGTAAGCAACTAATTGTTTGATTTAGTTTTTAGTATTTAATCCGGTCGAAGAGCTGTCTTCTTGGTAATCAGGAAGGGTAGCAGATCTTCCCAATAACCCTCCGGATTCTGGGTAATTGCTCGGTAACAACTCTAGCTGTACAATTGTACAATTTGGAGCGTTCCTGGAATATTGATGTCGTTTGCTGTTATTCTTTCGAGTATCTCGTTTTTTTTTCAATCGTCGTTGTGATTTTCGCGCGTTTTCAGTAGTCGATGCATGTCTACTTTGAAAATTTAAAACAAATGTTTCCTCACTCCAAAATGACCCTTCCCATTTCGTTCAATTGTACGAATAACACCGTGAATTCTTCGACACAACCTCAAAATTTACCAAAAATATTTCGTTTCTGCCATGCATTTCAGGCCATTCTGGTCAAATTTCGCATACTCCCAGGACAACCCGGTCAATGTCCTCATTGAACTTTGAGTAACTCATTAAACCGTGTCATCAGTTAGTGTCATCAAACAGAACTTACAAAATACTTTTATCAGCAGCACATTGACTCACTTCGTGCTATAAATGGCATCATACTACATCACAATAACTTTCCAACAAAAACATACGTCTGCTCTCTGAGTATATGAGCAAAGATAAAATGTCATTTCTGAAGTTTAGTGTATTGTCTCAATAAATAAATTTTTTTCTTAGGGTTAAAAAGGATTGGGATGCCGGACAGTCCTGCCAACCAACAAAATAAAATTGACATAATATGCTCTTTCATTCGGTTTAGTTGATATTGGTCCTGAATATTAAAACTAGGAAAGTCGTTGGTTAGAAGGAACAAGGAAATCATCTCCCTCTTCAAGCGATTACTCAAGATTTCATGTCATAACAGAGTGACAGTCTTCCTAGTTGACTAAAAACAATCATGCAGGCTGGAATAATTTAAAAATAACCTCCTACCAACCGTTTTTAGATCCATAGTAAGGGTCTCTGAAAACAGTAACCAAAACCATAACGCAAAAATAGAAATGCAGTAATAATTTAAACTCAAAATAACAAAAATCTTTTCTTTCATCAACATTCAATTTCAAGATTCATTTGAGATTGATTTTTTTCCTCAATTTGAACCCTTTGATCATTTCATTTTTCTCATTTTCGTCGTTTAGAAGTTCTAAAACTTCTTAATTATTCTTATCTTTTTTGCATCTTGTTATTCGGATATTGTCACTGTTCCATCCCTTCCTCCTGTGACATTGACTCCTCACTCTCAATTTCTGAGTCTTGCAACACATTGGTGGCCATTCTGACGCTGTTGGAGGCGGTTTTCCAATACCTCTGCCCATATCTTCTTTACTTCCTATCGGAATGATCAAGATTTTATTTTTTGTCTCAAAGATCTAAATCTTCTAGACAATCAAGTTCTTCTAATTGTTCTTTGGTCGGTGTTTCCTGTCAAATGGTCTCCCTAACATGAGCTTCCATCCATCTAAGTGCCAGCATAACTGCAACTAGTCTGTGATGCGTCTGGTATACCAATGGAGAGCAGCTCTTCAGATTCCCACATCAACACGAGATTACTTCGCCCAGGATACAACCATGAGACTTCTGCAATTTCGTTTTGCTGACGCTTCCAGCAGTAGTTCCATCTCCATCATCACTGAGTTGGATTTTGTCACTGTCGTCTACTGCATTGTAATCCGTTGCTGTTGATCCTTTCTGCTTCTGTCTTTCAAATTCCTTAAAGTTCCCACTAGCATACCCCATGAACTTATTTCCGAGTGTCGGTTTTAGCTCGTCCTTGGTTGTTTCTGGAACTGCGGCGTCTATCTTGCAGAATAACTCATAAGGTGTCTCCGACATCGTCGCAAGTCTTACATATTTTGGAACTGAGAAAGCCTGATCCACTCTGTCCTCGTGATTTTCACGTTCACTGCCACAAAATGTACTAGGTATCGGCTTTTGAACATTAGAGCCACTGTCGAGCCTACTAGGTGTCTACTTCCAGCCTGTCGCGATAAATTTTACTCTGCCTGATGTTCATATCCACTTTTATCGCTTCTCTCCATTTTCCAATTTTTTTTCTGTTCAAATTAAACACTCCCGGAAACACTTCTACATTGAGAGAAATATGTTTTTGTTCTAGATTCAAAAGTGAACCTGAAGAACCAGACATGCTGTGGAGTTCTAGTGCAGTCACTAGATTCACTTCAGTTCCTCCATGACAATTTGAGATTAGTTCAGTTTCCGTTTTTGCTTTCAAATCACATATCATTTTTATAACATATAGTTCCGAACAGTATCTTCAGTTGCTTATGCTGTTTGGCAAGTGTTTTCACACGGTCAAAGTCTCTATACATGTAATCTTCTAGTCCCCAGACTTTTGCCAGACATTTACCAAGTTCGACCCGGTCTTCTGGTCCGCAGCCAGCAACTCTACACTCTTATCTCGGTTGTTCCTAGAATCTGTAGTCATCAAGTTGTAGATGAGGTTGGGGTCGCTCAAATTGCACTCTGCAGTTAATTCTCTCTGCACGTCCTGCGTCGCACGCAATATCGAATAAGCATTTGGACTCGGTCACCATGATGGCTTCATTAACTCCAATAGTACCATCAAGCTTGTCCTCCGTCGCACCAATTCAAACTCCACTCTGTTCTTAGATTTTATTATAGAAATTGCAGTAATCTTTTCTTTCATTACAAATCGTAGCTTGACTTGCTGACTGTCAATACTTCTTATTATTGATTTTCTTGACAACAAGAACCCTAGTAACACAGCTTATTCATAGACGAAGTAACAATCTCCTGTGTCCTCATTGATGAAAGGATTGCACACCATTCCAACGATTCCCGACAACTAGTGGTATGACTTCTTTCTGATCGGTCCACCGTATTCACTGAACTTCCTGATGTTCATATCCACTTTTATCGCTTCTCTCCACTAGCAGCGAGGTTGGGGTCGCTCAAATTGCACTCTGCAGTTAATTCTCTCTGCACGTCCTGCGTCGCACGCAATATCGAATAAGCATTTGGACTCGGTCACCATGATGGCTTCATTAACTCCAATAGTACCATCAAGCTTGTCCTCCGTCGCACCAATTCAAAAGTGATCTCCATTAAGTCCCCGTCGATTCTTTCGTGAGCTCAAGTTTTTTATTCGAGAAACGTCGGATCTCGTTGCAATTCCTCGGGGGCCCCAGTTCCACAGTTTCTTTCATGTTCACTCGCAGTGGCTTTGGTGAATGTCCAATAGCGCTGGTAAGAGCAAGGTCTTTGCCAACTCACTGCTTTCTCTCAGCAATTTCGCACGGGCATTTAGCGCTGGTATCGACATTTGCTTTCACATGAACCGGACGGAACATAGAGCGTCTCTCCGTTTCGCACACGCTACTGCCGTTCCTCTTCTGCACAGATCATAAGGTCCAATAAGTTTGTCATTGAGAGAGCACCTTCTATTCTTTTGATCTTTTGCTTTCTTCCAAATCGTACTCTTGCATTATCAGTCCCGTCATACACCAAGCAATTCTGAGTTGCAGCTCAATTGTTACGTACTGTAATGCTATTAGAGCTTGTATTTTCACAGTAGTTTGCATTTCTTCTTCTCCCCGTTTGCTCCACCGTTTCTGTGTGAATCTCTGAAGAGGCAAACGTTCCATATGCCTTCTGCTTCCTTGTCGTGCCTTTGGTCAATTCTTGCAGGTAACATTCTATGGCACTATTATTTTCTAGAGCAATTAGATGTCCTCTAGCTGAGTTTCTGTATTCCTTCTTTTCCATGTATCCCCCTGCGGGCTCGTCTATCGATACTGTGTCCGAGACCGTCAATCGGTTGCGTTCAACTTTGGTGAGCTGTCCATTTCCGTGGTTCAAGCATGATGGTTTGAAATCCCTAAGAGTACTCTCACCACATTGGCCGAGTGTTTCCATACCTAGCGTGGCTCCAGTAAGAGTGCGGTCACTCCTCTTGGTTTTTTGGCTGACTGATCTTAATCCTGCCATGAGGATGGGTGGCACCATCGCTACAACGGTCAGCGTGCCAGGCAACCTGTTTTGAACGTGCCAGGCAACCTGTCATCGCCCTGACCCATATCACCGTCATCTTCAACTCGCTTACGTTTAGCTGAATTGCTAGTTTTCGTTGGAGGTTCAGAGTCCACCTTTGGCTTTCCAGTTTTTTTCTTAAAGTTACCTTGCTGCCTAACTTCATCTTCATGTCGTTGATCTTGTCAATCACCATCTTCGATCGCCTCGTTCCTTTTTGAATTCTGGACAGGTATACCATTTCCTCGTTGCTTTCTTGGTGCGTCATCTTAAACGGGGAGTTTGTCTCACTTTCATCAGTGGCCGAATCAAAAAGCAATATGCTCATTCTCCCTTCCCATTTGTCTAGTTAGTCAAGAATTGCCCGCATCAGTGCTCTGTTGAGACATATTTTCAAAATCGACTGAGTTCCGTAGCACTTCACTACTGTCCAGACGTCCTCCACAAAGCAACTCTGTGCATACCACAGCTTGTTCTGTTTTCATGATCCCGGTGGTAAACTTCCCACTCTTCTTCTGGCAGGATTCTCAAAAAAGATACTAGCGCTGAGTCTTCTAACTTTCTCCTGCGTGGAAACTACGTTAAAAAATTTTGTAGTAGTTTCAATCGTGCTAGGAGAGTTATGGTCTGCACTATAATCTCCGGCAAATTATGGGCTGCATTCAAAAAGGTTGAGGAAGGCTTCAGCGTGGAAGTTTCATCTTCTGCTGGTTCAGCCGTCTCTACCAACGTTTCTGCTCCTTCTTCGTTTCCGTCCAAAAAACTGAAGTTCATGCTAGACGCACCAACTACTGGGGCTTTGTTGTCGTCTGTTCTCGCTTGACCGGGATCCTGCTTCATTGATTCTTTCGGTTGAAGGTCTTCATTCTCTTTATCGTCTCGCTTTTTTTTTCTTCCCAGACCCTGAAGGTCCTTGCTCAACAGTCGTTATTTCAACTGGAAGCTTTAGCCCGATTACCTTACTTGCTGACCGGCCTTCACATTCTCCGTGTTCAATCACAACTTTCGAGCAATCGATGGACGCTAGAGCAGTCCTAGTCAGCAGTTTTCCAGTTATTGCCAACTCTGGTCTCCCATTCATGACTATTAGTGCAGCTTCTTGTAAATCTGTTTTGCCTTCCATTGCAGTTGTTGCCAGCTCCAACTTGGCCCTATCTTCCTCAAATCTTACAAGTTTCGGAGTGCCCGCATTGCTCATTCTTCTCCTCGTCGACTCATCCGCATTTGCAAACTGCGTATATTGCAGCACGGCAGGTTTTCTGCAGACGAAGCACGGATCCATCAATTCGGAGAAATTTGCCATCCTCCTTCCATTGTTTTGGATGGCTTTCAACCTGGGAGTGTGTACTACGGAGTCTGCTACGAGCCATTCCTTGTGTCGTAAGGTCTCAAATTCGAGAGCTCATTCGATCGCGGAAGTGATTGTTGAAATTTACCGCTGTCATATCGGGCTCTGCTTTTTTCACAAACAGCAAACCTTCGCTCATCAATTCACGTAACACATTCTGCTCGCACAATTGAGTGTGATTCTGTAGGCGTCCCCTTTTGCGTCAGGGAACGTCACAATTTCGCTGACGCCCCTGATCAGTGCTAAGGGATCTGTCCTCTTAGCGAGTGAGCCCTGGGTAATTTTTCGCCAGAAAGGATGCGGTCCATCCTTCTCCCAACCCTTCCAACATGCGATCCGTCTTCTCCTCGCTTGTTCTCTGTCCAGAATGCCTCGGGTGTTGTCTGGCACATCCTGTCCACGAATTCCGCTGACTTCTCTCCTTCGTTTTCCGCCAATTTCAATTCTCTTACCAGGTAAGCGTGTATCTTCGCGATCATCGGTTGGCCCACTCCAAAGCGTCCGCGTCCCAATGCTCCTACTCGAAGAGTCCAGCGCAGCCATTTGGTTTGCCTTCGGCTTCGTTCGCAAAACGATAGCCTCCAAAAGAGCTTTCGTTTCTTTGGCGTTCTGCCTCTTTTACTTTGCTTCATCATCGAACTCCATTCTTCCGATCCGCAGAACATTAGACAACTCCACTATCACCTGAGGATTTTTATCAGTTCCTGTCTTTATCTTCAGCTGCTGGCTGAAATTGGACAGTTCCAATCCAACACTTCGTCTAACACAAGCAAGTGTAATGAATGCTCTTTCAATCCTCTCATAGCGTTTGATATATCTGAACATACTGCAGGCAATTCTGACCGAAGAGGTCTAAGATTCCTCACCTCCACTTTGCGAATTGGGGAAGTCATGATCACATCATATTTCCCTTCTGAGAGGAGCGCTATCATTGCATACGCAAATTTCAATCCGTCCGGGGGTGTTCATATCCCGAGGATAACACAAAAACTGGTTTTGGAGATATATTTTGGAACCCGCCTTCTTTCAACACGACCTTGATATCACCTATGGATTCCAGAAAGTCTTTGAATGCTGGACACACCGCAGCTTCTGTCGAACCCCAATCGCGATTAATATGGATTGCATTCAATCCAGGTCGGTTCCCGCCAACATTATCACATCGGGCCAGATTAAGGACTTGGAGGTGTTCACAAAGTCCAAGCTCGCAATCACTAGTATCTTCACCTTTCTCATCTCTGCTTTGCAGTAGGCTGCGAAAATGGTCTTGTCTATTCTGAAACTCAATTCAAAATATCGTTCTGCATCCTTTTCCTGTGTCACTTGCTTCGGATAAGCTCTCTCCATCACATGGGCTGGAGGCGCTCGCACCTGTTTAAGCATCTATTCATGTTGCCTGGTGGGTCCCCGTCTTCTCAGGAACCTCCCCGGTCTCTCCTCTCTGGTTTGCTCAACTTGAGTCCTCCTTACATCTTGCAATGGTATGGCATTCACAGGACCAATGGTGTTGTTTGACGGCAGTCCCTCAATGTCAGCCAACCGTAATGCTGTCGTAGAGCTGAAGTTGATTTCTGCCGCGATCAACCGGTCCACTCATACGATCGAGTACAGTGCATTGACTGACAGTATCGCACCATTCAGCCTCCTCTTTACACCAGCTGCAAATCTCACTGTCTGAAGGTTGAATTTCATCAAATCTTGCTTGTAATTGTGTTAAGGGGACGATGTCAGTCATGACCACACCAGGGAACTCCTTTATGGACGTAGTTCCTCCCTGAACGTAGTCGTCGTCGTCGTCGTTGTCTCGGATCTAGAGTTACCTAAGGTTGTTTCCATCGTTTGATTGACTGTTCCATTTCTTCGTCGGGGTTGAATGGTCCTTCTCGCTGGTACTTCACTCAATCGATCCAATACGTCTGACTTCTGTTCTTGCTCAATCGAGCTCTACATCACTTGAAGCACGGCTGGGATTGATTCCAAGCGTTTCTCCAAATTAGGCGGAACAAAAAGTGAAATCGCTGGCTTATTAGTCGTTTCCTCCGTTCGTAGAGCTCCAGTGTCTAATAAATCCACCTTCAAATCGTTTCATTGTTCCTGGAAGACACGTTTCACTCAGACTTGTCCTTCTATACTAATGAATTGTACTCCGTCAGTGGTGAATCGGGCTTTATCCAGAGCTCTCAACCCGTGCTCCAAGTCCACTAAGATCTTTGGTCAAGCATTGCTTACTCCAGATTCCGCACTTTGTCGTTCCACCTCACGACTCTTTCATTGTGTCTTCTAGCCGTTGTTGATTGTGTTCTTTTGATCATAGGTATTTTGATGGTCAGTACCGAGCACTGAAACTTTTACCACACTGCTGTATACAAGCACACCAGCTTCTCATTGAGCTTCTTCTAAGTCTGTACTTTCGGAAAGGTTGTCGGTGTCTATTGGAATCATCACATTCACAATTCTGCCCATAAACTGAACCATTCGATACAGCCGGGCCACTGTGGCAACTCCAAATTCCATCACCGTGATGATCAATGAGGTTCTCAGGTTCTGCAACATTCTCACTAGTCTATCGCCCAATATCAAATGTGACGTTTCGAGGGGTGGTTGCTGCATGTTCATTAGTGTTACTCTAAGTTTAACTGTTGAAGCATGCTGGCATGTCCGTATCCCGGGCTCCCGTGAAACTGTTCTTGATCCGATTATTCTTCTGTACGGCTAGCACACCCAAAAATTTCCTCATCGGCATCTCCCTGATCTTTCTAGTGGAAGTTTTTCCTTACTTCGTCATCAGAGCAGCTCCTGTCTTTTTCACTACCTATGAGGAGAGCTCTACTCTGCCGGTATCATCAATTTTTCTATAGGGTGCAGTCACTCAAGTTTTCTATTTCTTCTCTTACTTTTTGTTTCAGTCCTCAAATAGTCTCTTTCACATATCTCTATCTTTTTCAAGTTTGGCCAAAGTTTTTCTCACTTGGTGCAGCTCGTCTCTCTCGTTTCTTTCAGATCGTCCATGTTTCCACTCGTTTGTACTAGTTCCTCTACTCTTCGCGGGCCCTCTTGGCGGGCTCTCTTGGCGGCCTCTACTCTTGGCGGGCTCTCTTGGCGGGCCCCGCGGCTTCCAACTGTGAGCTAGACGAGGCAGCCTCGCTACTCCTTTCTTGATGGAGAGCTTAATACCTACTCCTCAAGCCGGGTCAAGGCCTGGTTGGGAGAGGCATCACTACATTCTGGTACGAACACGTGCTACCCACCCCGGGTTCGTGCGCCAAGTCGCTTCTCGAGAGAGCTCCATTTGTCCATCTCATAACACGCAGACTAGGGCAATCCAACACTCCTTGCTCGCCCCTAAGCTGCTATCATCAAGACTTCCGAGGCCGGTCCTCACGGTTGTCACGCCCTAGAATGATCGTCAGAGCAGTCGTCAACATGATTACCTCTGAGTCGCCCTGGGCGTAGTCTCTTTCCAGTAGCCTATAAGAGAGCTCGTCTGTGACTGGTCCTACGTAGACATCGGCCAAAACCATCAGTGCGTCAAAGTTGTCCTTTCTAATTCGCTTCGTTGTTTGAATTCGATAAATCGATTTCGTAATCGACTGAAAGATCAAAAATTAAAATGATCCATCAGGATCTAGAAACACGGTCACGACTAATACTTCTGTCACATTGCATTGCTACAATTTCATAACAAAATATATTTAAAAACAGCCAGACAAAAGATTTTGATCTTTTGAAAAATATATTAAAAATCATTTCAATCTAAAGTCTTAGAAACTGATCTAAAAGTAGACAACCGAATCTTTGGATCTACTCCTAGGTTTATTGTTTGAACATTCGGGGTCACTAACCTTTCCGAACCGAAGATCTTAATAACATAACAACAAACTACATAACACATTCTACACTCAACCTATGTTTAATTGAAGTGTCTTTATACACTTCTCTATTGGTATCCGAAAAAGTTACACGTATCAGCGCGTCTAATTTCAGAGGATGCAGTCATCCTCTGTTCGGGTTATACACCGGAAGCGAGAGTTCTTTCACTTTCTTCCCCAGCAAGAAGTCTCCTAGTCTCGTCAGGGAGAAAACCAAGTCTTGAGGGTCAACGTGCTGCTTCTCCGACGCTCTCGTCACCAGGAAGCATAAATATCTGCGAAGCCGCCGGTGGCAAAGCTGCTACACCCTATATTCCTAGTCTTTGCTTCCATAAAAACTACTTTGTCCTAAATTCTATTTTCAATGCTGTTCTAAAACTCATATCAGCAAAAAAAAAATAGCTATCGCACAATTCCTATCCATAAATATAAAATCACTATGTGTTAGTTTTATGCTATTGAGTGTTATGCAATTGAGCATGATATTGGCAGATTAAAATAAGTTTCTATATAAAATTTTTTAGGATCTTCATCTGTTTCTGCCTCTAAGTCACCTGTTTCTCTTGCATTTTTCAGTGTGTACAAGACCTACCACCACTCCGGGACAAAAATTTCCATCGAGGTCCCCGTCGACCGCATACCGGATATTTAGTTAGGGTTGGACGCGGGAATGAACAATGGCTCTTCCTGGGCTGCCTAGGAAGGATCATGTTTGTCGTTCTTTAAGTATTTCATGCTCTCGCGGCCCACGTCCTGATTCATGACACTGGTTTTTTTTGGATCTGATTTCATTTCGTTCAACCACTCAAAGACGCGCAGGTTTGTCAATTCTTGTACGTTAGACTGCTGCTGATGGTCGTCAAATTCCACTGCGGGTTCAGACTGATCGTCGATCCATTCTTTGTCTTGATCATCAACAATATATACATCCTAGGACTCGGTTATCTCCTTCAGATCCACTAGATCTTCTACTATCTTTTTCAGGTTTATCCTGTCCACTACGAAGTCGCCTTCGTAGGGTTTAGAGGTCTTTCGGGATTCGGGAAAGTTTATTCATCCGCTTCAATTATTTCATTAGGATAAAAGTCAACGGCGCGCTTGTTCCTTCTTCATGTGCCTCGTTCCCATCGTTTTTTTCCTGGCGTCTTTCTCCTTGACTTCGCAAGCAGAGTCCATCATCAAGAAGTCGCCCTCCTCCATCTGTTCTGGTATATACTAGTCTTCTGTGGTTGGGTTATGTGGTTTAATGTTTTCATAGTACGGAGCGTGGCCTGTAATCGGTCTGTAAAAATATCCCTCCTGATGCACTTCCGTTAACATGAATGGTCCCCTCAATGTCTTCAGGAGTTTCTTCGTTTCTTTCGGTGGGTTAACGTTCTCGAAAACCCACACATAATCTCCGACGGAGTCAGTTTTCTCACCAGCTGTTTTCTTCTCAAACTTTTTCCAGCCACTACTGAGCTTGTTGCGTCTTGCGTCTACTTAAGTCGTTTAGCTGCTGCTGACATCTGATTGATCGCATCTCCTACATAAATGGACCTGTTGTCTTCTTTTTTCATACTCCGCTCATGCCCAGTCAACATCATGTGTGGACTGATTCCTGTTGTGGAAGGTTGCGTTTTGTTGTAAGCTCCCATTACTTGTGGCAAATATCTGTCACAGTCAGTCATGTATCGGGAACAATAAACCCTCAGCATCGACACTAACGTTCGATTTTGCCTTTCCACTAAGACATTCATCTGGGGATGGTATGTCGTGGAGTGAGCCTGAGCCACCTGTGAACGTCTCATTAGCTCTTTGATCATCAGTCACCCGCATCGTCTTTCATCTGTTGGCATCAGTCACCCACTTCTCGCTTGCCGTCTTCATCCCAGGCCACTCAATGAGGTTCCTGTGATATACCTTATCGCTTCTTTGATGGCCCACCTGATCAAATGACATAAAAAAACTTTTCCGTTTGATAGAGTTGCGGCAATACTATCACGTTATATTTGTACAGTCCTTGTCCTCTTCTTTCCTTTTGCAAGCAACAATCCCATCCTTATTCAGATATAACCGTTCCTATTTCTGCATATAGTGCTGTCTCAAGATCCGGTAGTTATCTTCTTCCAAATCTGGTGCCCCTTGTCATACGGTCATTTCTCCGCGCTCCTAGTAAGTCTGAGAGTTTGTATATTGCCCTCAAGTACGTCTTCTTGACCCTAAGGTGAGCGTTCAGCTCATCGGCTTGATGTGCGTCATATTCCATCTTTACACACCAAATCTTTGTCAATGATTTTGTCTCCCGCTTGAATGGCACTAGATCAATCCTGACTGCTTCCTTCTGCGGTAATAGGCTCATCGAACGTTTTGACCCCGCTATCATCTCCAAGTCATCTGCCGCGTTATTGATGACTTTCTAACTCGGGTACAGGTGTCAGGATCACTATCAGGATCTTGATACCTCTCCCTGGCCAAGTCTTTGGCCGAGTCTCCATCAGCAATTTGTGGATCGCCAACTTTAATAATTCAGACCCCGTACTTGAGTTACGTGTCACTCTCCGATTTCCTCGAGGTGTCTTCGACAGATAACTCTATCGTAGGGTGTGTCTCCACGGCAGATTCTGATGTTCATGATCTACTCATCCATCTAAACACCCGAACCAAACTTTCTCCTCCTAGATTTGCCCATCTTCTAATCCGCTTTCTTCAGTGTCCGACTCATTGGACAAATTTTTCTTCCTCCGAGTTTTCCGACTCGACTTCTATCAGTTCATGATCAGGCGCCTCAAAAGTGACTGTCTTCTTCTGAGTCCTGACCTCTTGTTCCCTTGTCTTGTTCGATGTTCCCATAAAAACGCTTTGAGGAATTGGGGAAACTAGTTGCTGAACTACTGGCCTATAATCTTTTTCATTTTTTTTGTGTTGGCGTCTTGATGGTTTCATCTGTAATTTCTCACTGATCATCAGCAAAACCATGCCCGCTGCACATTCAAAATCTTCTCTAATTTTTTCTCTCTTATAATCCATTCAGCGTTCGCATCACTTCTAATGTGAGTTGCACCGTTTTATCTAGCAATGATAGGCTGTTTATGTTCAACGAGAGAGTTCCTGTTGAACCAGGTTTGAACGTAGCAATAGATACAAGGGAACCGGGTCCTTCTTGGATAAGATCTTAATCTCTGCCGCTTTCTCCACTGTAAATTCAAGATGTCCAGCCATCTGTGTCCTGACTGGTCCAGCCATCTCTAGCACTGGCCTTTCGCACAGCTCACGCTTTATATTCAAAATTCTTCCCCTTGTCAGTTCATCGGCTAGACTTTGTCTGGGTATCCTTTTATGAACTCTCGTTAATAATTCGCGAATCCTAGGAAGCTCATCAGCTGCGTGTCCGTTTTGGGGGCTTCCTTCTGGATCCGGCTTCACGTCACGCTTTTCCGCCATTCTTCCCAGGTAATTTATTGAGTTCTTAAGGATCTCACATTTTGAGGGCTTAAATTTCTAGCCAGCTCTCTTCATGCACTCAAAGACTTCATCAAGTCTGTCAAGGTTGTCTGTCAAGATCGGCGTTGCTATCACTACGTCATCCATAGAGCACATCACGAGGTTCCCATACTTCTTTGTTATGCTGGTCAAGATCTCTGCCATTAGTCTTTGAAGGGTCGCCTTCGCGTTGCACAAGCCGAAGGGCATCCTTTTCCACTGATTCAAGTCCAACTCACATGCCAATCCGCAATCCGGTCTTTTTTCTACCCTGTTTCCGCAAGTGAACTTGCCAGAAGGCAGATTTCAGGTCCAGTGTGGTGAAAAACTTGACATCGCCAAGATTCCAGAGGCTCTCGTCTATGCCTTGCACTAGATAAGCGTACTTTATGGTCAAAGCGCTCAGGTAGCGAGAGCCGCAACAAGTTTTCAGGTGGCCTCCTTTCTTTTTGGCCGTGATGAGCCAAACGCCTAGAGTGGCTTCGAGGGTTCTATCGTGTCGTATTCGAGCAGCATTTCTATTTCTGCTCGACACACCTTCATTTTATGAGATGTCATGCGCCTCCCTCCCTCCTTGTGGGGAACGGCGCCTTCTTCTAGTTCAATCTCGTGGTCGACAGAATTACAAAAACCAAAATCCGCTTTATGTTTTGAAAAAACTTCTGCGTTCCGATTTAAAATCACCCTCAGCAACTCAAACTCCCCTCCCCTATCTAACCTTGTAAATGCTTTATTTCCGGCTGAACTAGTTTGTTAGTTTCTATTTTATATGAAGAACGACGTTCCGGAAAATTTGAGCAGCTCGATAAGCCGCCATCAGTTTCACGTCTTATTGAAAATATTTCATTTAACGATTTCAAATCATTTATCTTTTTTGAAACTAGGTCTTTATTCGCGTGAGTTGGACAGTCTTTAACTCAATGCTTTTTCAGCTTCGTCGTTTCTTCATACTCCGTCCTCAATGACAAAGCGTAGCCAAGTTTCCCTCCATGCTGGATTGAAACCGTTGTGCCCAGTGTATTCAACAATACACTAACACACACCCCGTTTCGTGTGACGGAAAAGCTCCGGCCTAAAACCACTGAATTTTGGTTTTTCGGGTTCGGTACGAGGTAAACCTGCTAATTATCACTCAATGGGTTTAAATTTCTCAAGCTAAAAATCGCTGTTACTGCCTGCCTGGGCTGTTTTTTTTATTTTTCTATCGAAAAAATTTTATTCTCATCAGTTATCATCCATTTTACTGGTCGCTTAACATATTTCCTGTCTGGGTTCCTAATCATTATCTGTCCGATATTGAGGCGAATCATCACAGCGCAATTCTGGTCGAAGTCACACCCCAGAATGAGCTCATCCGAATCATTCAGGTTCTCCATCACGGGATAACTCATCCACAGGTTCCGTCCTCCCATATGGAGCACTGTTATTGGAGTACAGCAGGCCAAGTAGATGGCTTCGGGTTTGGCGGCTACCAGTCTTAAAATCGTGGGTATCATGTCCTCCCTGGTGAAAACCATCCTTTACCATTTCTTTGTCGGCATTACACTTACTACTGCACCTGTGTATTCTTACTCCGATCTCTTTCCATCGGTGTCTAGCAGATGTGCATCCCCATCTGCTTCGTATCCAATGTGTAGCGCTTCTTGTTCCATCATGGCGTCATGACCATTTGTACGGACCTTCAGCTCAGACCTTCACCTTCAGCTTTTAGACAGTCCGCATAAATATCCAGATGCATCATGGTGAAGTCTGAAGGTCACTCAGTTTTCTGATTACCTGATGTGCCGCCACCAAGTTAATGGACTGTATCTTACTGTATCTTAATGCGTCACCATTTCAAATGTCAGCCCGGAGATCACATTCAACGCCATGCTCAAACTGCACAGTGCCTTCGTTTCTTCCACTTCAGTTGCTTCAAAGCTGTTGAGTTGATCCTGAGTTCTCTCGTTCTCCAGTTCGAGCTTGACTTTTTGTTCAATTTCACTTAACGCCAACTCTTGTTGAACTCTAATCGAGGTTTATCGTGTTTATTGTGCCGCTGCCTCATAGTCAATCTTAAGGTCGTTAGCTGTTTATTAGGTTCTGTTCCACTCCTTTCTTCAAGCACGGCTTGCATTTTCTCCAAGCCAGCTCCTGCGGTTTCAATTTATTCCGTGCTTCCGCCTCGCTCATCAGGCCTGCCTTGCCGGCTTTGACGGCTGACAAAACCTCCTCGTGTCTTGGGTGCTTGATGATCGCAACAGCATAACAAAATTGTGAAAAATCTGGTTCAGAATGCCCCTCCAGCTTGCAAAAGAAACACCAGGGGCCGAAGTTTGCAATCACTACTCTCATAAAATCTTCATGATCGATCTCCAACTCGTGTTTTTCTTCGAGGCTGAAACCGATTGCTTTCATGCCCGATTTATAAGTTGGGCATGCTGATATATGATGGTCTGTGGAACTGCAGTTTGCACAAGAGCGTCTCTTGTACATGTCATATCTGAGCTTGTAACAGCTGTTACGTTGGTTTGCAGGCAAGTTGTTAAAATTACCATAACTGTTTTTGTAATAACCTGATCTTATCTGAGGCTTCAGCAATATATATTCATTGGCTTCAGTCGCAGGTTGATTGGTTGAAATAGGTGTGTAGTGCGTCGCTAACATTGTCCTGAGTTCATCGTTCTTCACACCATCAATGAACTTTGGAGCTACTGCCAAGTTCATACTGCTGTTTGACTACGCCTTCTAAGCCTTTCTCAGTCATTCATGAACTTGTCTACGGTTGCATCTTTTTGTTGCGTTGTCTTCGATTCTCGAAGTGCATCATCGCTTGGTGTCCTTTTACTCCCGAGCCAAAGCGATTCAACAGTATTTCGAAGATTTTCTCAGCTGTCTCCCGCTGGTTTTGCTTTTTGGCCATCACTCATTTCAGAATTGTCCCATCCAAGTTGCTGGTGAGCGCACTGCATTCATGACTTTCTGTCAAACCTTCTTCCTCACAATATAACATCATGACTTCTATACAACCGTCAGATTCATCCTAATAACATATTGGTTTCTTGAACACCAAGAAACCAATATGTTTTCTCCCTGCGCTCATTGGTCCTGAACAAACAGGTTAAAAAAATCTCCAAGGACATGGGGATGGTATGTCGTGGAGTGAGCCTGAGCCACCTGTGAACGTCTCATTAGCTCTTTGATCATCAGTCACCCGCATCGTCTTTCATCTGTTGGCATCAGTCACCCACTTCTCGCTTGCCGTCTTCATCCCAGGCCACTCAATGAGGTTCCTGTGATATACCTTATCGCTTCTTTGATGGCCCACCTGATCAAATGACATAAAAAAACTTTTCCGTTTGATAGAGTTGCGGCAATACTATCACGTTATATTTGTACAGTCCTTGTCCTCTTCTTTCCTTTTGCAAGCAACAATCCCATCCTTATTCAGATATAACCGTTCCTATTTCTGCATATAGTGCTGTCTCAAGATCCGGTAGTTATCTTCTTCCAAATCTGGTGCCCCTTGTCATACGGTCATTTCTCCGCGCTCCTAGTAAGTCTGAGAGTTTGTATATTGCCCTCAAGTACGTCTTCTTGACCCTAAGGTGAGCGTTCAGCTCATCGGCTTGATGTGCGTCATATTCCATCTTTACACACCAAATCTTTGTCAATGATTTTGTCTCCCGCTTGAATGGTACTAGATCAATCCTGACTGCTTCCTTCTGCGGTAATAGGCTCATCGAACGTTTTGACCCCGCTATCATCTCCAAGTCATCTGCCGCGTTATTGATGACTTTCTAACTCGGGGACAGGTGTCAGGATCACTATCAGGATCTTGATACCTCTCCCTGGCCAAGTCTTTGGCCGAGTCTCCATCAGCAATTTGTGGATCGCCAACTTTAATAATTCAGACCCCGTACTTGAGTTACGTGTCACTCTCCGATTTCCTCGAGGTGTCTTCGACAGATAACTCTATCGTAGGGTGTGTCTCCACGGCAGATTCTGATGTTCATGATCTACTCATCCATCTAAACACCCGAACCAAACTTTCTCCTCCTAGATTTGCCCATCTTCTAATCCGCTTTCTTCAGTGTCCGACTCATTGGACAAATTTTTCTTCCTCCGAGTTTTCCGACTCGACTTCTATCAGTTCATGATCAGGCGCCTCAAAAGTGACTGTCTTCTTCTGAGTCCTGACCTCTTGTTCCCTTGTCTTGTTCGATGTTCCCATAAAAACGCTTTGAGGAATTGGGGAAACTAGTTGCTGAACTACTGGCCTATAATCTTTTTCATTTTTTTTTGTGTTGGCGTCTTGATGGTTTCATCTGTAATTTCTCACTGATCATCAGCAAAACCATGCCCGCTGCACATTCAAAATCTTCTCTAATTTTTTCTCTCTTATAATCCATTCAGCGTTCGCATCACTTCTAATGTGAGTTGCACCGTTTTATCTAGCAATGATAGGCTGTTTATGTTCAACGAGAGAGTTCCTGTTGACCAGGTTTGAACGTAGCAATAGATACAAGGGAACCGGGTCCTTCTTGGATAAGATCTTAATCTCTGCCGCTTTCTCCACTGTAAATTCAAGATGTCCAGCCATCTGTGTCCTGACTGGTCCAGCCATCTCTAGCACTGGCCTTTCGCACAGCTCACGCTTTATATTCAAAATTCTTCCCCTTGTCAGTTCATCGGCTAGACTTTGTCTGGGTATCCTTTTATGAACTCTCGTTAATAATTCGCGAATCCTATGAAGCTCATCAGCTGCGTGTCCGTTTTGGGGGCTTCCTTCTGGATCCGGCTTCACGTCACGCTTTTCCGCCATTCTTCCCAGGTAATTTATTGAGTTCTTAAGGATCTCACATTTTGAGGGCTTGAATTTCTAGCCAGCTCTCTTCATGCACTCAAAGACTTCATCAAGTCTGTCAAGGTTGTCTGTCAAGATCGGCGTTGCTATCACTACGTCATCCATAGAGCACATCACGAGGTTCCCATACTTCTTTGTTATGCTGGTCAAGATCTCTGCCATTAGTCTTTGAAGGGTCGCCTTCGCGTTGCACAAGCCGAAGGGCATCCTTTTCCACTGATTCAAGTCCAACTCACATGCCAATCCGCAATCCGGTCTTTTTTCTACCCTGTTTCCGCAAGTGAACTTGCCAGAAGGCAGATTTCAGGTCCAGTGTGGTGAAAAACTTGACATCGCCAAGATTCCAGAGGCTCTCGTCTATGCCATGCACTAGATAAGCGTACTTTATGGTCATAGCGCTCAGGTAGCGAGAGCCGCAACAAGTTTTCAGGTGGCCTCCTTTCTTTTTGGCCGTGATGAGCCAAACGCCTAGAGTGGCTTCGAGGGTTCTATCGTGTCGTATTCGAGCAGCATTTCTATTTCTGCTCGACACACCTTCATTTTATGAGATGTCATGCGCCTCCCTCCCTCCTTGTGGGGAACGGCGCCTTCTTCTAGTTCAATCTCGTGGTCGACAGAATTACAAAAACCAAAATCCGCTTTATGTTTTGAAAAAACTTCTGCGTTCCGATTTAAAATCACCCTCAGCAACTCAAACTCCCCTCCCCTATCTAACCTTGTAAATGCTTTATTTCCGGCTGAACTAGTTTGTTAGTTTCTATTTTATATGAAGAACGACGTTCCGGAAAATTTGAGCAGCTCGATAAGCCGCCATCAGTTTCACGTCTTATTGAAAATATTTCATTTAACGATTTCAAATCATTTATCTTTTTTGAAACTAGGTCTTTATTCGCGTGAGTTGGACAGTCTTTAACTCAATGCTTTTTCAGCTTCGTCGTTTCTTCATACTCCGTCCTCAATGACAAAGCGTAGCCAAGTTTCCCTCCATGCTGGATTGAAACCGTTGTGCCCAGTGTATTCAACAATACACTAACACACACCCCGTTTCGTGTGACGGAAAAGCTCCGGCCTAAAACCACTGAATTTTGGTTTTTCGGGTAAACCTGCTAATTATCACTCAATGGGTTTAAATTTCTCAAGCTAAAAATCGCTGTTACTGCCTGCCTGGGCTGTTTTTTTTATTTTTCTATCGAAAAAATTTTATTCTCATCAGTTATCATCCATTTTACTGGTCGCTTAACATATTTCCTGTCTGGGTTCCTAATCATTATCTGTCCGATATTGAGGCGAATCATCACAGCGCAATTCTGGTCGAAGTCACACCCCAGAATGAGCTCATCCGAATCATTCAGGTTCTCCATCACGGGATAACTCATCCACAGGTTCCGTCCTCCCATATGGAGCACTGTTATTGGAGTACAGCAGGCCAAGTAGATGGCTTCGGGTTTGGCGGCTACCAGTCTTAAAATCGTGGGTATCATGTCCTCCCTGGTGAAAACCATCCTTTACCATTTCTTTGTCGGCATTACACTTACTACTGCACCTGTGTATTCTTACTCCGATCTCTTTCCATCGGTGTCTAGCAGATGTGCATCCCCATCTGCTTCGTATCCAATGTGTAGCGCTTCTTGTTCCATCATGGCGTCATGACCATTTGTACGGACCTTCAGCTCAGACCTTCACCTTCAGCTTTTAGACAGTCCGCATAAATATCCAGATGCATCATGGTGAACTCTGAAGGTCACTCAGTTTTCTGATTACCTGATGTGCCGCCACCAAGTTAAAGGACTGTATCTTACTGTATCTTAATGCGTCACCATTTCAAATGTCAGCCCGGAGATCACATTCAACGCCATGCTCAAACTGCACAGTGCCTTCGTTTCTTCCACTTCAGTTGCTTCAAAGCTGTTGAGTTGATCCTGAGTTCTCTCGTTCTCCAGTTCGAGCTTGACTTTTTGTTCAATTTCACTTAACGCCAACTCTTGTTGAACTCTAATCGAGGTTTATCGTGTTTATTGTGCCGCTGCCTCATAGTGAATCTTAAGGTCGTTAGCTGTTTATTAGGTTCTGTTCCACTCCTTTCTTCAAGCACGGCTTGCATTTTCTCCAAGCCAGCTCCTGCGGTTTCAATTTATTCCGTGCTTCCGCCTCGCTCATCAGGCCTGCCTTGCTGGCTTTGACGGCTGACAAAACCTCCTCGTGTCTTGGGTGCTTGATGATCGCAACAGCATAACAAAATTGTGACAAATCTGGTTCAGAATGCCCCTCCAGCTTGCAAAAGAAACACCAGGGGCCGAAGTTTGCAATCACTACTCTCATAAAATCTTCATGATCGATCTCCAACTCGTGTTTTTCTTCGAGGCTGAAACCGATTGCTTTCATGCCCGGTTTATAAGTTGGGCATGCTGATATATGATGGTCTGTGGAACTGCAGTTTGCACAAGAGCGTCTCTTGTACATGTCATATCTGAGCTTGTACCAGCTGTTACGTTGGTTTGCAGGCAAGTTGTTAAAATTACCATAACTGTTTTTGTAATAACCTGATCTTATCTGAGGCTTCAGCAATATATATTCATTGGCTTCAGTCGCAGGTTGATAAGTTGAAAGAGGTGTGTAGTGCGTCGCTAACATTGTCCTGAGTTCATCGTTCTTCACACCATCAATGAACTTTGGAGCTACTGCCAAGTTCATACTGCTGTTTGACTACGCCTTCTAAGCCTTTCTCAGTCATTCATGAACTTGTCTACGGTTGCATCTTTTTGTTGCGTTGTCTTCGATTCTCGAAGTGCATCATCGCTTGGTGTCCTTTTACTCCCGAGCCAAAGCGATTCAACAGTATTTCGAAGATTTTCTCAGCTGTCTCCCGCTGGTTTTGCTTTTTGGCCATCACTCATTTCAGAATTGTCCCATCCAAGTTGCTGGTGAGCGCACTGCATTCATGACTTTCTGTCAAACCTTCTTCCTCACAATATAACATCATGACTTCTATACAACCGTCAGATTCATCCTAATAACATATTGGTTTCTTGAACACCAAGAAACCAATATGTTTTCTCCCTGCGCTCATTGGTCCTGAACAAACAGGTTAAAAAAATCTCCAAGGACATGTTCAGGGGATTGAACGCTATGGCCATTGATGTTTCATCCCTTGAATATCCCACTTGATCTTTCCTATCTGTTCCTTGAGACTCTGGAACTTCCCTCCTGTCCGAGTCTTGGGCTGAGAATTTCCTTGGTTCGAGTGGTTCCAGTTTAAAGAATCACCGCTTCCACTCGAATGTGCACCTCGAGTAGGCTATTCGTTCGAGATTGGCCTAGTGCCAAGGGTGTCTTCTCTGATAATCGTGGGGTTCCTAGACTGCCAGTTGCGTTGCTGAAAGAGTTACCTCTTCCTCTTGTGGGCCCTTATGTCCTTCCTCTGTTTGGATTCCCATTGAAGTTCTTTCTCGGCTCTCTACAAGCCTCTCTCGAGTGTGCGCATCTTTTTCTAGATTCGCTCCTGTTTCCCAGCAGGCCATTCTGTCCATTTTAGCCTGAGAGCGTCTTTCCATCATTGAATCTGTCCTGGTATCGAGAATCCCAAGAGTCTGCTCTTGTTTATTTCGAAGTTTCTCCAGGTCAGCTCTCGATCGTTGCTCTCTTTGTTTTGGTTCCCGCGTCATTCGCGCGAAATTTCTGACCAAGTTCTCTTGTGTCCTCTCTTTTAAGCGTTTCTCGATTTTACTAACCTCCAGACTTTTAAGATTTATTTCCTCCCGCAGGCTTTCTCTATCAACATGAACTGCTCTTTCTAGTTCTTTCATTCTTATTGACATCTGTTCATTGTGTTCACCCAAGCTATCCACAATCCTGGTCAAGGACTCTTCCGTTGATGCTCCGTTGTCCACCAATGGAGTCACTACTGGTGGCGTCACCTTCTTCGTGCCAGAGAGTTCAGTACTGGTCGACACTCGCGCTGCTATTATCTGTCTCGAAGGTCCCTTATAATACGCCTCTAGTTTTTTAAAGCATTGGTCAGTTTGACTCGTCTGTCTACCCAATCAAGATTCTCTCTCGCCCAGCGATGATTTTCTCGCAGGATTTTGCAATGCTCTCTGTCAGGAACAAGACAGCTCTAGTGTAAATGATGTTTTTGGTAAAATTGCCAAAAACAATTTTACTCTAGTATGATTTTGCTCTTATTTCTTGCTCTTATTTAATGCCTTACTTAGAGCATCCGATAGGCGCGGAGTGCTTCGTTAACGGTTCTGCTGATCGCGATGTTAAAACATAACACCCAGGAGCGCCAAAAAAACATATATGTAACATTCGCCCGGAAGTAAATGCTGATGGAAAACAAAGCTAGGTTCTATAACGACTGGCTAGCGTTTTAACAAAGCTTCACATGCTTTTAACCGTCTCTACCAAAGCCAGAGTAGCATGGGGTCCATTAAAATTTGTCCACAAAGTCGTTACAACCTTAAAGCTATCGGCCAATTTGCTCAAATAAACAATTTTATATGTAAAACTAGTGAGCTCATGGCTATCTCTCAGTATCCCTAGACCACGAGGTGACTCTTAAAAACAGGGCTACTTCTTATTAAATGTATTACCATAGTTTTTTTTTCGGTAGATAAGAATCATCATGTCCATCGCAGTTGGATCAACCCTTTCTCTCAACTCGTAGCTTCTCATAGTCTGAAAATTGAACTAGATGTTAATTAATTTCAGTTCAACACGTTGCGGACGGTAAAATTTGTTAAAAACTCAGTTCATTGTCTTCTCCAAGACCCTTCGGGATTTGTGCCTTTCACAAATAAGCTCGAGCTTCAGCGCCGGGAAGGCATGCAACCTCGGCTTTCGGACTTCCCCATTGATAAAGTCAGCAACAGTTACGATTGTTTCAGCACAATTGTTACTTTGCGGAATGCTTCCGGATCTTCATACTCGTTTTTTCTAATTTTTTATCTGCTTAGTTCAGCGTTCTGTGTTTCTCTGAATATCGAAAATCGTTCTCCTGATTTTCGCGGTTTTTCAGTTGTAGCGAAATGTCAAGGTCGTAACATGTCTTTAAAACGGAACGAATTCTTAAAACTTTACATGTCAGTCGAAACCAACTTCTCCCAATTCGTTCCTTTGAAAAACTAACTTTACTATGAATTCGAAACAGACAAATATTCCACTGAACTGTTCTCAATAAAAATTTGTTGATGAATGTCACATATTGTGTTGTTTTTCCCGTAATAAAATACTAGTCAAGAGAATTGAATTTATCTTCATAGTAGTAGCACGCAATCTTTGGGTGAATTCAGCCAAGTGATTAGCTTCAGTTTAGGGAAAATAGATACGAAAATTGCTAATATTTCACATAACATGAACGTTTCAACTATAGATAAGAAACATATTATTATCTTATTCAACTATAGATGTGGAAAGTTCCTCATTAATAATGTCAACGACATAAGAGCAATTATTTAGCGTATATAACTGCCTTCCTGTTGAGCAGTTTTAGGGAATCTTTGAGCGTCCGTGGCTGAGAGGTAGGTGCATGAAGTTCATAATCACTAGATCGCAGATCGCTGAGTTTTTGCTTACTTCTACTTTTTTGGTAAGAGTCGCCTACTTATGTCACATATTAGGTTAAGAAAAATTGGCCCTTTAACCACTGGCTCAAGGATCAGGGACACAACTCTTGTGCTTTTAAACATCATTCATTCGGAGCCAATTTGGTTCGCGCAAGACATGAGACTACAAATCATTTTACGCTTAAAAACCCCTACCAAAAGCCCCCCCCCCCCCCGAACTCTAGAAATAAGAACGCCCCCATGGCTAGGTCTCTAAAATATCTAAAAGCGCGATCGCCCTTCAACAAAACAGTGTTGGAAGCTCTAGTACACCATTAATTTTTACTGGACAGTTGATCAACTTAAAACTCGACCTATCTCAAAATAATCACATTAAAGGCACTCAGGACATTAAATACAGTACTCACATAGTGATGCGATTCTAGAATTAAGTAAATGATAATGACAAAGTTATTCTTGAAATTGTCTGCAATAAGTAGTTTTAAAATAACAAGTTTAATCTTCTGAACCATTGGGTAGCTTCAGCTGTCCACCTCTCCGATCAAGGTTCTCTCTCCCAGCGACGACACTCCGTCAAGATTTCACGTTTCTCTCTATCAGGAACAAGACAGCTCTACTCGAGCTGTTGATTTCAGAAAAATTCCGAACAGCAATTTTTCTCTCGACTGATTCGAAACAATTTTCACGCAATTCTGATATTTCTTTTCTGATCACTATAACTTTTGATTTTGATGTGTCGATTTGAATTTTTGAAAAACATCTTTTGTCCCCAAAATCAAGGTTAAACTTCATATCGAGGTTAAACTTCAAAATATGACCGACCGGCACATTCACTTGATAGAGCTGCTTTTTGTCCGGCTCTCGCTAATTTTTGCGAAGCGCAGTTTTGCCTCCGTATAAAAGAAAAGAACAAAATCACTCGAGCAGAAAAAGTGTAAAAATCACGAGATAAATGATCGAATTTTAGTTTCGAAAATGGTTTTTAGTTTTCAAATTTTCTAGAAAAACAACTCAATTCTTGTGTGCCAGTCGGTCATTTTTGGAAATTTAACCTTGAGCAACGTTGACTTTTAATTTTGGGGTGAAAGGCAATTTTTCGAAAATTCGAATTGAGCATGTCATGCTCAATTTTCTCGCGAAAACTGAAAATACAAGAAAATAAGATCAGAAGAATCGAACTACAATTGCGGGAAGTTAGTCCAAAAATGGAAGCGTCAAATTGCTATTCGCAATTTTGCCCTATAAATCGAACGAGAGTAGAGCTGTCTCATTCCTAGAGAAAGAACAAGTCGTGACGAGAAGAAATAAAGAAGATGGAGCGGACTAGAGTGAACCTTCGGTGGAAAGGTGGACAGCTGAAGCTGCCCAATGGTCTAAGCAGGAAACTTGTGTCCTGAAGTAAAAAATTATTCACTTCAAACTTCTTGAATTAAACTTGATTACTGGATTACTTCTGAAGTTTTTTAATAATTTAGTAATTTTAAATAAGCGAGTACCCACTGTTTTGAGGAACCTTTTTTACTTGAGCTGAGCTTGGAAACAGGTTCTACGGTTTTTTCTCGAGAGGTTCAGCACCCATCGCGCTTAGGGTAATTGTCGGCTTGAGTGGGGGGCTAGACAGGGGGGGGGGGGAGGTTAGCAGGGGGGCTGGTTAAGTTAGAGGTAAGTGGTTGAAAATTGTAAAATGGGAGTCTTTATTATAGTAGCTAAACGTTCTTTATCGTCGATTTAGTTACATTAGAATAACCGAGTTGAAGACTCACAACAAGAGAAGCAACGCGAATGTACTCGAAAGCGAACTCGTATTAAGGTAGGTAACCTTGCCGGATCGAGTGGCGGGATCGGGGATAGACAGTTTTTTGAACACAAAAAGTGAAAATCCCATAAGACCGCTAGGGATTGAACCCACTTGACGCAGCTCCGGGCTACATGCCCATTCTAGAGTACCGGTGGTAAAAATTCGAAAATTCGAATTGAGCATGTCATGTTCAAGTTTCTCACGAAAAATGAAAATACAAGAAAATAAGATCAGAAGAATGGAACTACAATTGCGGGAAGTTAGTCCAAAAAATGGGAGCGTGAAATTTCTATTCGCAATTTCGCCGTATAAATTGAACGAGAGTAGAGCTGTCTCATTCCTAGAGAAAGAACAAGTCGTGACGAGAAGAGATAAAGAAGATGGAGCGGACTAGAGTGAACCTTCGGTAGAAAGGTTGACAGCTGAAGCTGCCCAATGGTCTAAACAGGAAACTTGTGTCTTGAGTTGAAACTTATTCACTTCACACTTCTTGAGTTAAACATGATTATTGGATACTTCCTGAGTTACTTAATAATTTAGTTACTCGATTATAGAGTTCGTGTCGGTATAAAAAAACCCAATTTAGATTTTTTGAGTGTGTTTTACATGATTATGTTGAAATGGGAGAGTTTTAGGTTAATCCATCTGATAAAAGTTCAACTGTCTAATAAAAAGAAGGTAGTAAGTAACTATATACGTAAGGTTCCGACCCTGTTTTTAACGGCGTTCGTGTGTTTTGTGTATTTTGAGACCTAAGCATGGGGGCGTTCTTTTTTCTAGAGGGGGGTATTTTGGTAGTAACCTTTAAGCTGTAACGCGGTTTGTAGTCTCATGTCGCATGTGATGCCAATTGGTTTCGACCGTTTGAGGTAGAAAAACACAAGATATAGTGTCCCTGACTTTTGAGCCAATAGTTATAGGGCCTACTTTTCCTTAACCTCACATGTTACATAAGTAGGTGACTGTTACATAGTGTTTTTATAGCGCTCCTGGGTGTTTTTACGACATCATGACTACGGGATTGAACCCACCTGACGCAGCTCCGGGCTACATGCCCATTCTAGAGTACCGGTGGAACAGTTCAACGGAAACGGTACCACCTTCTAGTTGTACCGTGATAGCTTTTTGAGAAAACTCGAGAAAAATTCCCGGTGCGCTTTCCGAAACGAGGCCTTAGCTAACCGAGTAATGGCGGCCACTAGGGGGACAAAAACGGGTAAAAGACAAAAAGCGAAACAAAAAAACAAAAAATATTAAAAGTAGGAACAACAAACGATATAAATTACAAAAAAGACAGTGGCTTTGACTTTCAGATTAGGTGGATCAAACCTTAATTCTAACTAAATTAGTATACGCATACTGTTTTCAATAAGACCGATCGAACCAGCAACACTGAACAGGTGCCCGAGCTAGGGGCGTTGAAGGGGTTTTCAGATAGCTTGTGACATCAGTGGACCACTCTTAAACATGACTGGAACATGTGACAAGCCATGTGGGAACGTGGACCTCTGTGTGACTTGACCACTGGGAGTCTTGACCGGTACAGGTGACCAGCCAAGTGGGAAAGTGGTACTCATGATAGAGATCTCAGAGACAGAGGACACCTGACCGGGAAAGACATCCCGCAGTGTGATCAAAGCAGAACAGAGTAATTGGAGGAAGGTTCTGTTTGGTCAAACGTGTATCGTTAAAATCCATCTTACATCATAGGAACTAAGTGTAAAATTAAATAAGCGAGTACCCACTGTTTTGAGGAAACTTTTTTACTTGAGCTGAGCTTGGAAACAGGTTCTACGGTTTTTTCTCGAGAGGTTTAGCACCCATCGCGCTTAGGGTAATTTTCGGCTTATGTAAAAAGGGAGTCTTTATTATAGTAGCTAAACAATCGTTATTGTCGATTTAGTTACTTTAGAATAACCGAGTTGAAGACTCACAACAACAGTAGCAACGCGAAGGTACTCGAAAGTGAACTCGTATTAAGGTAGGTAACCTGCCCGGATCGAGTGGCGGGATCGGAACTAGACAGTTTTTGGAACGCAAAAAATGAAAATCCTATAGGACCGCTAGTAAGGGGAAGAAAAACGCGTGACAGTCAGGTACAAAACATTTTTTACGAAAAAAGATCATTGTCGGAATTGCAAGTTAGGTATACAAAATTTTCTTGTTTTTGAGGTTTTTCTAATTTTGACCTTTACGGTTTCTGGATTTGATTTTTGCTGAATTTTGAACAAAAGCGATCATAGATTAAGGTGAAAAGCAAATTGTATTTCGACTTCCATTGGAAACAGGAAACAAAAGGAAATTACGGGGGGCTTAGAAAAGAGAATTTAGATTGATAGAGTCGGGTTTTGGGGATTTTCACAAAAGTTCTAGAGTAGGTACTGGGATAGTGGACTGGATATCTTAACGCTCTGGTCAGGGTAAAGGAAGATTCTAAGGACGAGAAACGGACAGGAATTGGTACTGGAGAGTCGTGGAAAGCGTTTCATCACCGGGGCCAGAGAAGTGGAAACAACACAAGAGTCTTGTCGGCAGTCCTGGGATAGTGACTAGAGGGACACAGGACAGTGCAGAAGGGTCCCAAGACCGTCCCTAATGGTTTCAACACTCGAGCGAAAGGTGCTAGGACAGTACAAAAGGTTCCCGAAGAAGGAAGTACGACACATCAAAAATGAGAACCTAGACAACTACTATGTCCTGGCAAGGGCGACAGAAGAGAAGCTGCAGCAGATGGCGGATAAAGTAGAAAGGACCGACAAAGAGCGAGAGAATTATATCAAGACAGCTATGGAGGAAATGAAGAAGAGATACGACACCGTTAGTGAAAAGTTGTGGAATCTAGAAACCAGAATGGACAAAATGAGCAAGGAACAAGCAGAAAATTCTGGAGCCATACAGTCCAAATTGGATGTACTCTTCAGAAGCCCAAGATAAACAAGAACAAGCAGAAAATTCTGGAGCCATACAGTCCAAATTGGATGTACTCTTCAGAAGCCCAAGATGTTCCATAGCCCAAGATAAATTAATGGTGGAAAAGCCATCCGGAACTAGAGTCGACTTCGTGGAACCACAACGAAAGAAACGGGAATCTACACCGTTACTCCGGATTGATAGAACCCTGGCGTCAAGAGGGACAAGGACTGCTGATTTCAAGAATAATCAAAAAACCTAAGGAACTCAAGGATAATTCAGATGGTTGTATTGATACCTAGGTTGAGGTAATGAGACTACATCTAGAACAAGACAACTTGAACGATGACAGGCAGGCGTGCAGGGCGATACTAAGCAACCTAGAGGGAACAGCACTGAATTGTGTGGTGGCAAAGACGGAGGAGGAGAGTGCCACTGCAGACAAGATCTTCGAGATACTGTTGAATCGATTTGGATTGGGTTTGAAGGGCCATCAGGCGATGATGATGTTCTAAAAAAGAAGACAAAGAGATGACGAGTCACTTGATCAATTTCTGGGTGATCTTGACAGTGGTTTGATCATCAAAGTAGGCGCGAGAAGCTTTTTATGCATTCAAGAGGGCTATTTCAGAATGGACTGTCCCCTGTTTTGGGAGGCAGTGAAGAATCAAGGTCACCCGACACATAAATTGGCATTGGCGGCGGTGCAGAACACAAGGAGCAGACAAGCTGAAAATGACTTACAGAGCAAAGAGGCAGCAAATGGTGAGTTACCTACGAAGACATTAAAGGCCGTAGCACAAGTCAAAGATACCGTGGGGCTGAGACAAGGAGTCCACCAGTGATAAATTATCAGAAAGCAGCTGGAGAGGCTATCAATAGAGTGAAGCAAGACTTGGCGACCAAAGAGATCGAGCAACGGTTAAAACATGAGATAGAGTTACAAAAGATGAATGAGACACTCATTACGACGAGACCAGAAACAGAGACTGGAGAAAACTTGGAGAATAGGAGTAATTCTAATAATAGGAAGATTCTAAGGACGAGAAACGGACAGGAATTGGTACTGGAGTGTCGTGGAAAGCGTTTCATCACCGGGGCCAGAGAAGTGGAAACAACACAAGAGTCTTGTCGGCAGTCCTGGGATAGTGACTAGAGGGACACAGGACAGTGCAGAAGGGTCCCAAGACCGTCCCTAATGGTTTCAACACTCGAACGAAAGGTGCTAGGACAGTACAAAAGGTTCCCGAAGAAGGAAGTACGACACATCAAAAATGAGAACCTAGACAACTACTATGTCCTGGCAAGGGCGACAGAAGAGAAGCTGCAGCAGATGGCGGATAAAGTAGAAAGGACCGACAAAGAGCGAGAGAATTATATCAAGACAGCTATGGAGGAAATGAAGAAGAGATACGACACCGTTAGTGAAAAGTTGTGGAATCTAGAAACCAGAATGGACAAAATGAGCAAGGAACAAGCAGAAAATTCTGGAGCCATACAGTCCAAATTGGATGTACTCTTCAGAAGCCCAAGATAAACAAGAACAAGCAGAAAATTCTGGAGCCATACAGTCCAAATTGGATGTACTCTTCAGAAGCCCAAGATGTTCCATAGCCCAAGATAAATTAGTGGTGGAAAAGCCATCCGGAACTAGAGTCGACTTCGTGGAACCACAACGAAAGAAACGGGAATCTACACCGTTACTCCGGATTGATAGCACCCTGGCGTCAAGAGGGACAAGGACTGCTGATTTCAAGGATAATCAAAAAACCTAAGGAACTCAAGGATAATTCAGATGGTTGTATTGATACCTGGGTTGAGGTAATGAGACTACATCTAGAACAAGACAACTTGAACGATGACAGGCAGGCGTGCAGGGCGATACTAGATACTAAGCAACCTAGAGGGAACAGCACTGAATTGTGTGGTGGCAAAGACGGAGGAGGAGAGTGCCACTGCAGACAAGATCTTCGAGATACTGTTGAATCGATTTGGATCGGGTTTGAAGGGCCATCAGGCGATGATGATGTTCTAAAAAAGAAGACAAAGAGATGACGAGTCACTTGATCAATTTCTGGGTGATCTTGACAGTGGTTTGATCATCAAAATAGGCGCGAGAAGCTTTTTATGCATTCAAGAGGGCGATTTCAGAATGAACTGTCCCCTGTTTTGGGAGGCAGTGAAGAATCAAGGTCACCCGAAACATAAATTGGCATTGGCGGCGGTGCAGAACACAAGGAACAGACAAGCTGAAAATGACTTACAGAGCAAAGAGGCAGCAAATGGTGAGTTACCTACGAGGACAGTAAAGGCCGTAGCACAAGTCAAAGATACCGTGGGGCTGAGACAAGGAGTCCACTAGTGATAAATTATCAGAAAGCAGCTGGAGAGGCTATCAATAGAGTGAAGCAAGACTTGGCGACCAAAGAGATCGAGCAACGGTTAAAACATGAGATAGAGGTACAAAAGATGAATGATACACTCATTACGACGAGACCAGAAACAGAGACTGGAGAAAACTTGGAGAATAGGAGTAATTTTAATATCTTTGGTGACGGTTAAAACGTTTGGCATCCCGCAGATTGAAACGAGAAACATGTCAATGATCACAGTGGGCTATCATGAAGTAACGAGGAACTTGAGTGAACCGAGTGATCAAACATTAATGCACATTGATGTATATGCGGATTACTTGAGAACAATAACACCGCAAACCCCTTTTAGAGCACTGACAGTATTACTAACGAGCGGTGGTGGCAAATCTATTCGCATAGACAACAGGTACACGGAAGCCTATGGTCCGGATGAGGTCATGTTGATCATAGATGGAATAAACATCCATAAAAAGACGATGATAACACGTGACGAGGATCTGGCTGGACAAACCTATGTTGGCAGAGAAGAAATAAAAATGAGATCCATTGGGCAATGCGCTATGCTGGAAGAGGATGCCATGCATCTGGGAACGGTAGCAGACGTATCTGCGCACGTATTGGACATAAGCGGAAGGAAGACGCAACTGCGTGGGTTGTTGGACACGGGAGCCGTCTGCAGTGTAATACCAATTGAGACTTGGAGAAGAATGGGATTCGACAAAGACGACTTGATTCACTCAAGAATACAAGGGGAGCGCTTCGGGTTCTCAGTAGGACACCAATAATAGCCCTAAACCTGGGGGAACGCAATTTGTGGATGAGCTTTCTTGTGGTGGAGAATTTAGATGAGTCTGACCAATTCTTTTTAGGCCGAGATTTCATCAAGAATTTTGATGTAACCGTTGATCTTAACAATGCGATGTTCAGGGTTCGGAACCCGGAAAGGAAGTACGTAATTAAACCGGTAAATTAGATAATGGCGAATGAAAATAAGGCTCCAATTTTCTTTAGTAGGAGGGTAAGGCTGAAAGCGAATGAGGCGGCAATAGTAAGTTTGCGGAAGAAAAACTTTAATGAACTAAGTGACAAAAAACAAGTATGTATAGTACCGAACCCAAACAGTCAAAATGCTGCTATTTTAGGAAATCCTTCTCAATAACCAAGAGTGGCCTCTGCGTCAGTGTCTTGTTCAATACTCTTGATATATCAATCACAATTCAGAGGGAGAGGAAGCTGGGATACGAACTGCCCATGAAAACTAGATATTGAAAGACTAAAAATGTGAAAGAAAATGAAGTTCTTGATTGTCCAAATCATAGGGATAAAATTTGTATCTTGAGACGATTGAATAAGATAAAAAGTTCATCAGGTCTTGTGAAGTCACTTAAGTCAGAGACAGATGATGGACTTTCGAGCTGTTTGAATTTTCCAGAAAGACCCACAATAGCGGAATTGGAAATTGATAAACCAGTATTACCAGAAATTGAACAATTAAGGGGAAAAGTAACAGACGAACAGCTCGAAGCCATCAAGGATGTTCTAGATAGGAATCAGGATGTTTTTTTGAAACATAAGGAAGACATTGGATGCTGCAACATCGTTGAACGTGAAATAGAGCTACAAGAGTCGACGGTACCGCACAGGGAGGGGGCGAGGCATATGACCCCAAGCAAATCGGATGCATCTAGAAAAGAGATAGAGACCTTGCTAGAGTATGACATGATAGAACCATCCAAATCACCGTGGGCGTGTGGAGTAGTGATGGCTAAAAAGAGAGGAGACCAACTGAGGTTTTGTTGTGACTTTCAATATCTGAACTTGGTCAGGGTAAAGGATGCCTTTCCCATACCTAGGATAGAAGAGAGTCTTTCAAAATTAGGTGACACCAAATTTTTCACAACTCCTGATCTAGCGTCGGCTTTTTGGCAGGAACCACTGAGGAAACAGGACAGCGACAAGACGGGTTTTGCGTGCGAGCTGGGATTGCTTCAATGGAAAAAGATGCTCTTTGGCGTTTCCAATGCGACAACCACCTTCCAGCGACTAATGGCGCAGACGGTGACAAGCGTAATGAAAAAAATCGGCAGTTTAGTAATGTGCTACGTAGATGACGTGGTGATTGCAACACCTACCCTGGAGGACCACATTGAACGACTGGACCAGGTGTTTGCTTGCATGAAGAGAGCAGGACTGAATTGCAAGCCATCGAAGTGTGAGATTCTCAGGGACTCGATCAAATACCTGGGGAGAATCGTGGACAAACATGGCATTACACCAGACCCGGACGCGGTAGAGGCAGTGCTGACTTGGAAGTCTCCAATAACAGAACACCAGTTGATGAGCTACTTGGGTTTCGCAATTTACTACAGGGAGTTCATCAAGGGCTATGCGGAGAAGTATATCCAATGCAACAACTCATGAGGCACAAGGCAAAGAAGTTCACGTGGAACAACGAGACTGAAGAATCATTTCAAAGAATGAAAAAAGAACTGTGTGAAGCACCTGTGCCAGGCATGCCGACAGAGAAAGGGATGTACGTGCTGGATACCGATGCATCGGTAGTAGCGATCTCGGGCATACTGTATCAAGAACAAGAGTGGAACGGAAAAAGAGTGTTGACAACCAATCGCCTACGGGAGCAGAGTCTTGAGTGATACGGAATAGAAGTACGGAGCACCCAAAGCGGAGATGTTTGCGGTCGTCACTTTTGTGGAAAAATACAAGAAATACCTGGGTAGCGAACCATTCAAGCTACGGGTAGACAACAGAGCACTCAGCTGGTTGTAAAGGTACTCAATGGACCAGAGTTACATCGGCAGATGGATAGTACGGCAGGATGGTTACAATATGATCACCGAACACAGAACGAGGGACAGGCAGAAAAATGCTGATAGCTTGAGCAAGAAGACAGAATTCTACCAGAGACAAGAGCAAACGGATGGCTTTTCTTCTAGGGACAAGGGAACATATGTCACCCTACCACTCACAAGATGGCCATACAAGTCAGAAAAACCAATAGAGGACCATCCCGAACTACCATTTGAACATAAGGCGAAAGAAATTCTCAAAAGAAGTTTAGGGATGCCAATGGAAATAATGTTCAAGTCCAAGATAGTGAGGGAGACGCTGATGGCAAAAGGCTACGACCTCGACGAGTGGAAACAGGAAAGGTAATGGTAGGAGAGGATCTGAGGAAATTACTCGAGAGACTAGCAGTTGACAAACCTGTGGTCTCAGAAGGTGGTAAAGACAGACCGGAAGTCATCATATTGAAAAGAGGGGGACTGAAACTTGACTGAGACTTGATGAAGAGCACAGAGGTTGTGCGGACAATACTCGAGAGAATCCCGGAAGAAGTACTCAGGCGGACGACGATACGAAATAAGAGAGTGACGTTCAAGGAGGAAGTTGAACATCTGGCACTAGATCAAGAGTCTGGGGATTGGCCGCAACGAGGAAGAGATGGCGAGGAAAAAAATTTGTCCGGGGAGTCGGAAGAATGGGATGATGGTTCGAAGGAGAGTGACGATGAGCAAGACAGTCTCTGCACAATATTGGCTGAAGAAAAAATGAGGAACCACGACAGGAAGTTCCAAACATATCCATCTTCAGGGACGTACAACCTGGGACACGATGACGCGCATGGAGTGGAAGAGCGTGAAAAGATAGCAGTGTCAAGAAACCCGTTCAGGGAGCTATCTTGCAATTCGGAAATCAGAACGATACTAATACCAGAGGACGACAGGGAGATCTTGAGAAGGATAGTTTGTGTGAAGCTCAAAGACGACATCCACAATCCTGGAGAGCTGAATGGTCAAATGATGGCATTGAAGGAACACGTCAAAGTGAGGTACAGGCTGTCGGATCTGATACGAGCACAGAAGAATGATAAAATGACGATTAACCTCTCGAAATGGCTTCGGACGGGAATAAAAGAGAAGGGAGACCTGGAAGAAGATAGTTACAAGATTGTGAGCCAGTTCTACAAGGAGACAAAGAAATTACTCTATCACACAGCTGATGGCGTGGTAGCCTGTAGGAGAGAAGTCGAAGAAAAAATTATACACAAGGACAACCCCATCATACTACCTCAGCTATACCAAATAGAAGTGATATTCAGATCGCATGACCAAATGGGATATCAGGTGATAGACAAAGTACAACAAAGAATACTACACAGATTTGATTGGCCAGGGCTGAGCAAGATTTGTGAAAAATGGGTGAACGCTTGACTTTCGTGCTTGCAGGTGAAGGATCCTAGGAAAATGAAGTTCCCTCTTAGGTCTGTGGAAAGCTTGGAGTTTAACGAGATCATGCGGATAGACCATCAAAAGATCTGCATGACTGACTCGGGATAAACCCAGATACTAGTAATTATAAATCATTTCACGAAACTGCCAGAAGCGGTACCAAGTCAGATGGCATCGACGGAAGAAACTTGTGATCACTTGATAACGCACTGGATATCACGATATGAATGCGGATGAAGTTCCAATCGGACAATGGGAAGGCATTCGCGGGGACCTGACAAAAGAACTAATGAGAAGAGCCTACATTGCAAAGGCCCATTCAACGACCTACCATCCACAAATGAATGGACTAGTGGAGAGATAGAACAGAACACTAGTGAATATGCTCCGGGTGTATTGTTCGAGATATATAACTGACTTGGACAAATATCTGCCCAGGTGGTGTGGGCGTATAACTGCACGCAACACTCAACAACTTCAAGCAAAGCCGTATGCTGTGGGACAAAACGTCTGAGTGTTCCAGAACGTCATACCTCCTAAAAGGACAAAGAAGCTATTGAAGAAATGGAGAGGGCCGTTCATGATAACGGAAGTGCACCAGCAGGGTCGGTTCTATCGCTTGAGTACAGGGCGTGAGGCGCACTACGAGAATCTGAAACCTCACTTACCACAAAACATGGAAGGAATCGAGTATCTACTGGAAGAGCCAGCATGTGAGGTAAACGAGAAAGGCACCAGAGAGAAGAATGATTGCAACGAGAACCTGAGCATGGATGACAACAAAAAGATAGATGTAGATTCGGCCGAAGGGTCCTTGGCATAGGAAGGTTGGAAAAATCCCGAGCAAAACGAGGTACCAAAATGGACGGAACCAGACTTATAAAAAGAGACCAGAAGAGGTGCGCGTAAGAAAACAGGCATGAGATACAACAGGTATGGTGGTGACTTCCTGATCAATAAGATACTGCTTGACGAGATAGGAGAAGAATTGGTGAACATGGGTGAGCTGGTAGCCAATGAAGAATAGCAGATCATAAACGACAGTGAGCACTCCTTGCAAGAAGATCACACCATGCCAGAAAGAGAACTAGACCTAGAACAAAGCAAAAAAAAGAAGGGAAAACACAAACCTGAGGATACTGGAATGGTTGCACAACGAGAAGCGGACGAAAAGGAAGCACAAAGCATCCAACAAGTCGACGTATCGGCGCAAAAACATGTGAAATCAGAGAACCCGTTGTTTGGTTGGACAGCCACTGACCAGCCACTGGAAATACCACGGGATAGCTTGAGCCACGTACCATCGACGGGGACGTCGATAAACATTTTTGTCCGGGGTGTGGGGGTAGGACTTACCCACACAAAAAACTTAATGATAAAGAAGCCCAGGGAAGTGAGAGAGACCAACGGCCTGGAGCTGGACCAGGAGGGGGCTGAGCTTACCATTGGAAGACGATGTTTGAAATTCCGAATGAGCTTTCGGATAACATCCTGATCATAGACAGTGGCTTCATCCTGTCAGACACGACTAGCGCGATCTGCATAACAGCGGACATGAGCTTCAATACCAGACTGGAAGCCGACTTCAAAAGAAAATGCCAGAATGTGGATTTTCTGTTCAGGCAGAGACCAGTGTTGGGGGGAATGGCAGCACTCCCTCCTTCAATTTCACAAGTTCCCGGTAAATGCCGGTGCTTTTTGGTAACGAGAGTGATAGACCCCGAACATATGGTAATAGCAGAAACGAGGTTGAGAGTTTTCATGGTCGAAAGAGGCAAACGCGAGATTTCAATACCGGTCTACGACCCAAACAGAGGCAGATTGACCCCTAGGTAACTGTGCGCTATCCTAACCGTGTTCTTTGCGGAAACGGAACTAATAGTACACCTACACAAGAAGTATTACTTGAGTATCGCCTGAGCTTGCGATGGACGTGAGGGTCTTGAGTTAGGGGAGAAAAGGGTCTTGAGCCAGGTAAATTGGAAACACAAGTCATGCAAGTGGGTTATAATGTGATTGGCACGACAATTGAATGAATCTTATAAAGAATTGATGGTGCTAAAACATAAAATGAATCTGCATTATTCCAACGTCTAAAATGAATCATTCTAAAGGAGTTGTTAGGATAATGTTTTAAACGTACTTATGGGGGAGGTCTAGGTTAGTAAATATTATGATTATTATATTGGATTTAGTGATAAATCACAAGGGGTTTCCCTCAAAGGTATTTCTGTTAAAAACGAGTCTACAGTTGTTTCGATTGCAGTCACAAAAGGTAACCCAGGAGCAAGAATTGCTTTCATTGTAAAACGCATGGAAGTATTCCCAGAACCATTTCAACAAGTCCGATGAGTGGAATGAGTGGAAAACATCTTGGTTTAAAACTGAATTCTATTTTCAGAATGATTTGAAAACTGAAACCACAAATAAATCACAGTTGGTCGAACGGGAGAAAGAAAAATCATTCAACAGCTCTTCATTGATTGTGCCAGAGGAAGATATTTCTTGAGTATTATTCTGGTAAATGTATTTCTTGAGTATTAATCTGGCAAAGGTATTTCTTGAGTTTGGTTAGGTAAGGTACTTCTTGAGTTTGGTTGTTCGTGAAAATTCGTGAGATAAACGAAAGCAGCAATGGCAGATCAATTCTGGACATCTGTGCCAGCGGCGTTCAGAAAATTCGCACTCGACGAGTAATACAAGCGCTTGAGGGACCTCGACTACACGCAAGTGGATGAGAGGCTCGCGGTTATGCTCAATGCCATCCAGCAACAGGGAGTGCAGGGAGTCAGCGACTGAAGCCGTGCTGATGCTGGATTACACGTCGGATGGAATCTCGAATCACGAGCAGACTAGATGGCTATCCTGAAACGTGGACGGAGGCGTGAAAGGATTTGATCTTGCGAGGAGTCCTGGCTTGAGTAACACCACGGAGTATGGTGCGGGGGAATTTCCCCTTCCAACCACCAGCAGGAGCACTGACACAACCCACAAGCAAACCACCATCGATACTCCGGTCACAACAATCAGAAGAGTCATATCCAGATCTCAGCAGCATGAAGAGAGGGTTGGAAAAGGCCCAAAGGGAACGGGACAAGGCCAACCTGGATAGGGACCAAGCCAAGCGTTTCTCGATAGGGATCAAGCCAAGCGACCAGGCAATACTTGAGCGAGACAAGGCGATTCTTGACCGGAATCTGCTGATGGCAGAACGGGAGTCAGAACAGAGACTAAAAGAACGAGTAGCAATTTGTAATCAGATAAAGTTAGAAATATAACGGCTACCAAGGAGGCAGCAAGCGGTCGCGAGTGGTAAGGAGAAAAAGAGGACGCCAACTGAGCCAGTAGTGTCGAGATCGAGACCAGAGTCAGGAACAGAGGTGGATGAAGCGCCCAGATCGAGCGCCTGGTTTAACCTGGACTGCGTGGCTCAAGAGCACATGAACGAAGGTTTGGAGGCATGGACGCCACCTGAGCCCGTCCCCTCCATGAGTAGTCTAGAGGCGAATCAAGTCAGACCGCTAAGGGACATTACGCTACTAGGACTGACGTCCAGCTGGACTAGCGGCAGTCAGTCCGGAACGGGGACATCACGTCTCAAGGAGTTGCAGTAAAGGTTGCAGGCGAAGGTTCTTGAGAACGCTGCGCGTGGGCAGCGACCAACCACCTGGAGAGAGCATCCAGTGAGGAGCGTTGTGATCTCGAGCTACAAAAAGAACACTGACGACGTGTACCATCGACATAGTCGAGAAGACTGGACGGCTGCGCAAAGAGAGAGAAGAGATGCCTTCCATGACGCCGCGTGGGTAGAGTACTTCATACAACCGAGAATACCCGAAGACACAACACACTTGAAAATAGGGGACAGTCTCGTCCGGGTCTTGACAAGGATCCAGGCCCATTGGCAAGTGGGAGTCTTGAATTTTTCGGGCGCAGCGATGCCCCAGATGTTGGTGTCCCTGCAGATGCTGGAGATGGGGAAGAGATGCACAGTTACATTGATGATGGGAACCAACGAAGTGTCCAGAGGCGAGTCAAGAAAAATGATGAGGCTACAAGACAAAGTGATTTGCATTCTTAAGGAGCTAAGAATTTACCTGGAGCCAATCATGAAGCAACTTTACAATGATCACCATCTGCACCGTCCCCTATATAATGATGGCTGACCAGAATGCGAGGGAGATGAATGAGAGGGTGCGAAGTAACAACGAGATAATCAGGCAAATCCAGCAGAGAAGTGTGCTGCCCCTGAGAGTGGCTGATGAAGCAAGAATGATGGAAGATTCCCTCCCGGAGGATGCATCCTCGGATGGTATCCACTTCGACAGGCCAAGGGGCACAGAGTGGCTGAATGCCGTCTTCCAAAGACATATAAATTTCCTTTAGTCGGATCTGGTGGAGACGGGTCAATTCACCTTGGTTCCACCCCCGATACCTCTCTTCTTCTTAGCCCGGTCCGTAACTGATCGCTTGGTGGGAAAGAATGGACCGACTCGAGAGGGAGCTCAACTAGCAGCAGAAGCAGACAGTTGAGATCAACAGCGATGGAGGGAGACGAGGAGGAAACTTCTACGCCCCAGAGCTCGGTTGTGTCGTCAGCGGTGATGGTGGACAACAAGAAGAAAGTGGAATGTCCGGGGGAGCGAGCAGCACCCGTTACCTGGAATGAGTGAAAGATCTGTATCTCGAGGATATGGCCTGCAGACAAGAGTTAACGGAGGTCTTGGGGATCAAGAGTCTGTCAAATGAGTACTTGAGCAATCACTACTGCGTGGATTGGCCAAAGGCCCATGAGGCGCACTTCTCTCGAGTCAAGACACTGGAGATGGCGGATTGACGGGAATTCCCCAGATATCCATAATGGGACCAATCAATTACAGACCTCTCAAGGAGATGGGAAGTCCAGGCCTCATAGTGGAGCCTCCCAGGCATCGGAACAGTATAGCCAAGATCAGAGTGAGGATCCCCGCGCAGCTTAGGGCGGTGGACAAGCTTCTCGAGCCGAAGAGCATAGGACTTCTTAACACGACCTACATGGGTGCGAAACTTGCGGAAGACCCAAGGTACGGGAGATCCTGTGGAACTGCACAGCTGTAAGGACGTTAGCAGTTTATGATCGATCAATCCTTGAGTCGCGAGAGCAACCATTGTGGCGGGATCGGACTTCGAGGGGACGTCACCCAAGTTGTTTTGACCAGAGACATTGGTGTACCTACTAATGGGGGCGGAGCTGAGTTTAATGTTGACCCTGATCTTAGCAATGAGGTCGGAGACACCTTGTGAACCGGAGCTATTGTTGTTTGCGGGAATGAATGATCAGCTGCACGCGGCGGGACTACTTGAGCCCCTGAGAAGTGGGGAGCCTACACCAAAAAAGATCTAGGAGGCGATTCAGACACTGTTTGCAGCAATGAAGGAAGTACAGGAACCGGTGACATCCCGGTTGGTGTTGAAGAGAAGAACGGTATTCGCGCCATCACCGGCTTACGCAAGCATGCCACCTGCTTTACAGGTCGTTTACGCTATGTTAATTCTGATTGCGGAGGGAAACGAATGGCGCATGCTGATTGCGGCCCCAAATTGTTTGCTAGAGCCAGTGAACTTGAGACCCTTGAAGCCGGAAGTGGCGGCGGCGTGGGCGGATGTGTCCCACGCACTAAGGGGCTTTTACAAGCTTGCGGATATCTTGATCGAGTTGGACGAGGTCCTTTGTCTGGAGGCGTCGAACCTTGCCCGGCAACTGAAGTTCAACCCAGAGGTAGGGAATGACCATCCTGTGATAGCTCATCTGACAGCCAGCCTGTGGTTCCGGAGTATGGAGCTGACGATCACGAGCTCCACTAGCAGGACGACGGGCCCAAACAACCCGAGAAAGAATGTGGCTGCAGCCGAAAACAAATGGAATCGATGGCGTATCGTCTAACAAAAGAGAGAGGAAAATGGCCGTTCCTGACCCCGAGACTTGAGAACGTGACGGACTAGACGAGAGAGAGTGCTCCACCGCAGGTGAAGCAAATATGGGAGTTTCTGGAGGAACAGCTGAAAGTAGCAGAAAAGAGAGAGATGACGGTGGGGAGATTCATCACGGCAGCAAACGAAGTGACTATTGGAGGCTTCTGGAGGGAGTTTGCGAAGGGCGAACTAGGACCCCGAAGTCACACGAGATCTTCAGATTCTTGAGTCCATGTTGGGAGAAGAAGTACGTGGACAAAGTGTTCTATGGGGGAATTACGATTTTCGAGGCGTTCGTGCCAATCAACCTCTTACTGGCCTTGTACTTGGTATACCCCAGGTACCTGTTCAACATGGGCCCGGCATATAAGTTTAGCAGAGGTGCGGAGACGTTCCGAATTGACGGGTACTTGACCTTGATACTCCTGTCACATGGGGAGCTGACGACATTTCATCGATTGATGAAATATGAGGAACCCCTGTCGGTGCCGAATTATTCCTACAAGTGTGCTGCTGGACTGAAGACGCTGCTAGTAGAATATCTCCTGATGCAGAACAGGCATTTGACAGGCGAAGAGAGAAGAGCAAAGACTAGAGAAGAACAAAGGGAGGCGAATGGAGGAATACCTCTCCTAACCGACTTGTACCTGGCAATGAGGTCTGATCCCTTGGGGATGCTCAGGGGGCTGGGACAGGTGGAGACCTCTGTCTACGGGCCAGCCGTGGCGTACGCCTTCCCGGATCGGCTTAACTCAGTAGTGCACGTGAGCCTGATCAGCGTTCTGGATGGGACGGCACTGAACTGGTGCAGACAAGAAGACTTGAGAGCGCGAATGAGTGAAACAGTACTCTTTGGGAAGATAAAGGACCCAGAGCTAATAGTGCTCAACTTCAGGGGTCAACTGCAATTCAAGATGGCGGGAAAGCAAGAAGATCCCATCAAAGTCCAACCGAAATTCTGCAACTTGAACCCAGTAGCAAAAGACACGAGGTAAGTCTTGAGGATCCCAGCCTGGACGAAGAGCTTCGAGTTTACAAAGAGGGAGCTTGAAACAAAACTCGAGCGCGTTGTGTTACCCGCCGAAATTCCTGAGTTCACAACGAAGAGGCGGATGACGCTGGGGATGAATAGCCCCATGGTAGTCCCTTCCCTACACGCGAGAGCAGCGGTGGAGCAACAGCGGAAGATGTTCACAGACAGCTGGGACCCCTTGTTCATAGGGTATTCGGCAGTGGTATATTTTCATACCTGTGAAACCAAGATAAATTCGTGGACCACGCAACCAAAGAAGATGCGGGGTTCAATACCTCCAAAGTTTGAGGTTCGGGAAGTGCTGAAGACTCTTGAGAAGGCAGGACTCGAGAGCAAACTGCCCGTCTATGGCGACGGAAGGATGATCATGAAGGAAGGTCACCTAGCCCTGAAGGATGAAATGAAGTTCAGCACGATAAAATATCTGGCACCTTATGGATTGCAAGAAGTAGAGTTGCAACAAGAGGGAGTTTTTTACATGCCCCTCACAGAATATAAGGTAGTAGATTTGAGTGGGGATGACTGGGCAAATCGGAAAAACCTTGAGCTGCCGCTAGCGAGTGAACCATCCAACATGGGAATGGTGCTCCTGACCGATAAAGTAAGGGAGAAGAATACCTTTGAAGACAACAAAGGAATGTTCTTGAGCACACTGGTCAAGGACGTGGCAGAGTTTCTTGAGCGAATTCAACCAGAGGGTGGAAAACAAAGCTAAAGTAGACGACTTCAAGGAAGAACTGTGGGACACGGTGGTGAAGTTGATGATAAAAAAATTATTAACGAAGTGGATGATAAAAACAAAATTAGTAATATAATTAAAGATAATAATATTCTCAAGGCTAGAGAAGGGGGAAGGCATCAGTCGGAGAAAAGGAATCTGGACAAAAAAGTCGATTCAGTCAAGGAAGAGAAAACATGAAGCAGAAGAGGCAAGTCCTTAAGCGGATGCGGTTTCAGAAAAAAACTTGAAGGATATAGGCTCCCATGGTTCTCGCCTGATGGAAGACGGCGGCCTGCAAGGGCGGCTCGGCAGCCAGGAAGTTGACAGATGTGATGGTCGAAGTGGAGGCCTCAACGACTCCAGGGACAGAAGAAGACTTCAAACCTCAAAAGGCGAATGCGAAGAGGGGCTCCACCAGTGGACAAAGTTGGGAAGAGGATGTCCGGAAAGAATGGATCTCGACTCAACACCAGGACACAACGCTCGTTCTTGGTGGATAGCCTTGGAGACCACAAATGAGCTGAAGAATTGCCTGAAAGGACTTGATTGCGGAGTATCCCGGAAGCGCCGGAATTGGGCCACCCAACAAAGGGCTGGAGTTGCAGAGCCAGCTGGGATGAACTTGGGAAAACTTGCTGCTGGAGTATTTTTAAGATGCTATGAGATTCTCGAACAAAAAACTCGGCGAGGATCACGATGTACATCGCAACCTGGCTCTGGCAGAAGATTATTCGGGCCCACGAAACGAGAAGAATATCACTATGTGTCTGGAGTGATGGGGATGGCATACAACTCTTTCTTGGACTCAGAAGCTGGAAACGCTGGCATGAATTTTGAAGTGGTGGAGTTGTTGAATTTCTGGAAGAAAAAGGAGCCGGGAAGTTGTCTGGACTTGGCAGGTGGAGGAGGAGAGCATTCTTGTGATGGGCGGTCTTGTGTAAGAATACAATCCTTACAGTGGTTGGGTGACATAACGGAGAAGGAGAAGAGCGAGGTGCAGATAATGGCTGAGTGTTACGCGAGCACCACTGTAAATGTAGCGACCGCTTTGGGATTTTTCTCGAGGATGTCCAGTTTACGATCTCTAGAGATGCTGGAGTCTGAACACCATTTAGTGACAGCGTTCAGCGTGGAGTCTTGGCCAGGAGTGTTGCAAATGATCCAGAAGCACATCAGAGGATGGAAGATTGGTCTTGAGGCGGAGATGGGATTTCCTGTGAGCGAGGCCTACAATCTACCATCGAATGCGAAGTCTCTGATGGGATCAGTCATAGCCAACCTGTGCAGAAGCCATTATCCACTACACATTGCGATGATGGAAGCATCTAGTCAGAGGGTTATAATCGACAATGCTTTTTTGGTTCCCAAGTGTGTACGATTGGCACGAATGTTGCACCACTCTTACAAGTTGTTGCGGAAAATACTAGGAGCAGTGCCTGGAGATCGAAGAGAGGACTTGAGTGAGATCTGGGGGGAGAGCTCTGGAGTCTGGAAAAAGAGAACACAAATGACTCTGAAAGACAGAAAACAATTGAAAAAACGATTATTAGTGCCCCAGCCATGGAAGAAAACGACGTGACGCATTAGAAAATGATGGAGTTTGAACCTCTCTTGGAAGCTTGGGTAGAACTCAACCTCCCGAGGATCAACATGACGCACAGGGAATGCCCATGCCATTGTCTCGCACATACAGTTTGGTATCCTGAGCACTCGAACCTCTGCTTATTATGGGACGTGGAAGAATCTCAGTTAATAGGGCTATCCAGTCACCAACAGAAGGTCACTCTTTTTGTGGTGAGCACGATGCTGGCGTTGCGCTGGATCGAGGAGAACATGACGAAATATCAAGAGTCGAGAGCACCAACAGTGGAGTTAACACATTCCATTGACTACAGACGGATGCTTGAGTTGTTCGAGAGTGCGTGTAAAGTATTCGTTGTGCCCAGGGAATTGAGGCACGTGTGGAGTCACATGAGATTTTTTCATGGTTTCGAGCGACGCTAACGTCGTGGCTGTATACGGTGACAAAAAATCACATGAAGAAGCATCAGAAAGAATATCGACAGTTCCTGGCCGAGATCGGGCCCGAGGCCTTCATGCGATCTTTGCTAACTCAACGTAATGCGATAACCACGGGTTGGAAAAGGGTTGGTAGATTGTCTCGAGATAACACCAAAGCGAGGGAATCGATGTTGGAGGAGGACTTGGCGAAGAACGTGAGACTGAGCTTGCACAATTCCTTTCGCTTGAATAGGGAATCTAAAGTGGAGGGTCTGCCGAATCAGGCGAAAAGGCTACAAGAGCAGAAGGAATGAATGCAAGCCTACAAACCGCGGAAGGCATGAGAAAGAGATCGTAATCAGTCAGTTCCGATGACGAAGAAAAATTGGCAAGGCAAATTACGATGTCGAGTGTGTCAGGACCCAGTACCTCGAAGACAAGGGGCACGAACCGATGAGGGTGTTCAGGGATTGGTTCTTGAGTCGTGAGCGGGGAAAGAAAGAAGCGCTTGAGTGTGAACTCAGATGAAATCTGAGGGCACGGAAAAGGAGCTTTAATTAAATAATTTTGTTATTAGTATACTATCTCTACCATATAAATCAAAATGCTGCATTTTTTTGAATGGGCAAAGGAAAAAAAAATTTTGAGGATAGCTTTAAAGCGGAAATTCAGGGTGCATGTGTATGCAGATTGTGATTGCTGTTCAGCGATAATAAGACAATTTTGCAAAGCGTTGAATTTCGGGTCTTAGATAAATTTAAATCTGCTGCAAACTTCTGTAAATGACCACTGGCACTGTATCTTGAGACACACTCAATTTTCTTGGGGCTCACTGGCAGACAACGGCACGCGATGAGGACATCGATTTTGAGTCTGGGGAGTATGTGCCCGTTGGTAATATTTGGAAGTTTGACCTTGAGCAACGTTTAGTCTTGATTTTGGGGAGAACTTCAATTTTTCAAAAAATTGAATTGAGCATTTAAAGCTCAAGTTTCTCGCTACAACTGAAAAAACACGAAAATAAGGTCAGAAGAATTGAACTACAATTGCGGGAAAGTAGTCCAAAAAATAGGAGCGTGAAATTGCTATGCGCAATTTTGCTGTATAAATCGAACGAGAGTAGAGTTGAGTAAAGGTGGACGGCTGAAGCTGCCCAATGGTCAAAACAGAAATTTCGTGTCTTGAGTTAATACTTATTCACTTCAAATTTCTTGAGTTAAGTTTGATTAATGGAACAATTCTAGAGTTACTTATTAATTTAGTTACTCGATTATAGAAGTCGTGTCGGTATGTAAGTACCCACTTCAAATTTCTTCAGTGTGTTTTACATTATTTTGAGTTAGGGAGAGTTTCATGTTGATCCATCTGAATTGGATCAAAAGTCCACTTTGTAACAGTCGCCTATTTAAATCACATATGAGGTTAAAGAATATTAGGCCCTATAACCATTGGTTTTTGAGTCGTGAGCGGGGGAAAGAAAGAAGCGCTTGAGTGTGAACTCAGATGAAATCTAAGGGCACGGAAAAGGAGTTTTAAAAAAATTGTGTTATTAGTATACTATCACTACCATATAAATCAAAATGCTGCATGACATTTTTTGAATGGGCAAAACAAAAGAAATTTTAAGGACAGCTTACAAAGCAGAAATTCAGGGTGCAGGTGTATGCAGATTGTGATTGCTGTTCAGCGATAATATGACAATTTTGCAAGGCTGTGAATTTTGGGTTTTGGATAAAGTTAAATCTGCTGCAAAGTTCAGTAAATGACCACTGGCACTGTATCTTGAGACGCACTCAACTTTCTTGGGCCTCACTGACAGACGACGACACGCGTTGAGGACATCGATTTTGAGTCCAGGGAGTATGTGCCCGTCGGTCATATTTGGAAGTTTGACCTTGAGCAACGTTTAGTCTTGATTTTGGGGACAAATGCAATTTTTCAAAAGTTTGAATTGAGCATTTCATGCTCAAGTTTCTCGCTACAACTGAAAAAACAAGAAAATAAGGTCAGAAGAATCGAACTACAATTGCGGGAAAGTAGTCCAAAAAATAAGAGCGTGAAATTGCTATGCGCAATTTTGCTGCATAAATCGAACGAGAGTAGAGTTGAGTAAAGGTGGACGGCTGAAGCTGCCCAATGGTCAAAACAGAAAAATGGTGTCTTTAGTTAAAACTTATTCACTTCAAATTTCTTGAGTTAAATTTGATTAATGGAACAATTCTAGAGTTACTTATTAATTTATTTACTCGATTATAGAAGTCGTGTCGGTATGTAAGTACCCAATTAAAATTTCTTCAGTGTGTTTTACGTTATGTTGAGTTAGAGAGAGTTTTAGGTTGATCCATCTGAATTGGATCAAAGGTCCACTATGTAACAGTCGCCTACTTAAGTCACATATGAGGTTAAAGAAAAATAGGCCCTATAACCATTGGTTTTTGAGACGTGAGCGGGGGAAAGAAAGAAGCGCTTGAGTGTGAACTCAGATGAAATCTGAGGGCACGGAAAAGGAGTTTTAATAAAAAAAAATTGTTATCAGTATACTATCTCTACCATATAAATCAAAATGCTGCATGACATTTTTTGAATGGGCAAAACAAAAGAAATTTTAAGGATAGCTTACAAAGCGGAAATTCAGGGTGCAGGTGTATGCAGATTGTGATTGCTGTTCAGCGATAATGTGACAATTTTGCAAGGCTGTGATATTTGGGTTTTAGATAAAGTTAAATCTGCTGCAAACTTCTGTAAATGACCACTGGCACTGTATCTTGAGACGCACTCAACTTTCTTGGGGCTCACTGACAGACGACTACACGCAATGAGGACATCAATTTTGAGTCCGGGGAATATTTTCCAGTCGTTCATATTTGGAAGTTTGACCTTGAGCAACGTTTAGTCTTAATTTTGGGGAGAAATGCAATTGCGGGAAAGTAGTCCAAAAAATAGGAGCGTGAAATTACTATGCGCAAATTCGCTGTATAAACCGAACGAGAGTAGAGCTGAGTAAAAGTGGACGGCTGAAGCTGCCCAATGGTCAAAACAGAAAACTTGTGTCTTGAGTTAAAACCTATTCACTTCAAATTTCTTGAGTTAAATTTGATTAATGGAATAATTCTAGAGTTACCTATTAATTTAGTTACTCGGTTATAGAAGTCGTGTCGGTATGTAAGTACCCAATTCAATCTTCTTCAGTTTGTTTTACATTATGTTGAGTTAGAGAGAGTTTTAGGTTGATCTTTCTGAATTGGATCAAAAGTCCACTAAGTAACAGTCGCCTACTTAGGTCACATATGAGGTTAAAGAAAAATAGGCCCTATAACCATTGGCTCAAGAGTCAGGGACACTATCTCTTGTATTTTTCTACCTCAAGCGTTCGGAGCCAATTCGGTTCACTTGCGAGATGAGACTAAAACCTGCGTTACAGCTTAAAGGCCACTACCAAAATACCCCCTACTCCAAAAATTGAGAACGCCCCATAATCAGGTCTCAAAATACCTAAAATACGCGAACGCCGTTAAAAACAGGGTCGGAACTTTATATATAGTTTTTTTTTATTAGACCGTGATCCATTTCAGATGGATCAACCTAAAAACTCTGTCCAACTCAACATAACAACATAAAACACACTCAAAAAAATTAAATTAGGTACTCACATACCGATACGACCTCTAGAATCGAGTACCTAAACTATAAAGCAACTTTAGAATTGATCGGGTAATTGAGTTTATTTTGAGAAGTTTGAAATAAGTATGTTTTAACTCAAGAAACAAGTTTATGGTCTGGACCATTGGGCAGCTTCAGCTGTCCACCTTTCCACCGAAGATTTTTTCTGGTCCAATCTAAAATAATTCTCCTCCACTCGCAATCCGCTTCTGGCAAGAAAAAGACAGCTCTACTCTCGTTGGAATTATGTATTGGAAGTTGCGAATTGCAATCTCCGGCTGCTATTTTTGACTACTTTCCCGCGATTGTAGTTAGAATCTTCTAATCTTATTTTCCTGGTATTTTCATTTGTCGCGAGAAACTTGTGCATTTCAAACTTTTGAAAAATTGCTTTTTAGCCCAAAATTAAGACTAAACGTTTTCTCAAGGTCAAACTTTCAAATACGACCGACCGGCACACTGTCTAATAAAAAGAAACTATAGACGTAAGTTGACGACCCTGTTTTTAACGGCGTTTGTGTGTTTTGGGTATTTTGAGACCTGAGCATGGGGGCCTTCTTATTTTTTAAGGTGCAAGTTAAATTTTTTTTCTTCTCCATACATTTTCCCAAACTACGAGGTAAAATTCACAAAAGAAAAAACTATCACATCAAAGTGATGGAAAGTTTAGTCTTGGCTGTTGTCGGTTCTCCAGTTCCGGGTTCCCCTTAACCCTGTGAGAGCTGATCGTAGGAGCGAGAAAGACGTCTTCAGCCGCACTTCACTAATGGCATCGGAATAGGGCGTATTACTCTTGTCGGATATCTTCTCAGCGAGCTTTTTCACGAACGTTGGAAACACAAGGTGCCTGAAGGTTTCACACAGGGGTCGTTTTTGTTTTCTCGAGAGTGGGGTGTATTTTGTTTTAAGCTGTAACGCAGTTTGTAGTCTCATGTCGCACGTGAATCGAATTGGCTCCGACCGTTTGAGGTAGAAAAACACAAGAGATAGTGTCCCTGAATCTCGAGCCAATGGTTATAGATAGGGCCTATTTTTCTCTAACCTCGTATGTGACTTTAAGTAGGCAACTTTTACATAGTGTTTTCATGGCGCTCCTGGGTGTTTCTACGACATCATGACTACAGAGTCGAACCCACTTGAAACAGCTCCGGGCTACAAGTCCATTCTAGAGTACCGGTGGTACGGTTCAACGGGAACGTGTCCACCTGGTTAGATATAAGCTTCTCATAAGCTACTGACACTAGAGGTTTTGCATATTTGGATGGAGAGGCCGAAGATCAACACACGCGATGAATTCTGGAGCCGGGAATTAAGACTAAAGTTATAGTCTTTGTGTAACATCGCTAAAAGTTAAAAAACTCACATGTCAGAATCAAGAATTTTCCCAAATCGAAATTTTATATCCATGAAAGAAAAAACTAAAAAATCTCAGAAATTTACCGGAAAATGTTATTCATGATTGCGTATTTATATTATGTAATTACAGTTGTTTAAATTTGGTTGGTTAAAAAGTTTAGAGCCTTTTTAGACATGTTTCTCATTTTTCAGACCTTTGATCGTTTTGTAAATTTTGTAAAAAGTTTTAATCCTGATGATGCACAAAATGTGCAAAAACGTTTGAATTAACGTTTTAATTTTCTTATATACGAAGTCGGTATTTTTTTTGTGTTTCCTTGCGTTCTTTCCAGTTTTCTGTTGGGTATATTTTTTCATAGGGAAGAAATTTTTCAAGGTAGCGCCTCCTTTTGGGGAATCAACATAACGCGCTAAGAAAGCCAATCCCATCAATGGTGACATAATCTTCGGGATGAACATGCCATCAAATCGTTCGTTCTAAACAGTTTTCTTTCGCGTCTTAGGGTTATATCATAGTTCTTTCCTCACTTGAAGTACTTAGGGGTATCTATGAGGTTCGTGTAAAGCGTAAAAATTTACAGTTTAATCAACTGGTTCCAAACGAAGTCCGGAGAATCGTATGGTGGCCACCGTTAATGATGATGATGGTGACGATGATGAAAGAATTAATTCCCATAAAAAAATTAAGGCAAAAATAAAAACAAAAATATTAAGTCAAGATCGACAGTTTGAGCAGGTACACGGCCCGTTTTCAAGTGTCTCATTAAGCGGAGAACAAAAAAATAGTTAACTTCTTAGATGCCGGGCTGTTTGTTACCATGGTACGGCTGCCGCTGAAGCGGAAGAGCGAAAAAATCACAAGTATAAAGATCTTGTAGATGATGGATATCTTTTTCAACCGCTAGCTTTTGAGATTCAGGGCGCGGCCGGCCTCAGCACAGAATTTTTTTTGAGCAAGCTTTGTAAGAATCTAAGCATATGCCCTGAGGAACCCAGAGCAGGCAGCTTTTTAAAACAGAGAATCTCCCTGGCAATACAGATTGCGAACGCCGCGGAACTAAAAATGACAAAATAACTTTCGATGAAATTTTTTATGTGTAACATTTATAAATATATTATATTTTCTCATGTCGAGTTGCGTGTTCTTATTGAAGAAACGTAACCCGTATCGATTTTAATTGAAAAGGACTTCAACACTTGTCATCTTCTTTTATCATTATCACTTCCATATCTAGAGAATTCCAAGGATTTTGACTGAAATACGTGATGAAGGAACTCCTGACGGTAACCTCGGTTACTAGATACTTTTCAGCTTCTGATTACGTACTTCTTAGATCCAATGGACCGATCTACTGCTAAACATTTATCAATTATAAACCTACGTCTTTATAAACAATTTTTTGTTTGTTTTCTTGGGTAGTCTTTTCTACCCATAACCTAGAAACCAACAGAAACAAATTCTATATAATAATTTCAAAAAATCTCAAAGCATGCCCAATAATATCGTATTTTCTAGAATGTAGTTATCCAAAAAATTTTGATTTTAACTATTCAATTGCTTCAGAGAAGCCCATTTCAAAAAACTGATCCAGGTGAGAAAATAATTTGAAACCATATACTCTACGTTATGGTTTTTGCCTTTTCGTTGTTCCAGCGAGCAGCATGGAAACTCAAATAAAAATTGGATTCTGTGTCTCGCCTACTGTATTCTTCTGTTTGTTTTATCTTGTTATCCGCTAAGATTGTCTATGAGATGAATAGAGCAGAGGTGTTCTGATGGATCATTTTTCTGTCATATATGGTTACACTCTGAGGCTAGATAAAGTTGATCGAATCTCATTTTGTCTATCAATCCTAATTGTTATCAAATTGATCACAGTCGTTGACGTGAGCTGTGTACTTATTTAATGTATCTCCATTTGAAGGTTCATACCAGTATATTAACCGAACGCTAGAAGAAAGCCAAATCATCGCCTAAGGTGTTCTGTAACAATGAATTCGGATTCTAGATACTTGAATACCTTCCAATCCAAAATTTTCGTCAACCGACCTGTAAACCTTAGAAAAATAAAATACTATGGCTTCGATATGGACTATACCCTGGCCTTGTATAAATGGCCGGTATACCATGAAGCTCTATTTCTTCATGCTCTTGATTCATTTGTGTCAATGGGATATCCGAAAGAGCTTGGAGCCTTGACCTATGACATCGACTTTCCAGTGAGAGGACTGTGGTTCGACACGCTCTATGGGTGTTTCCTGAAAGTGGATAGTTTTGGCAATATCTTCATGTGTGCCCTGGGATACCAAATGAAGAGCAAGCGAGAGATTGAAGAGTTGTACCCTGGCCGATTTGTCACTTTCACTGGTCAGTAGAGATCAAACTGCCTAGCTGTATAAAAAGGTCTCAGTGTACATCCCATGTAAATTTTAATAATTTATTTCAAACTCCCTAAAACATAATTGTTTGATTGTTTAAAATAACTGAAGAAAGACATCCATAGAAACAGTCCCAAGGCGAAGCTTCTTTATTCGACAGAACTAGAACCAATGATTTTTTGAGACGTTAAGTTTAATCGCTTGTTTGTTTATCTTTTAATGCAGTTTTGAATCGCCTGGTATTTTCTTTTTTTTTTGAAAAAAATGTCACTGAGCAAAAAATTTTGCATGTTTATATACAACAAACATTTTGGATCTGTTTAGATAGAATGTACATATTCAACACTCCATTTCACATCCCGGAGTTGATGTTCTTCGCAGCTGTCATTAATTACTTTGTGGAAAAAGACCAACTTAGTGGACGTTCAAGCAAAACAGGTGTCTTCTTAGCAGAAGGAAGCTTCAAACAGTTCAGCGAGTTGTTTGCGGATATGAGGGAAGCAATCGAAATAGTGCACATGAAAGGCAGATTCAAGGAGTACATCCTAGAACACATTTCAGAATACATTGAGAAGGATGAAAAGATTCCTCTCCTGCTGCAAACATTGAAGGTGAAGATATATCTGTGGAATGAGGGCATAAAATGTATTAAATAGCTTCAGATCAGTCTTATTTACACTAGCATCAGCTTATTGTATCCTTAAGAACCACAGTGGTTGGGGAGTGAGTCTCTTAATCTCTCGGTCATAGGTTGGAATCTCAGACGTGGCCATTTTTTTTTACTAAGTCGAGACTTATTTCTTTTTATTTTTGCACTTTATAGAGCTGATTTTTTGTCGCGTTCTCTCTAGTGCTTGTAAAGCGAAGCTTCGCCTCTGTGTGTATGCTTGAATCAAAACTTGAACAGCTGGTGTTCTAATGGGCAACGAAATCTCATCTTCTAACGTAACTTTGTTGTTTTTATGAAATTATCACTCTGAAAGCATTTAATGAAAATATATAAAGCAGAGCTCATCGTTTTTTCAGACAGAGGGAAGAAAAGTGTTCCTGGTTACAAACAGCGACTGGGAATACACAAATGGAATCATGACATACTTGTTTGATCAGCCAATCAGCGAGGATATCAAGGGGTCAAACTGGTTCAAATTATTTGACCTGGTGGTGACTAGCAGCCGCAAGCCCAAGTTCTTCAAAGAGGGTACTGAACTGTACCGGGTGGATCCAGCGACAGGCGAACATGTTGCTATGTTTGGTGAGAGTGGGAGTGGAGTGATGCAGCCGAACTGCGTGTACAGTGGGGGAAGTGTGGATCAACTGGAAGACGCATTAGGTACAATCAATTTGTTCGCCATTGATCTATTGATTCGAAAACATAGTATCAAGTACTGAGGTTTCAAAGATCAACAAAGAAGTATGATATATATTTTTTGTAGCATTATATTATCCCTTTTCACGATTTAGTCGGTGCCTTCAAAGTTGTTCCGCTTCTAAGATGAGAAAATGAGGCTGATATTGTTCAAATGAAGGCCAGAGTTGAGTTTCTTCTATAATTAAATGATTTTTCTTATTTTTCAGATGTGCAGGGTCGTTCAGTGTTGTACATTGGAGACCACATTTTTGGAGATATTCTGAAGTGTAAGAAACACAAAGGCTGGAAGACTTTCTTAGTAGTGGAGGAGCTGGACCATCAGCTGGCTTGCTGGGTCAAATGTAAACCACTCATCCGAGAATTAGAGCGAGTGGACTTCATAAAAGTAAACAACCACAGAGGTCACTACAGTCTCGCATGTCAGGCATCAGAAGCTGAAGATGGTGAAAAGACAATGAATGGGGGTGAGGCAATGACAAACGGGCTTTCAGAGGTGAAAATGGGACTGAAAGAGAAATTGAGGGCGGTAGATTTGACTTATGGGAAACTAGGAGGACTTTTCCAGAGTGGATCGAGAGAAACATTCTTCGCTTCACAGGTGAATTGTACTCCGGCTTTCACTTTATAATATGCTTAAGTAATGATTGGGCTCGATGTGGCTTGCGAGGTAGGGCAAACTGTTTTCGTGGCTCGTTAAAATTTAAAAATTTCATAATTGACCTCAGTTTACTTGAAATTCGCAAAATAAGTAATAGGTCAAGCTTTATTTGCACAAGCGAAGCGTAGTGTATTTTTACGAAGATTTGTTTTCCAACCTAAGTCGCAAATAAAAGTGTTCATTGGTGGCACTTTTGGTATATTTCAAATTATTCTTTTCCAAGCCTATTTAAGCATAGGCAATTTAATAGCGCATGTTGCGGCTGTATTTTTTCTACTAGTGTAAGTTTCTGCTGAAAACAACAGGTATTATGAAAATGTATGGGATTTGTTGCTGTTTATTTTTTTTTGCGACGCTTTGGAAAAGTATTGCTTTATTCGCGGAAATTTCAATTTCATTTCAAAAACTAGAGCCGATTTCCTAATAAATGATACCAATGGACAAACTGGCGGCTTTTTTTACGTCCCTGCGAATTTTGCTAGTCTATTTTAATTTCACCTCACGTTCTACGGCCTTCAAAACTTTCGGAAGGGGGATTTTTGACCTTTTTTTTCTTTATTTTTTTAAATATTAATTGTGAAAATCTGAGATATAGGTTTCAATCAAACGAAAAAAATTATGGTTTTCGCCCTTCTCAGTTGGCCATTCCCTAAGTTCGGTAGAAAAAAGTTATGGCCTCAAACAAGCCCATTTTTTGACTTATTCGTTAATTTTCTCAAAAACTACCCTGCCAAATCGATGGTTGAACCCCAAGAAAAAGCCAATTATGCGAATCTTCCCTGTATAAGCGGCTATGCCCTATGTTTTGAAAAATATGGCCTTAGAAAATGTCCAATTTTTGAAATTCTGTCCGTTTTTTTGGAAACTTATTCTTTTTTTCAAAAACTTTAATCAACATTTTTCTATTTAAAAGGTTTAATTGGTTTAGTTCTTAAAGTATGGTATTTTTTCCAATTAAATAAGTTTTTACTAAAACTGAAAGTTCGCACATTTGTAAACTTATCATGTCTAGTTTTGCTTTCACTATTTTTTCCGTTTTTTTTTCAATATTCAAACAGTTTGTTTATGTTATATCGACTCAATTTAATTTATGAAATTTTTCTTGACAACAGTTGTGTTTTCATGACTGATAAAATGTTACTTTGTTGTAGCTAATTCTAGGTTAAAACTATTAAAAAGAATAAGAATTAAGATGAATTAGTCGATAAGTTAAAACATTAAACAATGAGAGATCATTCTCTCCGCCGGAGAGAAAGGCTAATGAAGGTCATATATGAGTGACCGGTTAATTAACTAAGTATGTTTTGCAATAATTGCAAAACCTGATGTAAAATCACAACATTCCCCTAAGCAGGAAAAAATTTAAATTGCGAATAAGGTAATGCACAAGAACTAACTATGACTGACTCCTTTCTCCCCCTTTAAGGACGAGGGAAAGAAAATTAAAGCGCCATAAAAATGAGGAACTGACACTAACTAAAGCTCCCTATAGCATTAAATACAGCTACTATAACTGCAAGAAAGATTATCCGGAATCCAACGGATAAGGGTTATATTAAAGCAAAATAAAATGCGGTGAAGTTTACACAACGTTTTATGGGTGGGGTCTTGCTTTGTAATAGACTAACTGAAGGGAAATCGATTTGGATGATTTATGAGAGCACACGATGATGTTTTCTTTTTCTGGATTAAGTTTATCCGAAGGATAAAGTTCTTAAGTTTACCGCTCGACAAATTAATATTTGAAGATTAGCACCAGTTTATAAGGTAGTATGTGCTTCTTGGTAAGCCAAAATAACAGATTAGAGTATAGCTGAGTGATTACAAAGTTTTATATTCTTTTAAAAAGTTTTCAAGTTCTGTGTTGAAAAGTTCGCTATCGAGATCGGAGTGATCTCCAAAATTCTCTATTTCCATTCTCAGTGATTCGTCGGTTGATGAGGTTGACATTTGATCAGATGATGTTGAATTTGAATCTAGGACGATTAACTCCGCCGGATTTGTCTTGTTGATGGTGTCGTGTGATCCTTCAATTTCTATCACGATAGGATCGGCCGCAGAACCCGAGGCTTCTTGAACGTTCTCTACAGCATCAATAAAATAACGTTTACCATAAAATTTTGGTGGACCATCATTTCTACTGGAGCGGCGGATGGTAGGAGGAATTTTACCGGAAACGCTGGTAGGGTTGGCAGGCATAGTACACTCGTCAGGCATAGTACACTCGTCAGTTGAGTCCTTTATCTCGTACACCGGGAAGTCCGTATTTGAGTCGTTATCCATTGGATTAGACACGTCTTGCAGGTCCTGTTGTTCAATGGTGTCATTGTCCCTTCCCTGGTTTATGGTTCTCTGTTCCTCAGTACTATGTGTTCGGTTGGCGGGTATTTTACTTATTGGGCACTCGTAAGATTGGTCCAAAGATTGTTCTCTGCTTGGTTCGATGTCGTTTTCTAAAATCTCAGATTTTATTTCAGGATTGGTTATGGTGTGATTAGAATTATTTGCGATTGAGAGGTGAGGTGTAAGTGAGTCTGAAATAAAACGCTCTCTGGCTACATCTCTACAAGGGAAGCCGCCCGCTATCCATTCCCATTCACTAGTATCCGAAATATCCGACGGAATTAGCATAGATTCATCCGAAGCAAGGTAACCTGGAGGGGTTGATGACTTCTTTGAGTGGCGTGTTTGTCTTCTTGTAGTATTGCGTGATGACCCTGATATGCGTGTCCTAGTTAAGTTGTCAGAAGGGGTCGGATCCACTTGTCTGGTCCTTTTTTTCGTTGGCTTTTTCGTTCCTGATTTACGTCTTACGCCTTCCTGTTTCTGACCTACTTTAACAATAGGATTAGGAAAATACGGGAATGAAATGTTTCCTTTAAAAGGTCTGATTTTATTTGAAGTAGAAATAGGAATCGCAATGTCGGATTTTCGTATTATTTTTCCGTCGGATAATTTTAACTGTCGAAGTAGAAGAATCTATAATTCTTTTATTTAGTTCCTTATAGAAACAGTCTCGGTTGATGTTACCGTTAGTTTTCCGAAGGATTTTACCTTGGAATGGACTTTTGATTGGTAGTCTATTTGGGATGATTTTCGAGGATGAAGCATAGTCCGTGTCGTATCCTTTTTCTTTCGGGTTTTGATTCTTCTTCGCTATCAAGTCGTCCTTGTAGCCATCCTCTAGTCTGACGTCCGCATTCCAATCCTTAGCTCGTTCCTTAGACAGAATTGGTTTCCCTTTGTCTAAAATTCCAAAGGAGGGTTTAAGAGAGGCAAGTTGTTTCCAAATAGTATTTGGTTTTCTGTTATAGTGAATTTCGAAGGGTGAACATTTAATTTTTGATTGATAGGTAGAACGTAGATTCCAGATGATTTTCGAAACGGCACTCTGCAGTGTGCTTTTATGATGTTCTTTTGAAATAGCCAGTAGTTTGATTTTCACAGTGTGTACTAATTTTTCGACTAATCCGTTGGAACGGTGGTCGCCTACTGTACAAAAGATTATTTTGATGTTGTTGGAATCGCAGAATGATTTGAAGTCTTGGCTTGTAAAGCAAGTAGCGTGATCTACCCTTATAGAATAAGGTATCCCGTGTAAGAATATGTAGTCTTGTAAAAATTCTACAACTGTTTTTGAAGAAGTAGACGATGTAGTTTTTGCCGACGGGAATTTAGAAAATCTGTCGATACAAAGTAAAATGTATTTCTTTGACCCCCAGTAAGAATCCAAAGGACCCGCGAAATCTAAATTAAGTTCTTCGTTCGGTTCCGATAGTGGAGGAAGTTCACTAATTTGTGACTTAGGAATGACAGTTTTCAAATTCTTACCCGCCGATGTACATTCTGAGCAATTTATTCCGTGAAAGTAGATTTGCCTGTTAATATGAGGCCACCAGATGTATTGAGCCAAGTATTTCATTCCAAATTGACCTGGATGTGTTTCGAAGATCTGCATTAATCTTCTCCACCTTATTTTGAAGTGCTTTAACAATTGGGCTTAACATGGGATCGTCTTTTGTCAAGAGAGCTACTAACTTGGCGTTAAATAAAATATTTAAATCCAAGGGTCGATCCGGCAACTTCAAGTTTTCGCGGTATTTTTTAACGAGATTAGCGTGGTCTGGTAAAAGTTGAAAGTCTAAATCTACGGAAATACCGGAAGTGGTGGGATTAATTACAATATTCTTATTATTCATATTAACAGTATCTACAATTTTTTTTATCTACAGGTGAATTAATTAAACTACAATTAGAGATTAAAAAATAAAGAAATGCGGAATTAGAAATGGAAATAATTAAAGTATTTGTATTAGAATAATCCGTTGGAATGCAATTTGAAGTACAAAATTCTGTTCTTTTGTGATTAAATGAGCAAATTGGAAAAGACGAGTTAATGAGTTTTAACACTGCTGCTATTAGGTAATTACGTAATAAAGCGTAATCGGAATTTTCCAGATTAAAACCAATGGCTGAGCAGGTAGTTCTTAGTTTCTCCGACGGATTTAATGATTTATTTATCTTATTAATGTTTGCTACTACGAATTCTTCATCGTAATGTGATATTGGAAGAGCTTTTCCTGATGGAATTCTAGAAATAAGGTCAGTGAAACCCATGTCTTTTCCTGCGATATGTTTGATAGAAAAATTAAATGGTAATAATCTGTCTACCCATCTTGTTAGTCTACTGTGGTAAGTTTTATTCCCGTGGTTTGGTGATAAAGCGGATAATAAAGCTTTGTGATCAGTAATTACTTCGAAATCTGATCCGTAAAGGTAGTTCTTATAATGTTCGACGGCCCATACAACCCCTAGTAGTTCGAGCTCATTCGTAGAATATTTAGACTCGTGAGGGTTTAAAAAGAGTGAAGCAAATGAGATTGTTTTCCAATCGTTCCCATGGAGTTGTTCAAGCGAAGCTCCGAGTCCATTATGTGACGCGTCTGTTTTTACTCTAGTTTTACGTTTCACGTCAAAATGGGTATTCTCTGTTAGGTTTACGATTTCTTCTTTAATTTTTTCAAACGCTTTTGTATGGTCATCGTTCCATTGGAATATTGATTTCTTATTTGGAAGCGGTCGTAGTGGGCTTCCTAAGGATGCTAAGTTTAGGACGAATTTAATGTATTGGTTTATAGAACCAAAAAATGATCGTAGTTCTTTCAAATTCTTCGGAATAGGTAGATCTTTTATGGCTTTCGATTTGTCGAATAATGGGGTAATACCTGATTTAGAGATTTTGAATCCCAACCATTCTATTTCTTTTTGAAAGAATTTACATTTTGACCATTTCACCGCGAAATTGTATTCGTCGAGGGTCGATAAAATTTTTAACACAATATTCTTGTGGTCTAAGAATGATCCTTTGGAAGAGTCCATTACTCTTTGAAATTCGTTAGGCATATCCCCTAAGCCGTAAAAACCAGTTAAAAATTGGTAGGTACCCGTAATATCACCACCCACGATACTGAAGTTACATTGGTTACTAGTGAATTTATCTAGTGCTAATTGGCTGTACGCGTTTTTAAAGTCTAAGTTAGTAAACCACACTTCTCCAACGGAATCATTAGTAATTTGTGCCGCGACATTGTCTACCAGTTCGTGGATGTTTGGCATTTGATATTTGTTCTTGTAAATCTGTTTGTTTATGAACTTGGAGTCTAAGGTTAATTTGATGGATTTATCTTTTTTACAAGTGATGACTATTGGGCTAATAAATCTGTCTTCATCGCAGTTTTCTAATTTTTTAATATGTCCTTCCGCTTTTAGTCTATTGAGTTCTGTCTTTACCGCGTCCAGTAAGTGAAGGGGGACTCGTCTTCCCTTTAGTTGGATTGGTTTTAAGGGTTCATGGAAATGGGTGATTTTCATCTGATTTTTAATTTTTCCAATCCGAAGGAATAAATGTTTGAAAGATTTTGTTATATTCAGAACTTCCCTATCTTGGTTTGTTTGAGAGATGGAATTTATTGACTTACACTGCTTGTTAGTCTGAAAGTGTGGGAAGTGTTTCTGAGAGACTTCTATCCCCACTTTTGGAAGGTTGTCGTTTCCTAAGATATTTCTCTCGTGTCCCTCGGTTAGGAAGAATTGACAGTCGTTGTCTGACCAACCATTTGAAAATATCGGAAGCTTCACCTTTCCAGTGATGTTTATGGCATTATCTGTGAATCCACAGTATAGGTCTCTAGTTGACTTATCCACTGGATAAATTTTCAAGTAGGGGTCTCGTAACTTTAATTCGTGAAGTACGTTTTTCTTAAGGAAGCTCACCGGGCTAGCTGAATCCACTTGAATGTTTAAAATTACTTGGTTTTCTTTTCCGAGTCCAATGTTCAATAATTTCTTCAATTCTTTTCCATCGTTATCAAAAATCGTAGTTACATTTAGTACAGAATAATCGTCGTTTTCGCTTTGTCCAGATTCTGACCATGCGTTTATGACGCCACAACATTCTCTATCCATGAGGTCAGTATTTACATCCGGAATATCCGACGGATTAAAATCTGTATTATCTACAAATTGGGTATTTACAATGTTTACATTTTTGCGACGAGATCTACAAAATCTGGTGAAATGTCCTTTAAATTTACAAGAAGTACAAGTCGTGTCCTTTGCTGGGCAAACTGCTAAGTGACCTTTTGAGAATAATCCGCCACACTTCATACAGTTGTTACTCCTTTCGATGTTAAGGGTTGGTTCTCTTTTGACGTTAAAGTGGTTGCTTGGTTTGTGTACGGATGATCCGTTGGATTTAAAATTATTGGTTAACTTCAAGTGATTTAAAATTCCTTTTTCGTCTATGAGTGCTACATTTAGTGCTTCGCGTGGAGGGAGGGTTTCTGTTAACAATTTCTTTGGATGTCGTAGTTTTTCATATTATTTATGAAAATATCTCTTATCCATTCTTCTTCTCCTGCGGTTCTGTCGCACTTTTTCGCCATTTCAGCTAAGGCACCCCAAAATTGTTCGAGGGATTCTCTATCGCGTTGTTTTCTATTTAACAGTTTATGTCGTTCAAATGTGACATTTGTTTTTCTCACGAAAGCGATAGCTAAGAACTCCCAGAATTCCTTAAAAGAAATTTGTAGGACTTTCACCTTGGTAAATTTTTGTCCGAAGATCCTTTTTCCTTCATTTCCCAGTGCCAGATATAAAACCGAACATAATTTCTTGTCTGCTTCTTCTATTCGCATTCCGTTGAATTTCTTGGTTTCGGTTTTTATCGATGCTGTTTCTTCTTCGTCATATCGTCTTTGTTCTTGGGAATTTCTCTCCAATCTCGAGCGTCTTTGAGTATCTGTTTCACCGTCCGTTGAGTTTTCCAAATTTGGAGGTAGTGGGTGTTGTCTCTCCGACGGATTGAGTAGATTTTCTATATCTATGTTTTCCTTAGCAATTATAGCTAATTGAAACAGATCACTCCAGTCTTCCCATGGAATGGGTGGGTCTACCGTATGGTTTTGCCAAAAAGGAGGTAATCCTCTCACGTTAGATTCGTTAGATGACTGCGCCATGATAAAATGTTACTTTGTTGTAGCTAATTCTAGGTTAAAACTATTAAAAAGAATAAGAATTAAGATGAATTAGTCGATAAGTTAAAACATTAAACAATGAGAGATCATTCTCTCCGCCGGAGAGAATGGCTAATGAAGGTCATATATGAGTGACCGGTTAATTAACTAAGTATGTTTTGCAATAATTGCAAAACCTGATGTAAAATCACAACAATGACATCAGGTTTTCAACTTTTATCAACATAATTTTCTGAATTTTATTTTGAGTTCTGTCTTTCTTTTTCACTATTGTGTAGCGCATTAGGTTTTTTGCATCGCAAGTGCTGCGAAGCTTGCTTCGACTCTGTGTTTACTCTTTCGAAAACTACCCAGCCAAACTTGTGAGATAATGGTATCAGTTGAAAGAGCTAGTAGTAGTTTTTCTTTTGAATAAGCGGCTAATCCCTTAAGTATGGAAATCACTAGTGCTTTGAGTAAAGTCCATTTTTTTTGGAAATTTTGAAAATTACACGTTTCGGTATCTGTACAATCGAAGACTAAAATATTAAAACAAGTGCATCCAGCATTAGCTGGGCCACTAGTTTACCTCCAAGCGACTGAGGCTTAAATGTGAGTACGTGAGACTCCTAATCATCAGGCGGGAGATTCAAATCCGGAAGATTGAATTACTTTTTTGGTCAAGATTTTGCTGCATAGCATTGGCAATTTGATAAAAAACTGCAGCTGCTTTATTGGTGGCTAGTGTAAGTAAAATTACAAGAGGTCGTGGATCAGATCTGGGAACTTGTTACTCCTTATTTCAGCAAAAAATTTTTCCAGGGTGTGATTTTAATCTTTTAAGAGTAATGAACGTAGTGAAGACTCTTATATAGGTTTTGGTGATATTTTTTCAGGAACGTCTTAAAATGCTTTAATAACTACAGATGTGCATTCATACATATTGATGCATTTATGAATGCGCTTGGGTATATATGAACTGTTTGAGTTCAATTGAAATTCATCAGCTGAAATTTACCTAAATAACACTCTCCAATTACAAACATAGAAATGGCTCGAAAAAACGAAAGTGGACATGTTACGAAAGTGGAATTTAATTTTTTGATTTCCAGCGGAATAAAAACTTTACTTATTGATCCAGTTTTTATCAAGTTGGGTTAATGCTATCAAAAAACGCCATTCATAAATTTTTCTAGAAGTTCAATTAGGTTCATTACTCTTTTCCAGCTGTCTGTTGGCTATGTTTCCCTTTTCCTGATTTCGTTTTGTTTTGCCTGTTCAGAGCTTTTTTTGTATTTTCCTCGCTTGTGTTTGCGAAGCGCCGCTTGGCCTCTGTGTACACGATACTGAGCTTCACGCTTCACTGTTTTTGCGCGATTAGATGTTCTCTATTTAAAAAACCCTTGTTTTGAATAGAAGCGACACTTTACATGGAACTTAAGTTTGTTTCAGGTGAAAGGCTATGCAGACATCTATGCCACCAGGTGCACTGATCTGCTACACTACCCTCTGGACTTCCACTTCCACACACCCAGACAGAGACTGCCCCACGAGATGGCCTGTGAGGACATCCCAGAGTGGACCAGTGTGAGTGACTCATTCGACAGGGAGCACAGACAGCTCAACAAGATGACGTCAGCACAAGCTAGTGTCATGATGAATCACCTGCCCAATATAGCAGCTGTCAATTCCGACACTGATTACCAGAAGCTGTAGTAATTGATCAGAGGATCCGAAGCAAAATCGCAATTTATTTTGATTGGTGATGCAAATTGATGGACGTCTGTGAGAGTAATTCACGAAAGCGAAGGCAACAGGGTGCAAATTTGATGACAAGTTTTTAATCGAAATGTACGCAAAATTTATTTTATTTGTCTCAAATATTTGATACTTTTGATTATTTGTAATCAGATTTTAACTTTTGTAATCAAGATGGTTTTTCAGCGTTATTTGGTCCATAATCGTTATTCGTCTAAGTTACTTATACACTTTTTAAGTGTTTCATTTAGCGAGTGAGTAAGGTTCAGGCCTATGAAAGAAGACTCCGTTAAAGCAAAATTCAAGGTTTTTAACTTTATTTTTTGCCAATTAATGCTTTATTATTGGGACCAAGTCATGGAAAGGAACCTTGCATTCGGGCGTTTTTATACGCAAGTTCACAAAAACTCAATTTTCATAGTTTGCGTATTGTGTCGAGCCGAGAAAAATATTTTAAAATGGTTCCCTTTTGGACAAATTCAGAGACAAAGTTTCGAAAATCCGAAAAAAAATACATTTTTTTGTTCCAAAGCGAATTGTAATGTTGTTGTTTTTAGCCCGATAGCGAAATGTAATCAAAACATTTTGTTATTCTTGCCCTGCAAACGGCTGAGTGTTGCTGAATCAAATATTTTTTTGGTTCCGAACAACTAGTTAAACAAGATCAATTTGGTACTGAATCTCTGTACATAAATGCATCATTTGAGACATGTTTGTGTTAGCTGATCCGTGCAACATTGCAGCTTATTTGAAGTGTTGGCTTTTCGTTTTTACACTTGCGAAGCGAGTTTATTAGTACGAACCTTCTTTTTTTTCCTGTCGCAAATACTTAAGTCGCAAATATTAGTGCGGCACCTTTATGGTGGGGCACTTTAACAGCTTTTTGATAGCATTTGATCTGACATTCGAATAGTTAACATAGTTGATGCATTTTTATTTAGCTATTTGTTTCAAACAACATAACAATATTGAAAACTCGATTGCAGAAACTCAATATATATCGCAATTATTTGAAATGCATAATTTACTAATAATGTGGCTTTATGCTTTGCGGTTTGTTTCATGCAAAGATAGTGTGGATGCGTTCAGTTTGTTGCATTCCAAATTATTATCTGCAAAATTGAGTCTATTTGTAATGGTGCAACTTTTGCTGAATTGCATTGGCAAGTTATTAGCATATGTAGCTGCTTTATTCGTGACTAGTGTTTGTCAGTTGTTAAGCTTGCGTGGCTGAGTGGATAGTGTATGAGACTCTCAATCTCTTGATTGCAGTAGGTCGCAGTTCGAATCCTACGCGTAGCCGAGTTGTTGCGCTTGATAGAGCTGCTTTTTGGTCGTGTTCTTGCAAGAATTATTACTCTTCTGGTAATAAGATCGGTTTTTCAGGTGATGGTGTTTTAATCAAAATTTTTATATACGGCGGGTCTCCGAACTTATTTTGATTGTCTCAATCTCCACCTATTAATTGATTTTACCAATTGAATTGGAATTCGGGAAGTGCCGAGTTCCGGAAATTTATATTAACCCTCGCCTGGATTTGCAACCAGATAACTAGGTGTTCGATGAACGCAGTGCAGACTCTTTTATAGGTCGCGACGATTTTTTTCCAGGAAAAGTCTCTAAATTTGTTCACGCTCAAATTCACTTTTCCGCGGTTTGTCTTTTGACTTCTTTTCCAGATCAGTTCATTTCCTTTGTTAAAAAAGGAAGGCAAACTCCACTTTCGACCAACAAAAGTGTAAAGGTCACGAAAAACTTGATCGACTTTCGAAGGTGGAATTAAATTATCGAATTTCCCAGCCGAAGAAAATTTTCATTTCTGATCCAGTGGTTTCAAATGGGGTTAATTTTTATCAAAAAAGGTCAATCATAAATTGTTGAAACATTTCAAAAAGCCTTAATTAAGGCCATCTATTTATTTCATTTGAAATTGGAAAGTTAAGATTTTTCAAAAAAAAGGTACTTTTTCTTTGGACTTAGGTTCATTGACTCTTTTTTTAACTGTCTATTGGCTCATTGATTCGTTTCGTCTGGATTCTTTTCCCGGAAGCCTCTGTTAGCAACAAATTTACCGCTATAATTACAAATGTATTTTGTGCACGTTAGCGTCTTAATTCAAAATTTTCTTTTAATGTTGGTTGTTATTTAACCAACTCGTAAAATTTCATTTTTTGTTTTGTTATTCTTTTTTTTTGGCTTGATAGGCTTTGGACTGTATTATATCGGCTTTGAGGCCTCATAAACGTGATGTCGTTTGACGAGCAAAAAGTTTTTGGTGTGTATGTATTTTGAAGGCGAGGTGGACTTACTAACTTTTTATTAGTCTCAAATTTGTTTGAATTTTTATCCGGCTTTTTTTTGTTCAGTCTATTTTGGTTATTATATTGACTTAGTGGCCTCGTATTGTTTCAATTGATGTGCGAATAAAGTTTTTGTGTGTCTGTTTTAAGGTGGAGGGGGACTTAATATAAAGGTTTTATTAACTAAGGTAATTTCGGCTTCGTTACAACCTCGTAAATTTCCCTTTGGTTTTGATTTTACATTCTTGTGTCTCCGCGTTTTTTTCAAAGCTAGCCTTATTAATTTTGATAGTTCTGGTTGTTTCGACTCTGGTTTTTTTGTGTTTTTTTTTCCGACTTATCAGCTTTCTTCTTTTGTATTGCAAGTGGCGCGAAGCTCAACTTCGCTGCTCGCTTAAAACTTTGTTCACAGGACGTTTCTGGGCTCTTCAGATAACTCTTTTAGCAACTGAAGTTCCTGGTAATGGTAAATTTCATGTTTTGAACAACAAAGGAAAGCTGAATATTTTTTTTGGACAGCAGATTTTTTTTTTGTGTTTGTTCCAACTTTTTATTCAGGTTTTGAAGTAGTTTTAGCATTTACCTTCTAGCCACAACAAAGCAAGGAATGCGGTCTCAAATCTAGATTATTTTGTTAAATGACAATAATAATTCAAAATAAAAACAAGAATAGCCGGTGGCTGTGCAAGTAGCAGAGAATTTTCCGACCGCACTCTTACAAAAATACATAAAACGCTTTTTCTGGTTTCAAAATATTGTTTTTTTTTGGAGTCGTGTGATAAATGGAACTAACGAAAACCTAGAATTTAGGCATATTCGACTGTCAGAGTAAAATAGGTCAATCTGGCTACGGTTTCAGCCGAAAATTGACAAAGAGTAAATTTGAAAAATTGAATGGGGCTTAAAAAGCTTCGGAAAAGAATTTTACTGTAGTTTAACTAAAATTTCAAGGCTAGAGTTCAACTAAAGTTTCTTCTATAAAAAGCGTGCTCCCTTGCTTTACTCTCTCGAAAGTTGTTTTTATGTTGGTTGTAAAATTATGATTTGCCTGTATAGCTAAGATTCGCCTGTTAGGATCGAAGCTATGTTATGAAGTGAGTTGCTCTGATTTATTAAGAGTCGATGGACGAATTGAAGAATCCTATGTAGGTCATGATAATTTTTTTTTCAGTGAAAGTCCTAAAATTTGTTCGGGCTCAAATTTGATTTTTTGTGGTTCACTTCAGTTTCTTTGTTGAAAGGAAGGCAAGCTCTCATCGGACAGGAAAAGTTTGAAATTCACAAAAAACGTGATGGACTTCTAGTTTCGAAAAGCGAATTTAGTTCTCAGATTTCCCAGCGGAATGAAAAAGTTACCTATTGATCCTGTTTTTAAAATATCAATTAAGTGGAGATCAAAAGTTTTCAGGACATTTTCACTTAAAATTCTAAAGTCTGTTTTTTTGTTTCCTTGCGTTCATTGACTCTTTTTGAACTGTCTGTTGCCTGTTTTTTTTTCTGTCTCTTGCAATGCTTAGTTTGAACCCTGCAGTAGCTTCGAAATTGAGGAGGATTTTACAAACTCCGAGTCAATTTTTTTATTCGAACGAACGTAAGTTGTTTTTCGGTTCGATGATATCGGTTCTTTAATTGTTTTTCCGCTCGCCACTTGGGGATGATAGGATTGTACTGTTTGTGGTTGTACGCTCAGCGCTTCAGATCGCGTCTTTTTTTATTAGCCCTGGCTTGCTCACGGCAGGATCAACCGCGGGGGGGGGGGGGGGAGGAGGGAGATGTCATCCATTTCGCCGCAGCCGTTCCCACCTTGGAGAGGCGGATGACACTGGGACCCCTCCAACCGTGGCCGAAATGGGATTCGAACTCATGACCCTCGTGTTGAGAGACATATGCCTACTCCACTCGACCATTGCTGCTATCAAATTGCCCTCTGCATTTGAGGAAATCTGAATTCGTTGGATTTTTTTTAGTCATAAAGCAGAAGGCAAAAATAAATGCAACAGTGCTCAAATAGTTCAGAGTTTGTAAGAGTCATGGACTGTTTGAATACTCTTATATAGATCTTGGCTGTTGTTGTTGTAGCTACATCGATCTCTGCTTTGAGCCTCTGATCGATTTAGAGAGATCGTTTATGTTAGAGAGATCGAGGGAGAGAGAGTTAGGGACATATTGATTGTGATCGTGTCTAGTCATGTTGGTTTTATCTCGTTCAATCTATCACTGCAGTTCCCCAGGGTCTATTGCGGCAACACCGGCGTAGAAGGGAAATCAACTTTTCTACTGAAAGCGTCTTTGTGCTGGTTTCAGCACCTGCCCTCTGTATACCACAACCAAGAGGGAGGTTTTGATTTGGTTATGAAACCCGTTCTAAGGGCCAAATTTTTCGGGTTGCGGAGAACCGAGTTTTTATTAGATACCCTAGAAAAACTTCCGTTATGTGAGTTTATGCGATAAGATGCAGATGTTTGGCAGCTTCTTCGGGATTCCTTCATAGGATCTTGATGGTAAGTGAGGTTGGGTGTACCCGGCAGTTAAACAGATGGTCGGTGGTATGTGGTCCCATGTAGCAAATTAGACAGACGTCGGGTATATTGCTGTTTATCCTGTGTAATTCTGTGGTGTGAAGGTTTTTGATCCCGGTAACGTACTCAAGTTTAGAGGTGTTCTCCTGGTTTTCGTTAAGCAATCCGTCTATTATATTGGTCTATGGCAATTTAGTTATAGGGCTCGATGATTTTTGTTGATAGGTCGTTTCTTCAGCCATTTTTGGCTACCCCAAAGAGAGCTGGTAAGTTTTTTTTGCACCCGGTCATATTTCCTCCTGACGTCTTTAGCCTTCCTTCAGCGGGGATACATGTGTCATCCATTTAGCCATAGTGTGTCTCTGTTTAGGAGGGAGATGACACTGGGACCATTCCAATCGTGACGGAAATTGATTCGAGCTCACAGCCTTCGTGTTAGAGGCCGCGCGTTTAACCAATCGCTAATAAACGCTTGAAGGGGATCAAGTGAGGTAATATAGGAAATCTTTTTTCAGCCGTGATTTGGATTCTTGCAATTTTCTCAAAACGGATTCTTGCTATTTTATCGTTGTCTGAGTTTCGAGACAACCTGGGCTGAGTTTTTTGTCGTTTTTCAGATTAGATAGGATAAAGGGTAATAGAAGTTTGATTAGAGCCTGACCTCCAAATTTATTTCTTTAGCATTTTAGTGGTATGTTAACTACTAATTACTGCTTATTAGTGCAATTTTTTTTACCTAATTCAATCGCCTTGTTTAGAAAAAAAAAACAGCACGAAATTTGGACAAAAAAAAGTTTTTTTTTTGATCTCTTATTTTTCAGTTTTTTGTTGTTCAAACAGTGGTCAGAAATTTCTGTGCTATTGACACAGCAACTGGTAATCTTCGTTTCCTTGTTGTCTTTAACGTTCTTGAAGCCCAAAGTAAGGTCCGATAACCTCAAATGAGATTCTATATCAAGTACTTTAAGCTGTTATTAAGATTCTGAACATTCCATCAGAAAAATTTCGTTAAGCTCGACAAAACTTCAAAATGGGTCAGCAAAAAATAATAATTACCAAAGTTTTGTAGAAAAGCTTTGTATGATTCCAGTGTGTTTAATACGTCTCTATCGTACTCAAAGCCAGCAATATAGATAAGTGCCGAGTCTTTATTTTGCTCAGAATGAGATACTGTGCAGCTTTTTTGGAGTGTGCATGTTAGTAATTTCTCTCATGGATAAATAGTTTTAGTTATGGATTACAGAATAACTCATATTGTAGCTTTACATCGTATATCAAAGCCGAAGGGCTCAAGAGCGCTGTTTGTTGTAAAATTTAACCCCGTTGATCTTTTGCTATGCAAGAGTATGATTGTTCGTTGAGTCTTAATTGTTCTCTTCAAAGCAGTTCTTTCGTGTTTATCTTCTGGTCTCAAATCACTTGAAACATCACTGCAACACTACATTTTGTTAATTTGACTGCTCGTTTCAAAATGCAGTTCAGACATTCTTCGCTTGTACTCTTAGTTGTTGGTTGTTGTTTTGAGGGGGTTCGAAACACCAGAGTAAATACTGATAACTGGATCGAACTGACTAATAACCAGCAGGATGTCGATAGCTTCCAGGCAACTCTAAAAACGTCAATCCAGAAACAAGGAAACAGAGATCCAGATGATTGGCATGAAGTTTTCAGGTACAGTCAGACGGCAATGCTTTTCATATAGCGGTTTTCGAGCTCCAAATTTTGATTGCATTTTACGCGATTTGGGTTGCCATGAGAGAAAAACTATTGGTCATGATTGTTGCTCAAAGTTCCACTAGAATTCCACTGGCACATTTTGTTTGATGAATTCCGGACGCAAATCCAATTTAGAGAAACTTATTTTTTTTTGAGAAAGATTTGGATCGATTCTTGTTTTGTTTGCAACAAACAAAAATCTTAAAAGCCCTTGAAAATTCAACACGCAAATTTTCTTCAAAATCAACAGTCAAATTATTACAATTTTAAGTACATGTATATAATTATTATCGGTACCTAATATGAGCTTAAACAGCGTCGATTTCTGATGAGGCTAAAAAAGCGCCTTGTTTGACTCTATTTTTTGTCTTAGAATTTTAAACATCGCCTTTGAACTTTTCGAGGGTATTTTTTACCGGTTGATGAATTTAAAGAGTGCCCGTGAATCTTTTCAATTCTCTTCGAGGAACTAAATATTTGACTAGATTTGATAGTTCACATTTTCCAACGGTTTTTTCTCTACTTTTTGTTTCAGCTTTTTTCTTGAACAACGAGCTCAAAATGCTTTTCGCACAACGCTTCGCTTCAGTTCATTTAATATTATCAAACAGTTACCTCCAGCGGTGAATATACCCCTAGTCTGTTTGTTTTGCTGCATTAACATCATATCTTGACTTTTTTTGGTGGCTATTGTTTGAAAACTGAAGTGACCATGGCGCAGAGGCTAGAATTTTTCATCTCGGGGTCAAGGGTTTGATACCAGAACCTGGCAGAGTTTTTCGTCTCTTAGTTTTTTCTTGTCTTTCATTTTTTAGTGTTTGACCTTTTAAGAGCTACTTTTAGTCGCTTTTTTTCTTGTGTTTGCGAAATGCAGCTTCGCCTCTGTTTGAAGATATGTTGGATATTTTTCCAATTCTTATTTTTTGGTCTGATGCGCAGTCAACTAGAATTCTTTCGACTCGTTGACTGATTGGTATTTTATGCAATTTATTCCTCTGGTTAAGTGTTTGTCTATGAAGTAATTTTTCGTTTCTCTTGTTCACAAATTTATATTCCGGAAATTATTTCACGCCTGAGTTTAACGCGTGACTTCTTTTAAAGTTCACATTCTAATTCAGTTCCTTAATGGAAGGCAAGTTGCGCTCTGCAATAAAAAATGTAAAAATGGCGAGGAAATTGGAGCTGCTGATTTTTGTTTCAGAAGTAGTTCGGTTTTGATATCAAGTTTATCATTGGAATTGTCACATTGTTGCATTGACATGTAGTTACATGCAGATTTATCATATCAGCGTCAATTCAATATAATTTTCTAATCGGACAATTCACTCATGATTTCATTTTTTTCTAGGAACTGCAAAAATCAGAAAATGTCTGTCTTCTTTGGTTGCGACGATTCATGTACAACGGAAAGAGCAACATTTGTTCTGTTCAGCTCTTCGCCGAGAGTGCCCCAGGTTAAGATCTACTTTCAGTTTTTTCGGCTAATTTTCTGGGCTGGGTAAGGTTGTTTCACCCCACAACCAACGAGTTCGGATCATGGTGAGCCTCGAACATCCGACCTTTCGATTCATAGGAAGAGACGTAACCAATTCGCTACCGCTCCCCTAATTGTTTGTTTTGAATTGAATTTGTAAAAACCATGAGATCACCAGGAACCAATCAATTGCTGACTATCTGATACGAATCGGGCGCTATTTCATTTTGATTTTTTTTGGAATTCTGTTTTGACTTAATAATTTGCTTTTTAGGTCACGCTCTTTATATATGCAGATGCAAAAGCTGAAATTGACAGCTAAATTTACGTGGTTTCAATTTCCAATAATGTATTTATCGAGCTTTCCTGGCAAAGTAATAGTCTTACTATTAATCCAGTTTTTAAAGAGATATTGAACTGAGTGCGTTTTTCGAAATGCTCTTATGTTTAGGTTTTATGATTTTTTTCCAGAAGAAGTTTTTTTACGAGCCGTTGCAGTCTTTGAAATAATTTGAAATATTTATAAGTATCATTGTTTACCCTTGCGAAGCAAAGTGTATAGGTATGAACTTTAATTTTTTTCCAATCTAAGTCGCAAATAAGTGCTAGTTTTGGTGGCACTTTTGAATCGTTAGGACGCGGTAGCAGTATAATGTCATATGTGCTTTGACATTTGATTAGTGGAAAGCTAACAAAGTTGATGCATTTTCAATTATCAATTGAACCGGGAAAAGTTATTTGTTTCAAAGAGCAGTACAATGATAAAAAGCTCGATTTCAGAAATTTTCCAACCTAATGTTTCTCGCATTTTTTTTGAAATGCATAATTTAAACATAATTTGGCCTTAATGCTTTCCAATTTGTTACATGCAAAATTGTGTCTTTTTGTATTTTATGCTACTTTTGCTACATCGAATTGACAATTTATTAGCATATGTCGCTGTCTTATTGGTGGCTAGTTTTTAGTGATTTTAAGCATCCGTGGTTGAGTGGTTAGTGCGTGAGACTCACATTTACTAGGTCGCAGTTTCGAATCCGACACGTAGTCGAGTTTTTGCTAATTCGAGGCCTATTTCTACTTTTTCTTATTTCATTTGATCGAGCTGATTTTTGGTAGTGTCTCGTAAGTGTTCGTGAAGCGCAGCTTTGCCTCTGTGTTGAATAGCTGGCTTAGAAAAATCATGATTTTTGCAAACCGATTTGAAACACAGCTTCAAGCAAGCTATTGTGCGAAAAATTTCCGCTTCAATAGGTTATTCAAGAAAGCTTTGAAGCGAAAAAACTTCGAATTATAGGAGCTTGCTTAAAAAAACAAATTTAAAATATTTCGAAGTTTTGTCGCTTCAATAGCTTGCATAATCGTTTTAATTTTGTTTTAAGCAATTCACTTCCATTGCTTGCTTGAATATTAAATAAAAACTGTTTTGCGATGCAATCCAAGCTGCGAAACAATTTCGAAATGTTTCAATGTTCCGTCTCTGAAGTAGCTTACTTCCAAAACTTTTTTGTTAGCCGATTCGTTCTATGAAATAACTTGAAATATTTTAGTTTCGTCGCTCGCTTAGAGAAACTTCAAAATTTCGCAAGTGGATTCATTATTTGAAATTCATCGCTTGAACTTTTTAAATTTAATTACTTAGGTTTTTTGCAAATCGATTCGCTCTGTGAAATAACTGAAATAATTCGAAGATCTATTGCTTGAATAGCTGCCGTATAATTTTTCACGGAATTAATATTTATCCGGAATAATTATCTCGGACCGATTAGCTTTATTAATCAACTTGAAATATTTGGAAATTTTTTTCTTGAACCGATATGCTGGGTTCTGTTTTCGGCTCAACTGGGGGTCGACCCTAAGTTTGTCGCTGTAGTTATCGCTTGGTAAGTTTTTACCAATGCTTTTACTGATCTTTAGAATATCATCCAATACAATTATGAATTTTTTGTAAGCGTAATTTCTACTTTTTCAAGTTTTTTTCATTATCTTCTGCCGCAAAATTTGTGTTGTATCTCCAGGGTTCCGAAGCTCCGCTTTGCCTGTTTTGATTTTTTTATTTTGAAAACCATGGTTTTTATAGCAGAAATAAGAAAGATTCTGCCTCAATTTGTTCTGGACAGTTGTTTTTTAGCTTTTTTGCTGCAGTTTTCGGATAATCGAATGATATTTCTTTGTGAAAAATAGAATTTTTTAATTATCAATTATTTGTTGTTTAATCTGTTGATAATATGCAATCTTTGATCGATTTCAATTTTTCATTTTTTTTTTAATCCAAAATGTTATGTTTTTTCACAATCAAATAGTCGAAACGACTGATCCCACCCCTTTAACGCTGATGTATGTCACCTCAAGACTAGGATAATTTTTCTTACTTGTACCGGTAATAGTTTTGAAAAATGAAGGTTTTGAAGGATCGTGATGAAATTTGGTTATTTTTTCAGCTTCTTATCTGCCTGTTGTATCGCAAGTAGTGCGAAGCCCAGCTTTGCCTCTGTGTTTATTATTGTGGCCGAATTTTTCTGTGCTTGCACAGCAACCGGCTAGCCTTGTTATTTGTTCATTTATACTTATCGTTTTGTCTTTAGTTTAATTTTGCAAATTTAGTCAAATTTCTCCGAAAGAAAATGTCACATATAAATGTTCGAATTGGGAGAGCGTCAAGATGTTCTTTGAAAAGACAAACTGAAAAAAGCACAAAATAGAATTCGGCGTTCCTCAGTGAATAATTGTTTCCCTGCTTGGCGTTGAGTTCGATGCTGCGGATAAACTACCCATATTGATAGCGACGAATATTTTGTATAGAAGGTTTCTTCCTAATAGATTTTTTGCAATGTTTTTACCGGATCTAATTGTGGGATGTGAGTTTTATGAGGACGCAAGTGGCAATCAAGGGAACCTGGGATCAAACGATTTATAATGTTTTTAGTATGCGCTTAAGATTGTAAACTAAAAAGTGACTTTTCTTTCTAATATTAAACGAAAACCGAGAAAACGTTTTTGAAAAGTAATATCGATCGGGACACGGCTGCAAGGGCTTTGCTAAGATATATCACGCCATCTGCCGATTGTATTGAGCACCTAATTTCGCATGAAAATCTGAAAATCACTCGATTATAAAATTTCTTCCATTTGGTGGTCGAAACTAATATGTAAAGTTTCAAGTATTTCTATTTTTCTCTGTAGCAAATTTTGTATATCTAGAATGTTTCAGTTGCCAACAATCTCCAGTGTTCAATGTGATAAGTCTATTCCGAACAGTAGATGATTTCAATCCAGTCTACTTGGGCTCACTAATGTGTGACATTGGACTGATATGGATTCAAACAAAACCGAACTCTTACCAAGTTTCCGTCAAAATTAACCCTCCCACTGATTTGTACCTTGATCCGACAACAAATCCTCCGACTACAACTGTCGTCACAACTAGCGAGACGACGGCTACTTTTAATCCGACACAACCTGTTACTTCTCAGAGCACTGTGAGAGTTGTTACGACACAGCAGCGTGAAACGAGCACGGATTCGACTACAGCTTCTGTGAAGCCTCAAAACGTGTTGGTGTACTCCTGATTATTTGTTACATGACAGCTAAATTTACGTGGTTTCAATTTCCAATAATGTATTTATCGAGCTTTCCTGGCAAAGTAATAGTCTTACTATTAATCCAGTTTTTAAAGAGATATTGAACTGAGTGCGTTTTTCGAAATGCTCTTATGTTTAGGTTTTATGATTTTTTTCCAGAAGAAGTTTTTTTACGAGCCGTTGCAGTCTTTGAAATAATTTGAAATATTTATAAGTATCATTGTTTACCCTTGCGAAGCAAAGTGTATAGGTATGAACTTTAATTTTTTTCCAATCTAAGTCGCAAATAAGTGCTAGTTTTGGTGGCACTTTTGAATCGTTAGGACGCGGTAGCAGTATAATGTCATATGTGCTTTGACATTTGATTAGTGGAAAGCTAACAAAGTTGATGCATTTTCAATTATCAATTGAACCGGGAAAAGTTATTTGTTTCAAAGAGCAGTACAATGATAAAAAGCTCGATTTCAGAAATTTTCCAACCTAATGTTTCTCGCATTTTTTTTGAAATGCATAATTTAAACATAATTTGGCCTTAATGCTTTCCAATTTGTTACATGCAAAATTGTGTCTTTTTGTATTTTATGCTACTTTTGCTACATCGAATTGACAATTTATTAGCATATGTCGCTGTCTTATTGGTGGCTAGTTTTTAGTGATTTTAAGCATCCGTGGTTGAGTGGTTAGTGCGTGAGACTCACATTTACTAGGTCGCAGTTTCGAATCCGACACGTAGTCGAGTTTTTGCTAATTCGAGGCCTATTTCTACTTTTTCTTATTTCATTTGATCGAGCTGATTTTTGGTAGTGTCTCGTAAGTGTTCGTGAAGCGCAGCTTTGCCTCTGTGTTGAATAGCTGGCTTAGAAAAATCATGATTTTTGCAAACCGATTTGAAACACAGCTTCAAGCAAGCTATTGTGCGAAAAATTTCCGCTTCAATAGGTTATTCAAGAAAGCTTTGAAGCGAAAAAACTTCGAATTATAGGAGCTTGCTTAAAAATTATGAATTTTTTGTAAGCGTAATTTCTACTTTTTCAAGTTTTTTTCATTATCTTCTGCCGCAAAATTTGTGTTGTATCTCCAGGGTTCCGAAGCTCCGCTTTGCCTGTTTTGATTTTTTTATTTTGAAAACCATGGTTTTTATAGCAGAAATAAGAAAGATTCTGCCTCAATTTGTTCTGGACAGTTGTTTTTTAGCTTTTTTGCTGCAGTTTTCGGATAATCGAATGATATTTCTTTGTGAAAAATAGAATTTTTTAATTATCAATTATTTGTTGTTTAATCTGTTGATAATATGCAATCTTTGATCGATTTCAATTTTTCATTTTTTTTTTAATCCAAAATGTTATGTTTTTTCACAATCAAATAGTCGAAACGACTGATCCCACCCCTTTAACGCTGATGTATGTCACCTCAAGACTAGGATAATTTTTCTTACTTGTACCGGTAATAGTTTTGAAAAATGAAGGTTTTGAAGGATCGTGATGAAATTTGGTTATTTTTTCAGCTTCTTATCTGCCTGTTGTATCGCAAGTAGTGCGAAGCCCAGCTTTGCCTCTGTGTTTATTATTGTGGCCGAATTTTTCTGTGCTTGCACAGCAACCGGCTAGCCTTGTTATTTGTTCATTTATACTTATCGTTTTGTCTTTAGTTTAATTTTGCAAATTTAGTCAAATTTCTCCGAAAGAAAATGTCACATATAAATGTTCGAATTGGGAGAGCGTCAAGATGTTCTTTGAAAAGACAAACTGAAAAAAGCACAAAATAGAATTCGGCGTTCCTCAGTGAATAATTGTTTCCCTGCTTGGCGTTGAGTTCGATGCTGCGGATAAACTACCCATATTGATAGCGACGAATATTTTGTATAGAAGGTTTCTTCCTAATAGATTTTTTGCAATGTTTTTACCGGATCTAATTGTGGGATGTGAGTTTTATGAGGACGCAAGTGGCAATCAAGGGAACCTGGGATCAAACGATTTATAATGTTTTTAGTATGCGCTTAAGATTGTAAACTAAAAAGTGACTTTTCTTTCTAATATTAAACGAAAACCGAGAAAACGTTTTTGAAAAGTAATATCGATCGGGACACGGCTGCAAGGGCTTTGCTAAGATATATCACGCCATCTGCCGATTGTATTGAGCACCTAATTTCGCATGAAAATCTGAAAATCACTCGATTATAAAATTTCTTCCATTTGGTGGTCGAAACTAATATGTAAAGTTTCAAGTATTTCTATTTTTCTCTGTAGCAAATTTTGTATATCTAGAATGTTTCAGTTGCCAACAATCTCCAGTGTTCAATGTGATAAGTCTATTCCGAACAGTAGATGATTTCAATCCAGTCTACTTGGGCTCACTAATGTGTGACATTGGACTGATATGGATTCAAACAAAACCGAACTCTTACCAAGTTTCCGTCAAAATTAACCCTCCCACTGATTTGTACCTTGATCCGACAACAAATCCTCCGACTACAACTGTCGTCACAACTAGCGAGACGACGGCTACTTTTAATCCGACACAACCTGTTACTTCTCAGAGCACTGTGAGAGTTGTTACGACACAGCAGCGTGAAACGAGCACGGATTCGACTACAGCTTCTGTGAAGCCTCAAAACGTGTTGGTGTACTCCTGATTATTTGTTACATGTCAACTATTTTGCATTAAATTAATTGACTGACATTTTTCGTTTGTTTTGTATTCAATTTTCATCTCAAAAATGTTTTATGGAAAAAATACATTGAATGTTTTAGAGATCCTCCCATCGGAGTTTCAGATGGTCAAAAATCAGATAAAACAAGCAAGGATACTTTTGATTCGCCTGGACAATATATCGATGAGAAACTGAAAACTAATGAAGGAACAGAGCCTTTTTTGAAGGAACAGATAATTTCGAGTTTTGTGCGATCAGTTTCAACTACAAAAGTTGCGGTTCAAACGAGCACACGGGCGCCCGTGCAAATTTCACCTCTGCAGAAATTCAAGTCTTGGTTGGTACAAAACGGTCAGGAGTCTTTAGCCAATGCATGCTCTAAATGGGTTATAAATTCAACATATGATTCAAAGTTGAATGCAACAGCTGTCAGAAAAGTGATTAGAGCCAACTGTTCTCATCCAAGTTTCAACGTCAAACTTTTCTTTGGGTTCGATTTTGATATTAAGAAGACAAACTTCGAGAAGCCTATTTTGTCGTTTTTCAATGAAACTTCTTGGGGAGCGCCTTACAATAGTAACTGGAAAGACACGTGGTTAGAAACTCGTGTCTATAAAACTGTTGACGTTCTTCCATCAGAAATAAAGTCCTTTATCAGTCAGCAATGTGCTGGGCTGAAAACGTCTGTTGCTTCTCTAAACAACGAGAACGTGAATTCTACAGAGTTCACAAAGGTTGTTTGCACTAAAGTCACACAGAAGAGTCTGTTCATCAGATCGTTCACGCCCGATGCTCCCAAGCCCCTGTTCATTAAGATGCACTCAACTAAGCCGAAATATGTTGAGGATGCGCATAAGGTGTTTGCGAAGTACAGACAGCTGTTCGACGAGGATAAATTAAGTGTAGTTGACGAGGACGTGGGAAAATTGGACAAGGTAGAGAGAGAGATGCTCCGATTGGGTTAGTGTCGACTCATTTCTGTTCACTTTTCAAAGTTCAGCACTACTGCAGGACCTTGAACGATTCCAAGGAATTGATATGTTAATACTGGTGAATGAATCGATTACTTGGCCGTAGACAGGGTCAATAGCCGAAAAGAAGCGTGAGACAGAGAGCGTTCTGTTTCGCTATTTACATGAGATTTGTTAGGAGACTGATTCAAGGTTGAGAATGATGTAATTTTGTCTCCATTAAATAAGTGGAGTTAAGTTAAGTTAAATAGATTTAAAGTACGTTCAAAGTATCTGGTGCAATTCTTTTTGCATGGCTTCCATATGGGACCATTAGTAATTTTTCAGAACCATAGTTCTAAACGAGGTTTTCAACGGGGCCATGCTTCGACACAAGTACCATTCTCGTATTTACTAGATTTTGATGATCTCGAGATGGTCTGCAAGTATAGAATTCGGGTTTTGGATCTACATAGCAACCATCCCCTCCCTTCAACGGCATCTCCAACACATCTAAATAAATAATGTAAATTAGCAGTAGAGCTTTCTATTGAAAGTTCTTGTTTTGCTGAATTCTGATCGGTTGAAAATTAGACTAACTTAATCTACTTAACAATCTCCCACGTATCTTAAAGGGAAGGGAGAACCTAGTCGCGGTAGCATAATCAACGTCTGGGGAAATAAGTTAGGCTAGGTCATTTTTTTCATGTGTTTAGAGTGCACTTCTGGTCTATTTTCAAGAGGCGGAGTCTTTATTGACTACAAAGTGAACTACGTCAGTTCTTTTGTGGAGCTACAGTGCAAAAACAGTTCAACACCCAAAACATTCTACCTCGAGTATGATAAACCCGATGTGGCTCAAACTGTGTATGACCTCGTTTCGCAAGACCAAATGAGAACCGAAGTTCCACAGTTACAAAGCCTGCTGCACCCTAAATGGACCCAGAGTTTGGCTTCTTTGGACATACAGAGACTATTGAAGAAGACTTTGAACTTCAAAGAAGCGGTAAAGTCGTCAAATTGTTCGAGTTATTCTGTGTTGTTGACGTACGAGAATTCGATTGTGGAAGAAGGTCGTAAAATGTACTTGGTGATTCTGTTCTGTCCGAAAAGGGCGGAGGATGACAGGGTTATGTATGCAGTAGTTGCCACTGTTCTCAATTCTGATTGGTTCAAACCGGTCCTGGTTGATAAACTGAAAAACAGGCCACCAGATGGTTTTTGAGCATTTTAGACATTCTTAGAATAAAAAAATTGTGACAATTGATAGATTGCGTGAAAACAAAAACTAAGTTTGTATAATTTTGAAGGATTTTAAATTTTCAGAAATCCAGGTAAAAATTGAGGTAGTTGCTTTTTTTTTACTAATTATTAAAGAATTTTTCGTTCATGTAAAGTTTTCTGCTTTAGCATTTGACCAGACAATAATAACTAATTAGATCGAAATACAATTGAACTAAATTCTATCATTTAAAGGAATCTTGTCCTTGTATTTAATCTTCTGTTCTTAAGGGCAAATTTGAAGTATAAATGGAAGAAATGTCTCCACACATCAAAGTATTGCAACCAAGGAAATTTCACAAAGCGGTAGCAAATTTCTTTATTTAATGTCTCCCATACTGGTCCAATATTTTGCCATATCAAGGCGTGGAAAATAATCCTAGAAAAACTCATTTTCCACTTCTATTCATGCTGGCCTGTTAGTAGTTATGAATATAAATTGATTTATTCAATTTCAGATGATTTGTATGAAAAAGAGGCCTTTTTGAGGTTAACTCACCATCATCATGAGCTGGGGTGAGAAGCTCTGGGACAAGTTTGACATTGTGGAAAAGCACACGGAAAAGGGTATTCAATTTTCACGCCGTGTAGTCCAATTCTTCGAAGAGTATGCTACGAAGAAACGTGAACACGCACAGCAAATGCGGAAACTAGTGAAACAATACAACGTAAACTACAAAAAGGGCAACGCCACCAGCATCGCCGGCAAAAAGGCGGGAAAAGAGGGGGCCAAAGACTATTCGTACGAGTCTGCGTTTTATGTCATGTTGGAACATGTGAATGAAATGGCGACGCTCGAAGAAACAATGGCGAGTGATTTGGAAGATAAAATAATCCTGACTGCGAAGCACCGACACAATGATTTCATGTCTAAACGCAAACAGTTTCTCTCTGCAGGCAGAGACCACAACGTCAGACTTTCGAACTCGATGAAATTCCTGGAAACGGCCGAGAATAATTTCAAAAAAGCATGCAAAGCACGCGACGAAGCCCAGGCCGCGTTTACAAAAGCAGACAAAGATATGAATGTAACAAAAGCGCTGGTCGCGAAATGTGAGCAGACGCTGAAAACGAAAACAGAGTTGATGGAAAGCTCGAAGCAAGAGTATCTGCTGCAGTTGAAGCAGACGAACGAAGCACAGCGCAGTCATTTTTTCGAACAGATGCCGCTAGTTTTCACAGACTTGGAACACTTGGACACGGATCGAATCCAGGACCTGCAGGCGTTGATTCATGACTTCGCTAGCCTGCATGAAAACTATCAGGTAAGTCAACGGTACAGTTTAAGTACGATAATCTGGTTCCTGATAGTCAAGTATAGAGGTTGTCCCGATGAAAAAGTAGAAGGCAACTATCTTTCACCTTATTGGAAATGGAGATTTTTTTCACTCTTTTTTTTACTCATTACAAAATTGCAGGACTACCATTTCATACTGGCATTTTCTTGGGACACAACTATCTTTTGCTATTTTTTGAACAATTTTCCAGTAAACTAAAAAATTAGTCAGAAAAGTTCAGAAAGGTTCATTCAAGCTGAACCAACATGGTTTAGTGATTTTGACCTTTCATTTGACCTCTTGCTAACATAATTGTGCTTATATTCAATCAAGCTTTCAATGTTTCGTGATAATGTTTTGAACTAATGTTTGATTTGTTTCTATTTCTGGTCTCTAGAAAGTAAGTAAGCCTGCTTCGTTCGTGATCGGTACACACACATCGGATGGTAAAGACAGAGTTGGTAAGCGCAGAAAAGCTTGCGTGTCATGTCCAGCTGGCCAAATTTAAATTAATTGCAATTGCAAAATGGAGATAGAGCTTTGTGCGTTTTTGTTCTCAAACTGATTATCATGTCTTGTACTTGTACTAATGTCACTGTATGAAACGTTACATGTTTTTCAAAGAGTCATTTATTTTAGTGAAAGACTTATCTTCTGAAACTGCCACCCATGGCCTTGGAAATCTAATGGCTGGGACTAGACTTTTCCCGTAACGATCTTTGTTATACATTCTGCTCATACTCTTACTCATCCTTTTGCGCATCCTCTGCATATTTTATTCGGATATGTGGTTTTCGTCCTAATTTGTGTCGGCTGATTCTCCGTTTTTTTCTAAATGCAGTTTAAAGGATCTGGTACGCTTTTCAAGCAGTTTGTTTCCAAAGCTTGGATTTTTAGGTTTTTCGTTCAAATAGTGTTTATTATATAGAAATTTGTGTTTTATTTTGTAAGATTATCAATTTTGATTATCGACAACCATCCGGCGTTTATAATTATCAACCAAAATTAATCAAACATCCGACGTTATTTTAAATGTTTTGGGCGTTAATTGCAATTTTTAATGTCAGAAACAATTATTTCAATTTTTTTTTGTTTGATTTTAATCATAGTCATTCATTTTGTATCGCAAGTAGAGCGAAGCTTAGCTTCGCCTCTGTGTAAAGGTTGTAATCGAAAAAACAGATTGTGAATATTGCTGCCAAACTGTTGCCGCATTAAGTTAAATAAAAAAAGTAATCGCCTTGAAAATGTTTTATTTCTTGTGCTAAATTTCTTTTTGTGCAAGTTTTTTTTTGGTCGACATATTTTTTTCCGCTTAATTATTGCTCGGTCATTGATTCTCGTTATTTGTTAAGGCTGTTTGTGAACATCATCCGAGGCAATGGTATGAAAGTTTTGCAGAGAATTTTTTCAAGTTTTAAATTGTATCGCATGTGTTGCGAAGCTCTGCTTCGCCTCTGTTTAGTACATTGAAATTGCAATTAATCGAAACAATGGATTCATTTCGAGCGTAAAATCAACCAATTCTTTCATAGAAGGTCAAGCAATTAAATTAATCATGGAGCTCCCGTAATAAATACATCAAGTCTCGATCTGGCATTGTGTAAAAAATTAATTAAGAGGATAGACTTGGACTGAATTTGAAATACAAAATGAAACTGTCATTCACGCCATTAAAGGCGGAGGCGAATTTCAGTAGGAAGTTGAACATATAAAAGGTGAAATGATGTGGGTTGAAATCATTAGGAGATAAAAACGTGGGCAACGTAGGGGTACAAAAAAGCTCTGCTCATGTGATCTAAATAACAGTTTTTGCAACCGAAATTGTTTTTTTTTTCTTTGTAGTATGAAAGTCATTTCTGAAGCCAGTCGGCCGAAATAATTGTCATGCAGTTCAGTCAAAGTTGCTTCCTGACAAATATATCCCGGTCTCGAAAAATTCTATCTATGAATGACTTGGTAACAATGAATGCTTCTTTTGAAACTTTTCGCAAAATATGGATTGATTTTTCAACCGTTCAATGATCAAATCATCTCGTCCGGAAGTCGACCGAGTTGTCTCTGTTATTACAATTAAATATGCTATATCAGATGTTTCAGAGCCTTGAAATTATTTTAAAAATTGAGATAACTCTTTTCATTAGTTTATGTTGTCTGAAATATCTCAATTTGTTGTGTCACTTCTTATATTTTTTAAATAACTTGGAATTTATGTGGCAGAAACACTTCTTTTTTATCATTGCTTCTGTATTTTTCTGAAAATTATATCTAGTAGCGGTGGCTTTTGTAAGCTTGATTGGTTTCATTTACTGGCGTAATTAAATGGGGATATTCCCGCTGTTGAATGACCGAAAGTGTTCAGCGTTCTTGTTTGATTTTTACGTTCTTTCGTCCAAAATTTTGATACTCAATAATGGTTGGTACTCGGTCATTCGGCCAGAAGTGATTTCCTTCTAAGTGATTGCCTTGAGTAGTCAGACTACAGCGATTAGTCAGACTTCATAACACTGTTTAAGACATATTTTAATGCTTAACTAAATTTATGCGGAAAAAATGAACGTAGTGAATACTTTTATGCAGGTCTTAATGATTTTTGTTTGTTTTCTTTTTAGGCTCAAACTTGATTTTTTGAGGTTTAACTTTTTAAGTTGAGTTCATTTTCTTTGTTAAAAGGAAGGCAAACTAGCCTATCGAACAGCAAAAGTGTAAAGTTAACGAAAAACGTGATCGACTTTGTTTCAAAAGTGGATTTTAGTTTCAGATTTCTCAGTAGAATGAAAAATTAACCCACTGGTAGTTTTCTCAATTTGGTTCAGTTTTGTCTAAAAGTGTCAATCATAAATTGATCTTGAAGTTCAAAGTGCTCTTGAAAACCACTAATTTTTCTTGAATTTTTGTCCTGTTCCAACTCTGCCTATTGGCTATGTTTTTCTAAAACAACTGATATTATCGTTTTCCACAATTGATTCCTTCGCTTTATTCCCGTTTTCCTCACATGATGCCTGTTCAATTGTTCATTTTTATGAATCGTGAGTGTGTTAGAGAACAACTGAATGTTTTCCTTCTGATATATTTTGATAAAGTTTTTGATAAATATTATAAATGTCAGTTTTTGAAGGCATTTTTTTGCACCTGAACAGCGGACATCATTTTGTATCGCAATGATAGGTAGCTCTGGGCCGAATCTATAGGTTGTTTTTGATCCGGTAAAAGTCTGAAAAGGAAGACATGTTGAGCTGCGCAAATTTTCTACAGGGAGGACGGAAATGGTGCGAAAAATGTTGACGATTTCTAGTTTCAAAGTGGCTTTTGATTTTTAAATTTCCCAGCAGAAAAAATTACCAATTGGTCCAGCTTTCTCAAAAAAATGTTTCAAACAAAGTGTCAATCATAGATTGTTCTTAAAATTCACAGAGCATTAAAACTATCGTTTTTTGCATTCATTGACACTTTTCCGATTGTCTGTTGACTATGTTGCTGACAGTTTTAAAGCCTTCGGTTGAAGCTTTCTCTGAAACTTAAGCTAAATATGATTCATTTGATAAAAATATGCTTGAAAACACACGTTTTGTCCTGTTATTATGTTACTATATAACTAAATAAACTAATTGCCCTGTTATTTTTATGTGTTTCTTGTTAGTGTGTTTCAACGCATTTAAGATGAAAAAAAATATATTTTTAATTAGCACATGTTGCTTTGAAAATTTATGGTGAGCGAATTGTGTTCGTCCCTCGTTCGATTGTTCTTTGAATTTGTTCAGGTTCTACTGTGAGTTCAAACGTTTGGTTTTGTTTGATTATTTGTCTCTCGCATAATAGCAGCCCCATATGCAGCAAATTATCGACCCTCATGATTCAAAAATATGTTTTGCTGGGCTACGCTGGCTTTTTGCAACTATGCTGTTGGGACTAGAAAGCGAATCAAGTTCTTTCCGTGCGTAGAAGTTGAGTTAGGACCGATGTGGTTAACTCATAGAGTAATTTCGGATAGGGTACACCGTCTGCTCGTCACGCTATCTTATTTTCGGCCGGATAGATTCGTGCAACTTCTTAGTCTAATACCGATCCTAATCTTACTCTTATACTTACTAGTCTCAGGGTGTTTAACTAGTCTCTGCTAGGCTCAATAGATCTAGGGTATACTGGTTTGTTGCGGCTGCTGAAGTTCTCTCGGAGAGACAACTAATTTCTAAGTTAAATTCAAATCTCTCTGGTGCTGAAATTACAAGTAATTTCAGCACTTACAAATAAGTGGGTTGTTAGTTAGATGGATCATGATTGGTTAATATTAAATACTTTACAGTGGTAAAATATCTAATTTATCCAATCATAAAATATAGTTTAGATCAGGTTCCACCCATCCGGGTTTTACAGAGTTTTTTAGAATTATCTTTCTGCAATTCAAAGGATGGATGATGAACGTTGGTATTGGGCGAACATCGTATCTTCGTGTATCTTCTTGTGACAACGACTGTGTTTCCCAACGAAATCAATCTGATTTCAAAATGGTTTGCTATGACGGGGTTTTCTGTATTATGTAGAGAACTTGTTTTGTGTTCAGCCGCGTCTGGGAATGGCGTGGAGATTGTGCGTGGAGGGGATGCCTTGTAACTCGGATCTGTACGTATACTTGAACATCGAGGTGGTCAATGGTCTAGTTCAATGAAGTCCTTTTCTGCGAAGTCAAGTCGTACTCTAAATCTTTTGAGTTGTGATTGTGGACGGCATTTTGGTTGTGGTTGGCCATTCTTTTTCGAGTGTAGTGGGATCACTTTGTCTTTGGATGTTCGTCTTTGTTGTTGTATGCTGATCTATATACTGCAAAGTATGTTTTACATTTTATAAAATTTTTATTAGTTCAATGTTTTAATTATGATTTTGATTAGTTGTTTTCACAAAAGCTTTTTGTTTTAGTTCGGTTATTTTGAAGAGTTACTCACCCTTGAGTACCTCTTATTAAAAATAGGAGTGTGGTCACAAAGCGTAGATGTAGCGCGGTGGGTTAGGCCGGCTATAGAGCATGCTCAGGACGTCCTCTCTGGTGGGTTAGGCCAGGAGTGGGAGTATGATTTCGTGCGGTTTCTGTGAGAGGTCCTGTTATGTGATAACGTTTTATGTTGAGCTTATGGTGGTCTTTCTTATGTTCCGTTGGTTGTGTCCTTTTTTTCAAAAATCAAATTGTTTTTGTTATGAGTTTGTCTTTCGACTTTTTTGTGTTTTATTATTTCTTTCTTAGACTTTATAATAGTCTTCAAAAGAATAAATTATCCAGTTTTAAACTTGAGCTTATGGAGCTAATCAAAAACAACTAATCAAAATCATAATTAAAACATTGAACTAATAAAAATTTTATAAAATGTAAAACATACTTTGCAGTATATAGATCAGCATACAACAACAATCCGGTTTGGGTACCGTTGGTTTTCTTTTCTTAGTCATGCTGTTAATTTTTGATTTGTGGTGTTTAGTAAGCTGCGTTGGTTAGTTTGGTTTAGTATATAATTCCTTTCCAACCGGGTTAAAGGAAAGTTTGAAACTTGTTATTGTATGTTAGAGTTGTTGAGTGTGAAAACTTGAAACTAAAATTCATTATTTAAACAATTCTTCGTGGGCGAGCTGTGCGAGTTTGGATAGAATTCTTGTGCGAGTGAATGAAAATATCAAAAGGTTAGTACTGCATTTTTACTTTATCAATTTACTACATAGAATTTTAATTTAACTGCTAGTTTTGGGGAAAAGTTAAGTTACAAATTTTCATTATTATGAAATTTACTGCTTTTGGAAAAACAATTTATAAATTAATTTACTTCATTTGATATAAATTTTATCAAATTATTTTGTGGAGAATATTAATGAAGTTTAGAATAAATTTAACAAGTTTTTATTTTGTTTTTCTTGTTTTTTGCAGATGATCGTGGTATGAAGACTAAAAATCTAAAAGAAACATGAGTAAAGAATGGTTAGTATTTATTTTAAATTTATTAGTGAAGAATATGTATAAATTTTACTTACCTGTTAGTCGTCGGGGAAAAAACCGTGGGGGAAGATGTCGTGTATTATGTCGGAGTTTGTTAGTAATTTTGCTAGTATGCGAATGATGTTTTTAGTCTGAAGCAGTGGCCAAAGCAATTGAAGTGCTTTAATAGTTTTTAGTTCTTCAGTGCCAACTGCAAACTCATAAGGTGTGTTTTGAATGAGGTTATATAATTTGTGATTGTTTTTAGTATTGTGGATGAATTCTAATATTGGGATATCTATAGGTTGGATAAATTCATGTGGGATAAGGAAGGGTCTGGATTCTTCTGCGTTAAAGGTCTTCGTGATGGGACAAAATATATACATTTGTGTTATTGGGTCATAGTTGCGGAGGATGCCGTGGAGGTTAGTGTCCTTTATGCAATATGTGAAATTTAGAAAAAATGGCGAAGTGTACTTTGAATTAAGAAACTGAAAACGGTGGTGTGGTTGTCTTGATGGAGTGTGGAGATCAAAATGATTTTGTATGAAGCGATAATACGTATATGTGTGGGTTTGTTTAGTGCGTAACATAATGTCGTGTGAGCAGTGCAAATCGCGTTCATGTGGTGCAAGGAAGTGGAAGGTTAGTGAAAATAATTGAAATTTTTCTTTAAAACTTTCATAAGCTTGCATGTCAGTTAGTGCTTCAGAGATGATGTGATCAAATTTTCGATCAAATATATTGAGTGTAAATACATATGGTGTTTTGATGAAAAATTTTTCTGTTAGTTGTGGGTTAGCGAAGCGGTCGTCATCTAAAAATTGGTCTTGGTTAGATCGGATGATATTATGATCGTAATATTCTAGCGTAAACTCGTTAGCTCGGGGTGCAGTGTATGTTTTTAGTGATTTTTTATATCCTATATAAGTAAATTGTCTGTGTGTTAATGGTGTGGTGAGTCGATATAGCATATCTTGATTTCTTTCTATATCGATGTGAGTATTAGATAAAGGTAGGCAAAGGGGATTAGTAAAATGATAGTATGATGTCCAATGAAGTGTAGGCATTAAAACATATTCATCTACAAAACTACGTGTGTCGTTAGTGTCGTTAGGAGTGTTTAAAGTATATTGTGGAAATGAAGGTAAGGTGATTGCTAGAAAATCTTTCGTGTTAGTGTGATGTGGATGATTAATATATTCACGGGCTGTTCCTGGTTTGGTTGGGAATGGATGGTTTGGGAATTTTCTTTTAAAAGTGCGATAAGCTCTATTAGTGCTTTTTGACGATTCGGTGGAAGTGGATGATTGTGCTAATGATGCAGTATAAGCTGAAGAGGGTGTAGGAGTAGGTGGATTTGAGAATTCTACTGTGGATGAAATTTGATTTATAGTGAGGGTGTTAGAGTGTATTAGCTGTTGTTGTAGGGTTATAAAATTATCAAGTTCTTGGGAGATTTGGGGAGTATCGGGAGAATTAGATGATCGGTCGGAATGAAATGGAGAATAGGTTGGGGTTACTTGTGAAGCGTAAGAGGGAGTAGAAACGGACGCGAGTGGATTATTTGTTGGGATTGGTCGAAAAGGAGGCTTTGAAAAAACTGAGGAGTTGGTTTGAAAATTATTGGATGGAGATGGTTCGGAGTCTGCAAATTCGTCAGGGGTTTCTATATTCGGGTTATTTAGTTGTGAAATGGAGTATAAAACTTAAATATCGGAATTAGTGTCTGAATTCATGCTTGATGTTATATTACTATTTGGAAAATCGGGTGGTGGGAAAGCAAAAAGTGGAATTATTGTAATTGGAGTGTTGAGGTTGGTTGGGTGGAAATTTGAGCGGTGTAGGGATCCAAGTTGTCGGCTCATCGTGGGCTAAAAAAATTATTATTTTGATACTGAAAAGCGGTGGTATGGGGTTGTTCTATAATTTGTTCATATGTATTTTCATCTTGTGAATGATGTGTCTTTATGTGTTGTATGGGACTTTGCGATATGTTTGGTCTAAAATTTGGGTTATGTGTTATTGCTAAGTTTCGGAAATTTCGTGGGACTAATGATAATGGATGGTTATGTGGTAGGGGTGGCAACTGTGGTGCTGTAGGCGTTACTTCTATATTATAATGTTCCTCGTCGTACGTGTTCTGTCTTGTCGCTATTTTTGTGTTATATTCTTTTATTTGTGCGTCTAGAAGGACTTTGTTTATTGATGATGAAAAAATTCCAAAAAATCCTGCAAATAGTATGCGTGCTACACTTGCTTGTCTATTTACTTGTGTGTGTATAGCGCATGTATTATAGATTCCTTTTAGTAGTGAGAAAAGAAATCCTATAAAGTTAAACATTGCGTATAAAATAGTCAATTTTTCTACTATGTAGTAGGGCCATCCTAGAAAATCGAGAATTTCATTTTTTAGTGTAACAAAGCTAAAAATATTTATAGGTGAAATATCTTGTGGTCTGTGTTTTTCACCGTTTAGATATATATAATCTTTAATGTCTTTAAAATATCCTTTATAATCTTGTGTATAGATGTCTGCAAATCCTGCGGTTTCGGCAAGTTTGCGTAAGTTTTGGTCAATTGATTGTCTTTGTATAGTGTCCATTTGTGTTAATAAATCCTGGAATTGTTGTGTTCTAATGTGATGTTGGATATCAGATTTTGAATATATTCCAATTGATTGTAAATCTATATTTGGGTTTCGAGCAATAGCTCTAATGCTTTCGGGTGAAAATTTTTTGAGTGATTGCATTAATGTGGGGTATGGAGTAAGAAGATAATATTTATCTTCATCAGGATTCAATTGTACTACATTGTGGCTATTTTCTGATCCACATGGGACTGCGGTATCCCAAAAATATGTTCGTCTTGAGAGTGTGTCAACAAAATGTACTTTATTTTTATAAAAGATAGGGATTCTTTTATAGCATCTTTTATCTTCAAAAACATATAGTGGTGATACTTTTTTGGTACAAGTATAAAACCATAAAATGTTTCCTTCGTAGTCTAAAAAATTTGATCTATTTCCTGATAGTAAATATCCTGCGTAGGGTATTTTTAATACTGCTAGTGCAAGTGATTGTAGGATTTGTGTTCGTTCTAATTCGCATAGTTGGTGAAGTGTTTCTAATTCAGAGAGTGACATTTCCTGAAAAATTCGGCTAATTGTGTAGTCTAGTTTCATATCTAAGTGAATATCGTAGTGGATATTACCAAAATAAGAATTATTCATTAGTGATAGTTCTTGTAGACGTGTGCTTTGAGTGTCATGTGGCTTTAGATGTCCACCAGGTTGACCATTATTTTTTTGAAAGTTAACTGGTATATATGATGTTCCTTCGTTTAGACCTGTGGCATAAGGGTCAATTTTTACTTTTCCAGTGTTCATGTCGAACCCTTTTTCGTATTCAACTAAGATTTCAGAATATTGTGTTTTGTGAAGTGGATTTCTGTATTTGCATGCTAGTTCTGTTTCTTGATATATTTGAAAACGGGTTAATTTATTTTCTATATTATGGATGTTTCGAAAATCATTACTTCGTTTTCGTGATGGATTTACTTGTTCATATGGGATTGATTGTATGAAATATTTTTCGTGAAATTTTATCATTCGAGCGTGTATTTTTGCTACTTGAAATGTTGTACATGTATCTTCGGGGAACCAAACAATTGTTGCTTGTGTTCGTGTTGTAGGGTCACAATAACCTTGATCGTTTTTACAGGGTAATCTTATTCCTTGATAGATCATTGTGTTGTCAGATAAATCTCGTGTGAGTTGAATTTTTTCGAGTTGTATTTTCCAATCGAAAAACATTATTTCTTGATATTCTTTATTTTTTGTGTCTGCTTTGCAGTTTGATGGGTTATTTATACCAATGTGTGGTATCCAGTGTTTATCGTGTATGTCGTAAGTTAATCTTCCGTGTTGGCCGTTGTATGGGTATTTTTCATCTAGTTTTATATGTCCTTGATATCTTTCAAGTTCTGCTTGATGTACAGAATCGGAAAAAACTTGAAAATTTACTAGTTTTCTGTCGGTGTTTTTATTTCTTGTGATGTTTAGTCTGAGTAGCTCGTTTTTACAATCATTGGGATTTAGATGAAAAAGTCGTTCTATATTACTTTGGTAGAATAATTCATGGTCAAGTCGGTTTTTATTTCCGTTTGAAACTTGTGAACAATGTACTTTCTTTTCGGAAAATGTTGCTGTAAATTTATGTCCTATGTTTGTTGTTGCTCGGGCTTTTGAATAGAGTGTCGCTATTACATTTGTAGTTTCTATAGCTTGTGGTTCTGTTTCGCTTTGTGATACTTGGTTTATTGCATATTTGTGTAGTGTTTTTTGTTCATTTTCTTCACAATCGTAATGTGTTACTAATAGGTCTTGGGGTCCTGTGCGAGGAGAAGGATTTATGTTCTGATCGGAGATTATTAGAAAAAGGAGTTGGAGAAAAATTAATGTTTTTAGAATATACATGTGTATGATAATCCTGAGTACGGGTTATAAAATGTGATGTAACCAATTGTTTTCTTGGTATATCTGTCGTATTTATATATTACTTCAGTTGTTATAAAAGGCGGTGGTAGCGATTGAGCTGTTATATTTGGTGGATTTAATGGATAAGGATGTTGAGCAATGTTGTTTAGTTTAACCGTGATTTCGAATTTTAATTGTAGGCTATTTTGTTGGAGTATTCGGATGTTATGGTCACGAATGTCTTCGTGGATATCTTGTCTATATTGTAATCTATTAAGTGCCCAGTTGTGGAGTCGGTTACTTTCTGGGTGTTGTCCAAATAATGGTGGAGGTGCTGTGAATGTATTCCAGTCTAATCTTAAAGGGATATTTGTTATGATTGTTCTCGATATCTAGCGTCGAGGTTATTTGGGAAATTTTAAGGAAAATGCGTCGGTGAAAACTGGCTTATTGATGGTGTTGATGGTAGTGATAATGTTTCTGGTAGTGATGATGATGTTGTTGTATCTGTAGAAATATCTATTGGATCATTTATTAAATTTGGTTCACCTTGTGTGAAAGATTGCGTTGTCCAATATGGTAGTCGTGATGTTTGGTTTGGGGGGTTAAAGGGATTTTCACGTATTTGTTCAGATGTTGGTGTTGAACCTAAGTAATCTGAGGGTAGAGTTGAGGTGCTACGTTGTGAAAGAAGTGTAGGGGTTTCCGGTAATATGCCAATTGGGTTTTCCGGAGTACTTGGTGATGGGGATTGGGGTATATCAAAATGAACTCGGGGGGTTTGAAAGTTTCTATTTCGTCGTGGATGTATGATTTGTCTATTTATTTCAACTGCATTTTGGTTTTGGCTAATATTTCGAATTCTACTCAATTCTTGTGGTAGTGTCGGGTATAAGTTATATGTTGGTTCACTCAGAGGTGCCTGTCGCTGAACTGGTTCTAGTGGTTCAGATAAGCGTGCGTGTCGTTCTTCAAAGGTATATGGGTTATCCTGGAAAGAAATTCGTGTAGATGTTTGGGGATTTTGGGTAGTTGTAGGTGGTGTCGGGTTCTCTTGGGATGTTGTCGGTGAAGACTGACTGTGTGATTGTTGGTTAGCAATTTTTGAGGGTTTTTTGATTGATTTCTTCTAGTGAAAAAATTTATGTTTATTTTAGTATTCTTTAAGAAAAAGAATTAAAAGGATTGTTGCTAATGCGAATGTTATGACTGCTTTCTTTATACATTTGCATATTGTCAATATGAGGGATGTTAAGAATATTATGACAATTACAAATAGTAAAAAAATATCTGTTCTACTAAAAATGGTTCGTATCATTTAAATAGATTTTGGGTTTTCGTACCTGTGTATATGGTCATTGGCTTTGGAAAGTTGGAAGTATATTTCAAATAGGGAATAGAAAATTAAAAAATATTACAAAAAATGATTAAGATTAATACAAAAGCTTCAAAAGTATCAAAAAGAAATATGAATAAAATTTTAAATATTGTTAAAAAGTTTATTAAAATGTTGAGAATTATGTTGACTGATCGAGAGAAGAGCATTTAAGAAAAGGCTCTTGATCGAACATTTTTTGTTTTTTGGGGCGATTTTTAAGTGTGGTCGAGTTATTTATTGGTTTTTTGACAAGTGGGTTGAGATTTGTGAAAAAGTGTTGGAGGCTAATTTTATGGTATTCGGGAGGCCTTCTTTTACTTTATTTTTATTTGTCAAGTTATCTGGGGTATTTTTGAGGTCTTTGTACTTAAGGCTAATTTAATATGGTTGTTCTTTTACTTTAGGCTAATTTAACATTTTTGTTTGGGGGGTTTTTGAGGTCTGAGTTGGGAAAATATTGTTGATCTTTGCGTTTTTAGATAAGGGAGGGTTATGATATTATGATGGTATTTGTTTTAGTTGTCAAGTTTGAGGAGCTTGCTTATTTTTGACCTGGAGGTTGTAAAGTTATAGTTATAGATATGCCTGAAGTGTAATATCTTTCGTCTAATTGGTTTGTGTTAGATTTAGAGAAGTTGACGGATTGGATGAATCTTATTGGCTAATTTTGAACTAAATTTGCTGTGTGATTGTCAGCATGTTATTTTGAAAAATGAAAGTTCAAAATGTTTCAGAGGTGCAAAGATTATTTATTTTAAAATTAAAGCTGTTTTTGAAATTCAACTTTCTTTAATATTTTAGATTGTGGGATGAATGTTTTATAGTTTTTACGTGGTTGATTTCTAAGTCGTGATGACTCTCTATGTTCTGACTTCTCGACTTGTTCTTGGGGTATAATTTTTTCTATCATTTTTCTACTTTTTCTTTCATTTTAAGATATAATTTGATCTAGCTTTTTTGTATTGTTTTTGGTTGTAATTTGTTTTCTATTTTGTTTTTCAAGGTGAATGTCGTTTTGTTTATTTATTTCGTTTTCCGTATGTAGGTGATTTGAATAACTTTTAAACCTGTGAAAGAATATAATTGAGTTAGTTCGCGTAGTGCGTATTCTTTTGGGTAGTAAGGCAATAGATTGTTTCTATGTTGAACAATTTCTTTTTGGTCTAAATCGGTGATTTTATATGTTACGTCGGTGGGTTTGCCGATTATTTGGTATGGCCCTTTACGAAGGGGTTGTAATTTTTTTTAGAAATTCCTGTTTGTGTATTAAAATTTGGTATTAAGACAAAGGTTCCAATTTTTAAATCGGAGGCTGGTGTAAAACGTGAATTGATTTGTTCGTTAATGTTTTGTCTTTGTAGCAATTTTTTTGTTACTTTTTGATAAATTTCGTTGTGTTTTTTATCTCTATTTAAAATCCATTCGGTATGTGTACCGGAGGCTAATTTTAGGATTTGTGGGTGATGAAAATGATCTTCATCATGTGTGTGTAAAAGTAGGTTATAACAAATTGAGTCTTTATTCGGTTGACAATGACCTTGTGCATTTTTATTAGAGTTTGCTGTAAACATAATTGGTTTACGTGGCTTTTGATTAAAAACCATTTCATATGGTGACATTCCTAGAGTTGTCGTGATTTGTGAATTATACGCTAAGGGAAATAGTTTTACATCTGCTGACCATTCGGTGTATCTTGTATCATTTCCGTTTATGATACATCTAAGATATTCTTGTAGTGAACGGTTCATACCTTCGACTAAACCGTTAGTCCAAGGTGCATGAGATGTACGTGGTTTGTGCTTTATGTTATATAAATGACATAGTGTGATGATTTCATTATTTATGAATTCTGTACCGTTGTCTGTAACTAGAATTTCGGGTAATCCGAACTTGGCTATCCAGTGTTCGTAAAGTGTTGTGTAAGCATAGTAAGCGTTACAATGTGGTACTGGGTTGAGTGCTACATAGTGTGTAAAAGCGTCAACAATTACCATAATGTATGAATTTCCTTCAGAGGATGGTGAAATTGGTCCTTTTGTGTCAAATGATATACGGTGGTTAAAATATAAACTGTGTCCTTTAAAATCTTGTTTTTGTGCTTTTTGTTTTTGATTTGCGTAAATTTTATTTAGCTGACATACTATACAATCATTGCATAGTACTTTTATCCAAATTGGTGCATTTGGGAAATAGAAATTTTGTATAAAATTTGAATATGTTTTCTCTGATCCAGAGTGTCTTTTAATGTTTTGTGTATGTGAAATGTTAAAAGCTATGAGAATCATACTTAAAGGGAGACAGGGAACTGTAGATTCATTTAATTGATATTCTAGAAGGTCTGTGTTTTCATTATTTGTTGTACTATTAAATTTTCGAAAATATCGGAGGAGTGTTTTATTTCCTAAAATTGTGGTATCTGCCTTTACAGGTTTAGTTTTGTATTTGTGCCATGATTTTAGTTGTCGAATTACTGGGTCAAGATTTTGATATTGTTTCAAGGTATTAATTGTAATTTTTTCTGTTGAAGGGAGAAAAATGTTTTCAATTTCTAATTTGGATAAAGGAATTGTGTCAAGTGGGTCATGGAGGTTGAAAACTTGGTTTATTGTGTATTTTGAATCATTCGTTTGTGGTCCTGATAAATTTATTTTATCGGTTAAATTTTCTTTTTCAATTAATGGAAAAAGATCTTTTTTATGCGAGTGTTGTTTTACTCGTTTTTGTTGATTGTTATTTTTTATCCATTGGGAATATGGAATTGGTTTGAAGGTTGATGTTCCGGGTAGATCAACTTCATAGTGGTTATCTTGGCAATCTAAGTAAAGTGGGAAGTGTTGTAGGCTATTTATCTGTGAGTGTTCAATGTCAGTGTTTACTGCATATTTGCATTCTAATCGGGGTGATGTTTCATCTTTTGCAAGGTAAAATTTTATATTTTGTGGTATTTCAACTGTAGTTTTTCGTGTAAGTAATTCAGGTGGTGTATTTCGGCTTAATGTATCTGGTAATGCGAGATTTTTTCCTGCTGTCCAAACTATATGTAAGTTTGGAAATTTCATTAGTATTAATTGAAATCTATAAACTCGGTGATTTGGATTTGACTTCTGTGTAAAGAGAAAAATGATTGGCTTATGATCTGTGAATAGAACTGTTGGATGTTTTGATCCAAGTATTAGAAATTCATATTCTGTAAGTGTATAAATGATAGCTGTACATTCTCTCATTAGAGTTGAGAGTCGTAGCTCTGCTTGATTGAATAATCGGGAATTTGCTGATATAGGTTCATTTTATTTGTACCGTTGTTTGATTGTAATAATGCTGCGCCGATGCCAAAATTGGAAGCATCGCACATTGCATAGAATGGTTGATTTGGGTCTGGAATTGTGTTTGAAATTTGTTCAGTTAAAAGTTTTTTAACTTCTTCAAATCGTGTTTGATGTTCAGTATTCCATTCAAAATTATTTTGTTGTCTTAGGATATTATAAAATGGTCTTAAATATAATTGCATTTTATAAACGTATTTGCTTAAGAAGTTTAACATTCCAAGGAATTCTTGGATTTTCTTTTTGTTTGTTGGTGGTTGAAGTTTTTGAATAGCATCAATGCGTGATTTCACTGGAGTGATTGTGTTTCTTTCTATGTTATGTCCTAAAAATTTAACTCTTGTTAAGAAGAAGTGAGATTTGTCGGGGGCGGCCTTCAGATTTTCGTTCTGAAGTATTTTATGATAGTGTTCTAAAACTGTAAACATTTCTTCTTTTGTCTGTGATTGCATAAAAACATCGTCTAAATAGGTGATTGCGTTTTTCTTAAGTATTAGTGGTCTAAAAATTTTGCTCATAAAAGCTGAAAATGCTGCTGGTCCTATGGATATTCCATAGAATAGGCGGTTGAATTCGTATTGTTGATTTCCAATAACAAATTGTGTTAAACGTCGTGATTGTTCATCTAGTGGCATTTGATTGTATGCACTATTCATGTCTGCGGTTGTAAAGTATTTTCCGTTTATTTTTGTTAAAATAACTTGTATTGGTTCAATAGGCCAATTGCATTTTGATTCGTCTATTAGTGAATTGAGATATCTAGCGTCTAAAACTATTTTTAATGATTCTCCTTTTGCTAGGATAATAACAGGGTTAATAAATGTGTTACCTTTTGGTTGTTCTTCTTTGTTTACCGGTGAGATAATTTTGTATTGTTCTAAAATATCAAGTAATCTATTTACTTAGTCGTGTAAATGAATTGGTACTTTACTAGCTCTTTGTTTCTTGAATACTGCGTCAGGTTTTAACGGGAGATGTAGTGATGAACTGATTTTTCCAACATCAAATTTTGATGTTGCATAGACTGATGAATATTTTATTAGCTGTTTAGCTAACTTATCAAATTCGTCTTGTGTTATTCGTGAATGTTGGAAGTTAAACATTGTTAAAAACTTTTGTTGATGTTCTGTATAGTTGGTTATGTTGAAAATAGGTTTGAAATATGGGGTTTTTGTGAAATAGTCTGTATTTCTTTTTTCATTACTTATTATATTATTGATGGATATTTCTTCGTTAAGAATTGTGGATTGACAAATATCTAATAATTGGAGTATATTATTTACGCGGTATGCTTTTTCATGTATGGGTGATATTGTAGCGTTTGTTTCGCAATATCCTAAAAGTCCTAAGGGTAATGTTACTTTGTATGGTGTATTGTTATATATATGCAACGAAATAGTGTCTGAATTCGTATTTTTCAAATATTTTATCGATGAGATCGTGATTTTGAAAAACTTATTGATAGGTTTGAATTCAAAGTCTGACATAAAGAGTTGTTGTTTATTTTGATTTTTATCATATTGGTGAACTTGTTTTATTGAAAAGTTAAATATATCTCCTGATAGTGGTTTCAGTGTTTCCGTTTTTGGTTATAAATTGGGTAAAATTTTGAAAAGAATGGTGGTTGTTTATTTAATCTTTGAAAAAATGTTAGAGCTGTATTTTTTGTTTTTGTATATTTATCTTTGATTAGTATTTTACTATTCAATATGTTGATTGTTGGTACATATTTTGAGATAAATGGTATGCCAATGATATTGTGTTTAATATCCGTGATATGAAATATCTGTTTAAATGGTTTGTTTAGAATTTTGTTTTGTTCCATTGTTCTTGTGGGAAGAAGGAATAATTGAACTTTTCCATAATTTATTAGTGTTGATCCTTGTGCTGTTGCTAGTTTACTAGAGGTTGCAAGAGGCGTTAATTTTGGGTGTAATGTTTTGATTTCATTCCATGTGGGAATGTTAATTATGTTTGATTCTGCTCCTGAATCAATTAAAAAATCAATTTCAAGGTCTGGTGGTTGAAATTCCTTGTTTCTTGGGCTTTCTAAAAGAAATGATATTGTCCAAATTTTTTCTTTGGGTTGTTCTTTTTGTATATTTTGGTAAATGTGATTCGTATTTAAGCTTTTTATTTTGTCATTTTCGTTGGGTTTACTTACCGTGTTAATTTCGTTTATGTCTTGTGCAGTTTGTGTAGAATTGATGGGTTCAATGTAATAATTGTGAAGAAGTTCCAACTGATTTTCATATATGTGTGATGTAAAAGGTTGTTCATATATAATAGGTTCGTAGTCGTTTTCGACTGCTATCATATTGATGGAAATGGTATTTTCTGTATCACTTTCTGTGTCTGATGATTCACAGTTTATTTGATTTAATTGTAGTTCGTTATTTCCTGTGTCATCGATTCCTGGGGGATCTGATGTTGTTTCTTCATTTGATTGTACTTGATTAATTTGTCTCTGATGTTTTGGTGTACTATCTCTGTATCGATGTTTAGAATTATCATAATGGTTATTATTTCTATGTGGTGATTGAGAATAATTTCTATATCGATTATTATAACTTGAATTTCGATTTTGTGAATTATTCCGTGATCTGTTTTGATAATTATTATTTGATCTGTGATAGTTTGATCTGTTATATGAGTTATTTCTCGATCGGTTGTTCGGGTAATTCTGATTTCGATTGTTCGAATAACTTCTATTTCTATAATGTGAATAGTTTCTGTTTCTGTTATATGATGAGTTTCGTGATTGATTATTGGAATAGTGTTTATTCCTTGGGTTTGATCGGGAACTGGATCTAGAAACAAATTGTGTTGCATTGGAATTTGATCTTGAATAGTTATTTCGACTATTTGATCGATTATAATTATTTTGTGAATAATTCTGTGTATTTCTTCGTTCTGGTGATCTTCCTCTATAACTTGAGTTATATGGTGATTGATTCCTTGTGTAACTGGTGTTGTTCGGAAGTGGTTTTCCTGAACTGTTGTTACTGTATATGTTTTTGTTTGGTAAGTTTTGATCTTTCTTCATATATTGATAGAATGATTTGTTTGGTTCTCTATGTTTTTGAGGTTTGTTCTGGTTATCTTGTTGTTTTTGTCTACATTCAGAGATACTATGTCCGTATCGTCGGCAATAATTACACCATTTTTTGAAAGATGGTTTACCTTTAAAATTTGGGTGTTTTTCATAAATATTTAGTATTTCAGTGATTTTTTCAACTAGATCTGTATCTGATTCCTGTATGTTACTGATGTGCGTAGTGTTTGTTTCGATTCGATTAACATACTGTAGTTTTAGATTTTCTGTTTCTTCGAGTTTCATTGTGATTTCCGCTTGTTCTAGTTTGTCTACTAGTTTTCGAAAATCTAAATCTGGCTCTCGAATTGAGGAAGGATGATATGCTCTCTTTTTTATTGCTATTTTCCTTAATTGAGGTGTTAAGTTCATAATTAAAATTTCTGTCATTTTTGTGTTTTTTTAGTCATGTGTATTTAATGAATATGCTTTTCGAACTAGTGTTTCGATGCGTACTGCTAATTGTTTGATGGTTTCATTTGGTAATCTGCGAATTTCATTACATAAAACTCTTTGGTGTTGTTTATTTCTTTCGGAGTCAAACATTTTTGAAAATTCTTGTGTAAATCTTTTCCAATCTGATTTTATTTCTATAGGTAATACTGAAAACCATTTTTGGGCTGCGCCATCTAAGGTTGTTTGTATCAACGCTGTCCGTCGATGTATCCAATTTTGATGTAATGGTGTATTAATTGGTTCAGGTCCTATATTTAAAATTAAATTTGCTGTTACTGCATTTAAATAATCTTCTACAGAATATTCAGGATCTGTTCCTGTGAAAACCATTAGTGGTTTATTTGATGTTATTGATGATCCACCCATAAGGTATGGATTCATTGTCATTTGTAGTGATTCTGCGGCATTTGGCATTTGTGAAAAATTTGAAAGTTGATTCTTTGTTATTTCGTGTTGTTGAAGATAATATGGGAGTGGTATGTCGTTTTGCATTTGAGTTGGTTGGTACGAGTGTGTGATCGTTGGATTTTGTGGTTGAATTGGTTGAAAAGATTGTGTATTAGTTGGATTTTGCATTTGTATTGGTTGTTGATTTCGTTTTTCTGTTAGATTTTGAGAGAAAATTCTATTATATGTATAAGGTTTTTGTGCTCCTTGTCCGCGATATTCTTGGGTATATGGTGCAAAAATATCTGGTTCTAAATACTCGTCATCAGATGATAAGTAATCCGTATGATGAGGTGCTTGCTTTTTATTTTTATTTTGTTGAAAAAATGGGTAATTTTCACTGCGATCCTGTGGGGGATGTGAATTAGTTTGAAAATTTACTGAGTTGGCTGTTGTCATTGGGTTATTCCAATGATGAGAACTTATATGATTATTATCAGGTTTTCGTGGGGGATAATTTGTTTTTGACGAATGTGCGTAGTTATAATTGTGTTCTGCAAAAGTGTTTCTTGTGAACGTTCTTCGTGTTTTTGACGGTATTGTCGTAGGTCTATATGTTTGATAATCCATTTGTGAGTATTTTGGAGCAACCGAAGGTTTAACGGTTGATTGTAAGGTTACTTGTGCCGTTGAAGTGTTTGTATTTTTTGGTGTTGTTAAATTTGGACGTATTGGTGAAATACTTTGTTGTGTAGTTGTTGTTGTTTGGACGCTTTCTTCATTTATGAAGTGTGATGGTGTTTGAATATCTTGTTGTGTAAGATTTCTAGTTCCATTAAGGTTTTCATTGTGTATGACGGTCGAATTTAAACTATTATTTCGTGTATCAGGTAAAAATGTATTGTAGTTCAATGGTGTTGCATCGATGGTCAGTGGTACTTATCTCACATAATCTCTCTGATAAGATATTGTACTTATTGCTTGACTTGAGATTGATTGTGGGATATTTATAAATGCACGATGAGACCATTCAGGGTCCCAAACGTAATCTGACTGTTCTGTGATGGCAGTATCATTGTTTGGATTTTGAGGTCTACAATTCTTTCTTGCTTGTGAAATTAAGTCTATATTATGTGTGAAATAATCTATTATAAACCATGCCAAAATTTTTTGTAAATCATGTTTTGTGTGTTGTGAAACATCGTCTTTAGTGAAATTTTCTTTGATTATATGTAGAAAAGTTGAAAATAATGTAATTTCATTTCGTATTTTTATATGTTTGGATGTCTCAGTTGGTGAGATACTTTGAATTTCTGTTTTTTCTAATATTGAAATGTAGCTATATATTATTGCAAAGACTTCGTTAGTGAATATAGAATTTGCTTTTTGTGAGTTATGATATTGTATGCGTTTAATATATTCTAAGAATACTTTTGAAAATTCTAATTCAAGATCGTCTGTTTGAATTACATATTTGCGATGATTCGGATTTGGTGTGCTGAATTCTATGGTGTAGATTCCGTATTGTTGTGTTAAATTACATATATCTTTCAGATAATGTTCAATAATTTGTCTTTTGATTTTTACATGTGGGAGTTCTGCTTTGCATGGACTGATTCCGGGTTCAAACAAATTTAGGAGTAAATTCTTGCAAAATATATGCTGCCCTCTATCATTGGGTGCATCTACGAGGAAGGGGTAAACTTCTTCGTCATCTGGACTTTCGTCACTTTGAGTGTGGCTGTGGCTCATTTTTTCGTTTAATGACTGTTAATATATAACTATCGATGTGCCTAATTGGTTGATTCCAATTATACAAGTGTACTGGTTTGTGTTTATATTGTTTTTTTATTCTTCTTTTTCCTCTTTTTGATGAATTTGAAGTTGTTTCTGAGTCGGAAAAATATAATTGATCGTGGATAGGACAATTTTTGTCAATCGATTCTTTGAATTTATAGAGTTCATCTAAATTGCTGGCTTCTGATTCTGAAAATGCGTTTCTATTTTTTGAAAATCTTTTTCGTGTGATTTGTCTTTGTTTATTATTTTTCTTTTAATTGTTAGTCGTTTTGTTCTAATATATCCAACTGTTTGTGTATGAGGTGTGATTACAAGATCGTATTTTTTGTTATCTATTTCGCAATTGTGTAAAACGATTGTTTGTTTATTTCCTAGATTTTTGAATGACATAAGGTTTAGGATGAGGGATGCAAAAAGTTGTTAGAGGATGTCTACTTTTCTTAAACTGTTAGTCCTTACGATTTTTTGGTTAGCCTAACCTGGGTCTTTTTGTTCAGGGTTGGAGAGAAAAGTATATCGATTCCGAAGAATGATTTTTTACTTTCTTGTGGCTAGTATAAGCTAAGGTGTTAACTTACTTAATCTTACTTAATGGTAGTGATTGTGTTCAAGGGTTGGAGAATAGTAAATCGATCCACAAGGTTCAGGTATAATTAGAACGCGAGTAGTTCGTTAGATACTATTTTAAACTTACTAAGTCTAAGATTTATCCTGGGTCTGGTAAAAGGAGGGTTCAAGTGAAGGATGAATAACCGAAGTTCTTCACTGTTTATCCTAATTTGAATGGTTAGTTTTGTTGATAAATTTCTATTAGTCTTGGGTTTTTTGGAAGGGTTGGATAGTGAATCGACGTTTGAGGTCGTTAGACACTTGCTAAGTGGGTGGAGGAGAACAAAATTGTTCTTTTTGATCCAAGGATTGGCCTTGATGATCAAGTTTTAAATTTAGTGAAATAGAAAATTAATTAAGATCCAAGGATAAGCCTTGATGATCTGATTTTAAAATTAAGTGAATTTAAGTTAAAAATGGTTTAAATTTATTTAAGAAAAAGATTTAGTTTTTTAATGATATTAGTGAGCTTATGATTGCTGTTATGTTTAGGTGATGAAGCTGGGACAACAGATGATTTTATGATTACTAACAATTTATTGTCATGCTACTAATTTTTGTTTTTATTCTCAATAAATATTTTCCAAACATGTTTTTATATAAGACTGCAGAATTTAAGAAAACGATCTGAGATCTTTTTATCAGTCGTTATTGTATATTAATAATTTTGTTTAGCGCCTGTAATGATCATGAAGTTTTGACTTCAAAATTTTATGTTTGCAAATGAAAATCTAAATTCATTGCTAATAGGATTCTAAATATAAAAGTTTGTGTTGGCTTTTGCCGTACAATCATATAACTATATGGTAAGTTTCTACTTTGTCGTATGTCGTCTCTTGTTCGAGGTCTTCTTGCGATTCCGGGTAGTTCTGCTATCGTTCGGAATATCGGCTCTGATCTATTGAGTCGTAGAGACATTTCGATTAAATTATCGTCGTATAACATTTTAAAAATGTTTTGTCTAAATTCTAATCTATTTTTTTTTGGTTGAATCTAATCTATTAAGGTCTATTCGAGACTTATGGTCGCACCAGATGAGTTAGGACCGATGTGGTTAACTCATAGAGTAATTTCGGATAGGGTACACCGTCTGCTCGTCACGCTATCTTATTTTCGGCCGGATAGATTCGTGCAACTTCTTAGTCTAATACCGATCCTAATCTTACTCTTATACTTACTAGTCTCAGGGTGTTTAACTAGTCTCTGCTAGGCTCAATAGATCTAGGGTATACTGGTTTGTTGCGGCTGCTGAAGTTCTCTCGGAGAGACAACTAATTTCTAAGTTAAATTCAAATCTCTCTGGTGCTGAAATTACAAGTAATTTCAGCACTTACAAATAAGTGGGTTGTTAGTTAGATGGATCATGATTGGTTAATATTAAATACTTTACAGTGGTAAAATATCTAATTTATCCAATCATAAAATATAGTTTAGATCAGGTTCCAAAGTGTTCATTCGTTTCCCATGTGAAGATGAGCAGTGCTGTGTAATGTGTAATGAGTGTTGTGTGTTGTGTTGTAGCCCCTGATTGAGAAGTGTCTGGTGGGAGTGCACAGGTGTGCGGCGGATGAGGTGAAGGTGGAGGAGGATCTGCAGCTGGTGGTGATGCGACACGAGAGCATCGAGTTCCCACCAGGCGACAAGCTATTCGTCGACTACTCAAACCCCAACGGTAGCTCCACCCACCTACATACACCAGCTAAATTTCATCACCATTCTCAATAGATTATACACTTGAGGACAGAAGATACACGCAATTTCATATTGTTGTTCTCTTATTATTTACATGTTTTTGTTTCAAAATGGTCGTTGAAAACATTCTTTTTATAAAGACTAAAGCTAAATTTGCAATTGAATATGTCCACTAGTCTACAAAATTCTGCAATTTAGCCATGAACAATCAGAATAATATGAGTTCATATGAAATAGTGTCAAACAGTTGAATCATTGATGTTTTGTTGTGGCGTGCGCAGATGTTTTTGAAATTTACCTATAGCTGAGGTTGTATGGAGATAAGCGAATGTGGTGTTCAACCGCAAGCAATTGTTTTGACTGGTTGCTTCGTCCAGTGCTACATTTTTCATCAGAAATGAAGTATGTAAACAAGAATTGAATCTGACTAAAACTTGTCACCCATTTAGGCTACCAAATTTCGGGCTCCCTGAAAAGTCACGTCTTTTTGGACTAATTTTAGACGAAATCACAATTAAGACTTAATTTAAATGAATTGTTCCTCTCAACAGTCTTTTTCTTTAAGCAATACACGAAGCCCCGAGCAATATTTCACCTGCGTCCTCTCATAGACCACAAGCCCCGCCACCCAGATCAGCTAGATCTCAAACTGCATCCTCTACTCTGTCCTCACTGGAAGGAAACAACAACATCAGTCCCACTTCCACCCAGAGCCACCCGACCACAGCTGCTGCTGCAGGCGAGGATGCAGGAGACGCTACCAATTCCTCGAACTCCTCCTGCACCTACTCCTCCTCCGCCACCGCCGCCTCAGCCGACCCCAAAAGTGTGACATTAGCTCCCTCTCAGAACCAAGGCAAAGATAAAGAGAAGAAAAAACGAGGACGCTTCCTGTCTTTCATGTCCAAAAAGTCCAAAACATTCAACTCGAACGAACAATCCAATCTGGCTCAAGACTTTCCGGATATACCATATGTAAACGAAGTTCCGCCGCAGCAGCGAGTGAAAACAGAAGCAAAAATAGTTGAACTGGAACGAGAAATAGAAAAGTTAGAGCGAGAACGTGAGGGAATGTTGAAGCTCAAGATATCCTACACGAATAACACGGCATATGGTGATCCAAAGAGTCTGGAACCCAAAATAGCCAAGGTCGGCCAGGAGCTGGACGTGAGAAGGATGGAGTTGAAAAGGTACGCGTTCTTTCATCCAATTTTTATATTGATATTTTTTGGCATCTATCCTAATTAAGATACTGCAAGCCTTTTTAAATGATTCCAGAAACTATGAATTTTCAATCAGGTATTCTGTATTGTCACATTTTAACATATTTATAAAAGAGGACCCTTCTGTTTTTTGTTTACGAACCAGCTGGTTACGTTTGTTGAGAGTTCTCAATGTTGTATCTGCTCAATGATATTGATTATATATGATTAAAACCGTGCAGACTCTCAGTGGGTACTCAATGTGCCTAATGTCCATCCAATCCAAGTTATAAGCCTTGCGATATCAAGGGTATTGCAACCGGGAACTAGACTTTTTTCCCATAAACAACTTTGTCCACAGATTTCAGCATGCAGTTGCAGTACACAACATGCATGCAGTACACGTATATTTGCGCTCATTGGTCTATTACTCGCACTGTGCTTCCTTATTAGTGTTATTTCGCAGTTCAATTTTTTTCAATTTAATAATTTCGCAGTTCATTTTTTTTTTGATTTTTCGACTTGTCGCTTTCGGTTTTCTTTTTGTCGGCTTAGTTCCCGCTTTGTTTTTACCATCCAACTTAAATCATTTATTTGAATGTTTCAAAATTTTTTACAATACAGTTGCTTTTAGTGCTCTGATTTACCTCTGCTGTTTCTTTGTAATTTTTTTTAACCTTGGCATCGTATGTTTTTTTTTCGATTTAAAACTTTATTCTGCCCAAATGATTTCGGCCTATAATTATACATGTTGTTTTTGCTGTTTTTAGGTATACAGAGTTCCTGACTGCAATCTCTACTGGAGTTGTGAGGCCCTTGAGAGCTAATAGTTCGGCTGCCCAGAACAGGATATCGAAAGGGGACTATCAAGGGGGAGGAGAGTATGGCGACCCTAGCAACTGCTACACAGGTATGTACAGGGCCTAGCAAATTAGAGCAGAATTAGAATTGAGCACCTTAGTTGAGGCGTTTCTTTGCAAAACTACAATTATGAAAAAAAAAACGTAATAGCTGAAACTTGGTCGCATATCTATCTATCTATATCTATATCCATCTCTATCTATCTATCTATACTATATTCAAATGCGAGTGACAGCTATCTCCCATGTTTAAGCATAATAGTTTTGCATGTTTAACGAAAGAGTTTTTTCATGTTTAAGGTGTATCATATATTGCAATGCTTAAGAAAATTTTTAATTAGTTTTCCGCAAGGTTATTAATTTTCAGTAATTTTTTCTGTCCGTCTGTCTGTATACCTGCTTTTTAAATTAATATGATTATGTCTGTCTACACGTCTCCTAATTTTTAAACTTTCGTCTATCCATTATATATTTAAATGCGAGCTTCACTATTTCGCCATGCTTAGGCTTTTTCAACGTATTATTTTTGCATGTTTAACAAAAGAATTTTTTCACGTTTAAGATATATCGTATATTGCTATGTTTAAGGTTTTTCTAGAAAATTTCTAGAAATTTTAATATATAAAAATTTCTCAATTTTTGAAATTCTCACCCTGTAATTGGGTGCTGTCAGAATTCTCTCAGGGGTTGCGATTCTTGCCTCCAAATCTCACTTCTCAAATTCTTGTAGTTTTCGAGATATGACATTTTTTTAATGATTTTTTCAAAAAAAAAATCCAAAATGTTCAAGATCTCATTCCTGTTGTTGGATATTGTGAAGGTACTCTCAGGGGTTGCGAGTTTTGCCTCTGATTATGGCTGCTCAAATCCTTGTAGTTTTTGAGATATGACGTTTTTTTTTAAGATTTAAAAAAAAAAATTTCAGAAAACTCAGATGAAAAAAAAAATTAACAAAATTGGATATTTGCATCTCTGTGGTGAGGCTCTGTCAAGTTACTCTCAGGAAGTCGATTTTTACCTCCAAATATGACTGCTCAAATCCTTGTATTTTTCGAGATATGACGTTTTTTTAAGATTTAAAAAAAAAATTTTAGAAAACTTAGATGAAAAAAAATTTCACAAAATTGGATATTTGCATCTCTGTGGTGAGGCTCTGTCAAGTTACTCTCAGGAAGTCGAATTTTCCCTCCAAATATGACTGCTCAAATCCTTGTAGTTTTTGAGATAGCACGTTTCTTATGATTTTCTCCGAAATTTTCAAAAAAAAAACTTAAATGTTAAAAAATTTCCAAAAGTTGAAGATCTCAGTCCTGTTATTAGAATCTGTCAGGGTACTCTCAGGATGCAATTTGTGCCTCCAACTATGACTGCTCAAAACCTTGCAGTTTTCCAGATATGACATTTTCTGTGCTTCAAAAAATTTTATTTAAATTAATTTTTTTTTCGAAGTTTGAAATTCCTTATCTGTAGTTGGGGGCAGTCAGAGTAATCTCAGTGGTTGCAAATTCGGCCTCCAGTTTACAATGCCCAAGTTTTTTTACTTTAAGAGATAAGACGATTTTTGTGATTTTTTTTGGAAATTTTCAGAAAACTCATGACAAAATACTTCACCAAAGTGAAATTCCCAACCCTGTAGTTGTGTGTTGTCAGAGTACTTCCAAAGATTGCGAATATTGCCATCAGTAAGACTGCTGAAATCTTGGTAGTTTTCGAAATGTGAAATTTTTTCTGGTTCTCAATAAATGCTTTTTTTAGAAAACTTAAGATGAAGTTTCTCAAGATTTGAATTTCCCAACGTTGCAGATGGGTACTATAAGAGTACTCTCAAAAGTTGCTAATCTTGCGTCCAATTGCGACTGCTCAATTGCTTTCAGTTTCGCATATGTGACGTTTCTTTGTTCATTTTAAATTTTTTGAAGAACATATATAAAACTTCTCAAAATTTTATGGTTCTCCAAGTTTTATATAAAAAAAACTTAAATACAAATTTTTGCAAAGTTTGTAATTACGAACCTTGTAATTGGGTGCTGTCAGAGTACTCTCAAAGAATGCAGATCTTATTTCAAATATGTGCGGTTTTTTATGAGAACCAGAGGTGCGTTACACGCTAGTTCCAATGATTTTTCAGTTAAGCTTACCTTAAACGAAAATCATCATTTCAAAGTTTTTTCGTCTAATTGTCGATGTTGACAAAATTTTGTTACCAATCATAGATTTAGGTTTTAAAAAGATAACAAAACCGAATGCGAGTCAGCATCGTCGTATTGTGTCATTCTTCGGAATTCGGGTAACCAGTGTCACGATCTTAACCTTTTTTTCTACAACCTTGAAAGTTTTAGGCAACACGTCTAACCGTAGCTCAAAATGATCAAACAAAACCAGTAAAAAGTTTAACTACGACGAGCTCAGGACCGAATATTCAGCCGAGTATCTATCCGCCCGAGCCTATCCGTTGTGATAAACTTATTAAATGGTTTCAGAAAATGCTAATGGGAATAAGCTACATGATGGAATGTGCCATGCTAGTTGCATATAGCATAATCACAAGTTGTATTTCTAACTGGGATATGGCTTCTGACTGATGATAACCGAAAGTATTTCAAATTATCTGGGCCTAAAATGATACGTAACAAAACCAAAAAAAGTCGAAGGAATTGTCGTTCCAATAAAGTGAGCTCTCTATCCTTAGATAAAAGCGAAGTGACTTTTAATTTTTCAGCAGTATCAAAATTTCATGTCTTGGAGACATCAAGTGTATCAAACACTTTCTCCAGATCGAAAAAAAAACGAGCAGCAAGGGTGCTATTTGAGCATTTATTCGTCACGCATCAGTTTAACAAATTCAAAAATATCAAACACATACCTCCATCTTTAAGCTAGGACCTAGGTGTCCTTCATTAAGGTTCACATAGTTGTTTTCACCTTTTTCCATTTTTTCGACTATGATTGTGTTGTATCGCAAGTGGTACGAAGCTCCGCTTCGCCTCTGTGTTGAAAATTCTTTCAATGTGCTCCGTTTATGTGGAAGTAATTGCGTTCCTAGTAGCTAGAATTTACGGGATACTTGTCTGGGAAGTTTCTATTAAGCCTTTGCATGCTTCCTTCATTCAGGCGCGCTCTCATAAAATTTTTGAAAGTTCGTATCTTTCTGATTACAAGACCATGTTTTTTTTCCTTTCCTGCATTCATGAATTTTTTTTCTATTATTATTTTTTAAATAATAAGGTTTAGATAGTGGCTAGATCGTGCCTATTTTTTAAATAATTTGAATTTTTTTCTCGCTGTCTTTTTGCACAGTTCTGGTTTCTGGCGCTTATAAATTCGGATCTGGCACATAGTTTGTATCGGAGTGGCGATGCGTAGCTGTACTTCGCCTCTTCGTAGAAAGCATATTGTGGATAATATTACCCATATGTTTAGTGTATTTAACCCGTGATGGTCAAAAGACAATGTTATCCTTTATAATATTTGGATGCAAACTTTGAAAAAACGACAACAATTAACTTACTCGACTTATGTTTGCGAAATTTAGAAGACGCCAGTAGTCCTCGATGGTAAACACACTTCTTTCCACATTCAACTTACACTCTTGATTTGAAATTTTGATTTAAAGTTCTTAAAGTCAATCAAAATCGATTAATAATCAAATTCTAATAAAGTGTATGTTTGCCCGTTTTACCTGTTAGATTTGTCCTCGTTACATGCAACTGATTATTATTTACTCGTTACATGCAAATATCAGTAGCAGGTATCGAAAGGTCACAGGATTTGAAAAAACGAATTCTCGTCGAGCGAATTGCAACTCAAATTTTTGGTCTCTACGTTCTCTTCGCTATACGTTGGTATCGCATAAGATGCTACACTTCGCTTGGTCTTTGTTCAAAGTATTGGAGATTAAAGATTCTCTGTGCACTATTCAGGACACCTCGACCTAATTGATCTGAGTCCGATACCCGACACGGATATCATTTAGTCGATTAACATGATGATGATGAATAATGACTAATATGAACTGCATTGAGGCATTTCCTCTCTCAAATCAACCCTTCAGTCTATTAACATTGATTGATTCCATTGCAACAGGTACCGTCTATCTTTCCTTCATCTTGCTCTCTTATGTTGGACTGTGCTGCTTCTCTGTGGAAATAATTGTTGCAAACATGTCACGTGAATCTGTTTTATTCTCTGCCTCGTTCCCAGAAGTTTTGACGAGCAGCAGACTGCTAAGTTTTATCTCTCTGGTTTTAATCGGTATAATCATGCAGTGTAGTTATATGGGCGCTAACTTTCATAGTGAATTAGACAAATAATGATAAGCTTTATTTGGCTACTTGACAGTTTTTATGTTGTAGTTACTCTTAAGCAAATAAGAAATGTCCGATTTCTCTGTAGCTGATATCTTTGGATTCAAACACTTTCATTCTGTGTATCATAACGTGTATGTTGGGTTTTAGGAGGCGGAACAGCGCCAAACAATCTTCGTTCAAATACCATGGCAGGCTGTATTGACCTGGAAGTGGGATCCCACCAGTCCCACATCTCCCACTCCTCCGAGGACTTCGACTACTACGACGACGATGACGGAACCTACTCAGAGATCCCAGAACCAGCTGTCGGCATGGAGATGTACCGCAGCGCCAACAATGGTCTCGAGTTACTCAAAAAGTGCAAAGTGATTTACAGCTATGAGAAGAGCACAGACGCCGCACTGTCCATACACGAAGGCGAAGTGTTGGATGTTATCGAGACAGAGGATGAAAATAATGATGGCTGGACGAAAGTTAGAAGAAACTTGGACGACATAATAGAGGAGGGTTATGTTCCGACTAGTTACATTAAATCAATATTAGACTACCCCTCGTCAGGATCCCATTCACCCGTGCCGCCCCAACAGCCGATCCCCACCTCTTCACCCCCCGTCACTTGACTTCTGTTCACATTTGATGGGGGGTGGGCAAGGGGACTTGGTTGTTGCAGACAGACAAAACTTAATAATCAGAATAGCACCGAATAATTGTGTAATAAATTATTTAACAATTCCTCTTCTCGTCCTAACTCTCTTCTTAACCTTTCGTCTCGGATGATGCTGCTCGAATAGCACAATTGGAATAATCACACAATGCCTTCGCTAGATGGCTTATCATAAAGAATGCTCAGTCTGTTCGTTTACAATTCGTCTTATTTGTTATTTATTCGGTATTTCTGGAATTTATTTTCTTGGTTCGAAAAACTTTCGTGACATCGTCTCAAATATGTTCTGAAATTAGTGGATAAAAATGAGAGACTATGTTTTCGAAGTTTTTTATGCAATTCCTGAATTAGAAGTTGCTTTGCAATATTAGAGAATGACTTTATCTTTTATATTTCAATTTCCGCCTGAGTTTTGTACTTCTATTTTGCTCTCTCATGCCTGCCTAGCTACTTTGGGTCAAAAAATAAATTATAAATTTATATTATTTATATCAATTCGAAATCTGTTCGCCACCCCATCCAAACCAAAGTTTTCAAGTCGACCGTATCCTAGATCGAATTTACGACGCCCTCAGTCGAGCAATAATAAGTGGAGTGCCTGCCAGTATAAATAATTTTTCTGTGTTCCGATTGTACAGTTAACCTGCAGGACAATGCATTCAAATAAGAGGTACTTTATCCATGTTGGTCTCAAATAAATTGGATCTACTTGTCATAACTCTTTTACCACCCCACTAAAACACTCTCGCCCAATGGTCAATGGTATATATTCAATCCTCATATGCTATTGATAATGATATTCAAGTTGTTAATTCAGTATACTATCCTTTCTTATAAATGGGGTGGTGGATATTCATTATGTAGATCCCATATTTTTGTCCCGGTACCATCAATTCGCCCGGTCAGCTATGACTGAAATTTCGTCTAATGTTCAATTTAAGTCTATTTTAGAGTATTTTTAATTACTCGGGTATCCTTAAAGTTTCCAAGTTTCTAATTGATCATATAGAGATTGAAACAGTTCTGACCAGACAATGTACTTAATGGTATTCATCTTTGAAAGAAAAAACGGTCATTAGTTCTATTTTTGTCAGGGTTCAAACCAGTCCAAATTATCGGATCAGACTTTGATGTCAGTGGAGTACAGTCCACTTGCGGTCAATTGCGAGCTAGTCCCAACCCCGGCCTTTTCTCTTCATCTAGATGTGCTTATCAGTCTATGTTGCTTGTGTTAGTTTCTCTAGTACACTTCTCAGTACATACTCACAGAGAAAAAATTAACTTGTCATTTTAACAACATAATCATAGAACATAATGTCAATATTAGCTCCACAATTTTTGGTATCCACAAGAACTACGCACTCAAAGTAATTGAATTTTAATATTGTATTTAATTCTAGAACTTAAGTTTGGGAACTATCGGGGATCTTTAGTCCATAATGTGCAACCGTCAGAACTTCAGAAGAAAGTTGTGTGGTTAAAATGACGCGTAATATGGTGCTTATCATCTGCTAAACAGCTGCAATAGATCATCAGTTTAGACAACGTTATCTTCACTTTCGCCCCTTCTTCATTGACTATGAATTGCAGCTCAACTGCAGTGTTTTGCAGTATTTGAACATGAAAAGGGGCGGTTTGGGTGGTGGTAGGGGGGTTTGGGAAAGTTTAGTTAAATCAAGAATGACCAGACTGTCATTTTGTTTTTTGATTTTTCGAAAAAAAATTTGCTCAGATTTTTTGAAATTTTGCTTGAAACCTCTTGAAAATATACCCAAACACCTCCAAGAGAAAATTCTAGATCCGCCCCTAGACATTAGAAGTTTATTGTGCAGTCGTCTCTTAAGTAATAACGAGTATTTGTTGTCATTTAGTGTGTGCTCAACGAATGAAATCAGACCCCCAATCAATTTCCTATTCCCTGTTTATCGTCAGATATCGAATTAGATCAATGCTTGTGGAACACAGCTAATGTAATTTAATTTCTAAAAGTTTATTATTATTTTTGCTCCTGGCATTATCAGAAGAAAAATACGTCAAAAAATAAACCTATGCACTCTGAATTAACGAAGTCAATAATATGAACGAAGTCAACAATATCAACGAAATTAACGGCAAAGTTATTCATTGTGTCAGTATTCAAAATGCTGACACCTGATTGATTAATAGGAACCCCTTACTCTCCGAGAGTTTCTTATTCAAGGCTTGTTAAGAGTCGATTTCAGATTTTTATGGAGGTCGCGAGGATTTTTTTTTTTCGTTTTTTTTGAAAAGTATTAAAATTTGTCCAGGCTCAAATCTATTTTTTCGGGGTTTGACTCCTGATTTCTTAAGTACCGTTCATTTTTTGTTTAAAGGAAGGCAAACTCCATTATTACAAAGCAAAAGTGCAAAGGTCACAAAAAACGTTGAAATTATCCTTGCGATAATCAGGGATATTGCAATCGGGTACTAGACTTTTTTCAAGAAAATATTTCTGCTCACGGAATGGTCAAAAACAGAAATAGTAAAATTGGGTTGAGTTCACAATGAATTCAAATTTCGTTGCGTCTGCGGCACACTTGGCCTGGAGGTATCGAGTACGCCTGGGACGGTAATGGTCCCGGGTTAGAAACTGACAGGACCTGCTTTTTCTTCAAACGGGAATTGTTCTTCAAACAGGAAGTTGTCATCTTCTCTAGTTTTTTTTTGCTGTACGCTTTTCACATTGTATTTGCATCAAGTGTTTTCTATTAATTATGCTGTTTGTATTTTCTTGACCTCATATATTTTTCTTTTTGTTTTTTTTTTCGCTGAAAAACTTTATTCTGCCCAATCGATTTCGGTTTATATTTTATGGGCCTGGTGATCTAATTTTGAGTCATATCTTTTTTATGCTCATCTTATTTATGCTCTCTGGATAGAACAAATTCCTAAAACATCTTTTGATATAATAGCTAAAGTTTTCCATGGCAACTTTTTTTCGGCTTTTTTTCTCATCGATAGATTTCAAGAACAAATTATATCGGCTTAATTGCCTCATTTTTTTTAAGTCTTGAGACTTGTTTTTTTTCTCGACTTGCAGGGTTTTTACTAAGATATTTTCGGCTTTGTTACCGCTTGATTATTTTTGTTTCCATTCGAATTTCTCGTTTTATTGACCTGGCATGTTTTAGTTTCAAAACTAGCCTGTTTCGTTTTGCTAAATCTATTTCTCGACATTTCCGTTCTCGACTAAAAATGGAGTTTAGATATCTGATTTGCCAGCGAAAGTAAAATTTCACCTAATGATCCCATTTTATCAAATTGGTATAATTTCATGTGTCAAAAATGTCAATTATAAATTGTTCTCGAAAAGCTTTAAGGTCATTTTTTTTCGAAAAATAGAACTTTCAAATTTTTTCAAAAAAGGTAGCATTTTTGTTGACTTGCATGTTGACTTGCATTAATTGACTTTTCCCAGATGTTTGTTGGCGGTTTTTTTAAGGCCAACTTTGGTATATTTTGGTTTTTTTTGCTGTTGACTTTCATGTTGACTTGCATTAATTGACTTTTCCCAGATGTTTGTTGGCGGTTTTTTTAAGGCCAACTTTGGTATATTTTGGTTTTTTTGCTGTTTTTTTTCGCTGAAATGCGAACTGCATCTTGCCCATGTGCTGTTTGGTTCTAATTGTTAGAGAAGAGAAATTAAATGGATTAGATGATATTTTTTTTACGTTTTTGAGAGAATCGAAGAGTTCTGGGCTAAAAATAAGCAATTTCGCCTGCGAATTTTTTGTACCAATTACCGTATTGGGGTTGGAAAAAACGATGGATTAGCTGGCTTCTTGCCCAATTTTTACTACCTCAAAGAAGCTATTAGGGGTCAAGTTTGGTATAATTTTAAAGCCCTCTTTGTCGTGCCTAGATTTTGCTCAGGCTCAAATTTACTTTTCGGGATTTTTGTTCTTTTTTTGAAGTTCTGTTCATTTATTTGTTAAAAGGAAGGTAAACTTCATTATTAAATAGCAAAAGTTTAAAAGTCAACTTGTACTGTAAAAGTCACATTGTTTCACTTTGTAGTTGTTTTAAGTGTTTTGTTTTAATTCTGCTGTTTGTAATTTCTTGACTTCATATTTTTTTCTTTTTGTTTTTTATTTCGCTGAAAAATTTTAATCTGCCCAATCGATTTCGGCTTATATTTTATCGGCCTAGTGATCTAAGTTTGAGTCATTTCAAGTCAAACATCCTTTTTATGCTCATCTCTTTTATGCTCACTCGATTGAACACTGGACTAAATTATCTTATAGATATAATAGCTCAAGTTTTCCATGGCAACTTGTTTTTGCCTTTTTTCTCATCGATAGGTTTCGAGCCCAAATTATATCGGCCTAATTGCCTCATTTTTTAAGTCTTAAGACTTGTTTATTTTCTTTCGAGTTACCGGTTTTTTTTCTAAAATGTTTTTGGCTTTATTACCGATCGATTAATTTTCTTCAGATTCGAATTCACATTCTCTTGTCCTGGTATGTTTTTGCTTCAAAATTAGCCTGTTTCGTTTTGATAGATCTAGTCGTCGACCATGACGTTTTTTTCTGACTTAGCGGCTTTCTGGTTTTGTTTTGCAAGTAGTGCGCAGATTCGCTTATATGTTTAATTGTAATTTCAAAAATGGAATTCAAATATCAGATTTGCCAGCGAAATTACAGTTTCACTTCATGTTTCCGCTTTCTCAAAGTGGTATAATTTTTTAAAGAAAATCTCAAGGATATATTATTCCCATAGAGCTCATCTGTTTTTTTTTCTCGAAAAATAAAACATCCGATTTTTTTCAAAAAGGCAGCATTTCTTTTTTTGTTCGCTTGCATTCATTGACTTTCTCCAAATGTCTGTTGGCTATAATTTTTGTTCAAGACCAACTTGGCCTATTTTTTATTTATTTTTTTCCGATCTAGCGGCTTCTTGGTTTTGTATTGGTAGTGGTGTGGAGCTTCGCTGATGTGTTGAATTCTAATTTCAAAAATGGAGTTTAGATATCTGATTTGCCAGCGAAATTAAAATTTCACCTAATGATCCCATTTTATCAAATTGGTATAATTTCATTTAAAAAATGTCAATTATAAATTGTTCTCGAAAAGCTTTAGGGTCATTTGTTTTTTTCTCGAAAAATAGAACTTTCAAGTTTTTTCAAAAAAGGCTGCATTTTTGTTTTGTTGACTTGCATTAATTGACTTTTTACAGATGTTTGGTGGCGGTTTTTTTTTTCAAGGCCAACTTTGGTATATTTTAGTTTTTTTGCAGTTTTTTTTCTCGCTAAAATTAAATGAGAAGAGAAATTAAATGGATTAGATGATATTTGCTTACGTTTTTGAGAGAATCGAAGAGTTCTGGGCTAAAAATTAGCAAACTTGCCTGCGAATTTTTTTGTACCCATTACCGTATTGGGGTTGGTAGGACCTATGGATTAGTTTGCCTCGTGCCCAATTTTTGACTACCTCAAAGAAGCTATTAGGGGTCAAGTGTGGTTTACTAATAAAGTCCTCCTAGTCATGACTAGAGTTCGTTCAGGCTCAAATTTCCTTTTTCTCGGTTTGACTTGTTTTTTTTTCAAGTTCCGTTCATTTTTTTATGTTATAAGGAAGGCACACTTGGCCTGGAGGTATCAAGTACGCTTAGGCAGCTTACTCTCAGGGGTTGCGAATCTTACCCTCGAACCTCCTTACTCAAAAGTACTTAGATTTTGAAAATTTCCAGAACTTCAGAATTAATTCTGTTTTTGGAAAGTGTGAGTGTATTCTCAGGGGTTGCGAATCTTGCCTCTGAATATGACTGCCCAAATCCTCGTATTTTTCGAGATGTGACGTTTTTTAAGATTTTTTCAAATTTTTCAGATAACGTTTAAAAATAATCACAAAATTTGAAGTTCCCAACTCTAGGTTGAGGCTCTTTCAGAGTATTTTCAGGAGTTGTAAGTTTTGCCCCAAAATGACCGCTCGAAACCTTGTAGTTTCCCGGATATGATCTTTTTTTGTGATTTTAATAATATTTTCAGCTAACTTAGTTGCATTTTTTTTCTTAGAACATTGAAGGTTGCAACTCTGTAGTGGGGGCTGTCAGAGTTTTCTCAGTTTTTCAGGGGCTGCGATTCTTGCCTTCAAATCTGAGTGCTCAATCTTGTTAGGTTTCCAGATATGATGTTTTTTTTTTGATTTTTTCAAAATTTTCCTAAAACTTAAATTAAAACTTTTTTTCATAATTTGAAATTCCTTAAAAGTATATGGGGACTGTCAGAGTAATCTTTTAGTTTATGTGATACGACGATTCTTGTGATTTTCACTAATTTGAAATTACTAACCCTATAGTTGTGTGCTTTTAGAGTACTGTCAAGGATTGCAAATATTGTCTTCAAAAAAGACTGCTCAAATATTGTTAGTTCTCGACATCTGACGTTTTATCTGGTTTTCAAAAAATATATTTATTTTTTTTAGAAAACTTAAGTTTGAAATTTGAATTTCTCAACGTTGTAGTTGGGTACTGTAAGAGTACTCTCAGGATTTAAGAATCTTGCGTCCAATTGCGACTGCTCAATTGCTTTTAGTTTCCGAGTTGTGACATTTCTTAGTTCATTTTAAATTTTTCAAAGAACTCAAATAAAACTTCACAAAGTTTTATGGGTTTTTCAAAATTTATATTAAAAAAACTTGAATAGAAAAATTTGTAATTACGAACCCTGTAATTGGGTGCTGTCAGAGTACACTCAAAGGATGCAGCTCTTATTTCCAATATATGCGGTTTTTTAGATTTTAAAAAGTCGAAGTACCGGAGGTGCGTTACACGATAGTCGAATTGAACGAATTGGACTTGGGTACTTGAGAATTGTGCTCGAAGCGTATTTTCAGAAAACAAAATCAAATGAAGAAATTTACTTAATTCCAACGTATCAATGAAATATTTCACTCGATCAAATTAATGTGAGTTTTTTTAAATGTTTTTCTTTCTTCTGATAATCCTTTTTGAGCGTTATTTTCATGAACTAAGCGGTACAAGTTGCCTCCAATAAGGTTTTCATTGCATCAACTAGCTTGTCGCTTTTGTTTATTTATACGTATGAGTTCTGATTTTATCGTATGAGTACGTATGAGTACAACATTTTATTTGAGATTTTGATGAAAAATTTCAAGCAGTTTTGACCAATTGTTCTTCACCGGGTTATTGCCAGCTGTAAAAACCCACCTTAAAAAACGCTATCAAAAAGGGCAAAGTAGAGTCTTCAGGTGTTACTTTGCACACATTTTGGGAAATGTAACAATGTCTAAGTGATGCAAAAGTTCATATGCACATTCCCATGCTAGATTTCCATACGAGGACTTGAATAGTAGGGCAACCCACTGTCTTTCGAAAGACTGTGCTTGCTCCGCTTCAGATGGCGTCAGGGCATTGTCATATTTTTCATTCTTAATCAAAACGTATTTTAGCAGATCCATATAACCTATACCCCTTTTTTGAGCGAAAAGAGCCTCCATTTATTGTTAAAAGAAAGAACAGATTCGCTTGTCTTGTACGCTGAATTATTTTTGATGATTTTTCTTGAAGCTTGCCATTTTCAAAAAGTTTCATTTACAAATTGGTTAGTTACTCTCCGAAATCAATGGAGCAAAAATTAGCGGCTGATTTCAAGTTTTAGAAATTGTTATAAGATTTCGAGTTAGTTCGATAAGAAATGAAAATGAAGTTTTGGTTGACTATATTTGTATATAGCTTTGGTACATCCATGTTACCTGTGATTAAGCAGTCACCACAAAACTGACGATTGAACCTTTTAGTGAAGTGCATGCATAATGAGTGGCAGTGACGCTTCAACTAAAGACAACTGTTTTGGCAACTGCGTAATTCTAGCGCCAATGGTGCGTATTTCTAAACTCCCTATGAGGCTACTGGCTCTAGACTACGGCGCCGACTTTGTTTTCACTGAGGAGATTATCGATCGACGTCTGATGAGTTGCTCAGTGACGCGAAACGAGGCGCTGAGCTGCTTTGATTTTCGGGAACCAGATCACACGCTGGTGCTTAGAATCCACGACAGGGAAAAGGACAAATTGCTTGTGCAAATCGGAACTGCTAGTTCGGAAAACGCGCTTAAAGCGGCGAAGATTGTGGAAAATTATTGCTTCGGAGTTGACATAAATATGGGTTGTCCGAAGTCTTTTTCAACGACAGGAGGCATGGGTGCTGCTCTGTTGAAAAAACCTCAAATAGTTGAACAAATTTTGACAACTCTTGTTAAGAACTGCAGCGTGAAAATAACGTGTAAAATCAGATTGATTCCTAATTTGGAAGATGGCTTGCAGTTTATGAGGATGATCGAAAGCTGCGGCGTGAATGCTGTGACTGTTCACGGAAGATTTCAGTCGGAAAGACCGAAAGATCAGGTTCATTTAGATTTGATTAAGTTATACGCAGCTGAAGTTAAGATACCTGTTATTGCAAATGGGTTAGCCGGAACTAGAGAGAGCTTAGGCGAGTTTTTAACACTTGAGAAAGTGAAAAATGAAACTGGGTGCGACTCTTTAATGGTTGCTAGAAATGCAATGTGGAACTGCTCAGTGTTCAAGATAATACGGAAACTGAAAAACTTACAATCCGAACATTTTTCTGTATCTACTGTTGATGAGAAAACACAAGTGGCAAAGAAGTTGTTAAAATATTGCGTCACGTTTGATTTCCCAGTGCAGTATTTCAAATACGCTGTTCAAAACTCAATAGGAGATCACCCGATTGTCGACAAAGTTCGAAACACGACTTTAATGTCTGAAGTGTGCGCTCAGTTTGACCTTGAAGAGTTTTACAGATCTGAACTCCTGAAGATTTCACTAACAATGGAGTCACCTCTTCAGAAAAAGCCAAAGTTAGAACCCAATGGAATTGAAGATGATCGAAACGTCATAATGTTCTCGTACCCATTTGAGTATAATAAGTACAGGAAGGTTATAACAGTTCCTCCGAAAACACTTTTATCTGAGTTTTTCAACAAACCATTGTTTAAGAATTGTGAAGTGAAACCGCGATTTGAGACGACTCCTTTTCAAGACTCTCGTTGGAAATGTGTTTGTTACTTGAGCGAAAGAAGGGCCTTTTTGTCGACATATTGTGAACGGAATAAGAAACACGCCGAGCAAGTATGTTATATTAAAGCGTTATCGCTGATAAAAAGACTCCTTTGGATTTTTCATGCGGTTGTTATAGGTAGTTTGATGGGTTAGTTATGAATTTCTGCTTGTTCTTCGTAATACTGCTCGGCTCTGCTATTGCCTAGAAAAACAGAAGATAGCCGGTTTGCAGCACAGAAGGTTACGACCTCAATCGTATATCTTTTGGAAAACGTCTCTGTTTTTAGTTCGCTGTCTGATGAGAGGATCTGAACAAAAGCCTATGACTTAGTTATATTTGATTTCATTAAAAATTGGGTTTATTCGACAACAGTTTTCCTCAAAAATGAATACAAAATATACACAAAGATCTCAAAAAGTTTTTCGCTAAAAACTTATTTTTTAAAATTTACTGAAGGCGCTCAAATTAAAATTGAAAACTATTTTTACTGGAATAAAAGTAAGCTTTCACGACTCAACTTGGTTTATTTGAATTATACTATCATAAGCTTTCTGTAAGAGCTACTCGCTTGCTGAACTCTTACGAAATTAGACAAAATCTCCAAAATTACAAACCGGTTTTTCTCTAGACTGTTAGGAAACCTTTAAAAAAATTTCTCATGTAGTTTGAATCTCGTTTGAAGTGGCTTTAATATGATATGTCACTCGAATCAATTCGATGGTTACTTGTGAACTTGAGGTTGCTTGAAAAAACTAAAACCCACTTGAAGACGTCCTCCCGATTTTCAATGATCGGAAAAAGGAAGAAAAATTAAATTTCTATTTTTTAAATTAAAATAAATTAACAGCATTTCATCGCAAGCTAGACATACAGATTTAAGCAGCTCGTTTGTGTGATAAGTTGGCATTTATTCGTTTTTCTGCAAAAGATCAGTTTCAGTATTGTCTTTTTTTGAGATCTGAGTTGGTTCCAGCTGGATGAGCTGCAACATCCGTATTTCTGAACACCTTTTTGAAGAATTCTAACTATATTACTACAGCTAGACTTCATCATTTGACACTTAGGCGCAGGGGCGGATCTACGATTTTCTCTAGGGGGGGGGGGCAGATTTTCAAAAAAATATCGAACATTTAGTCGACCTTTTTTAGGTCAAAAAAATTGATTTTCTGAGCTCTCCCAAAGCACTTAAATAAAAAAAAACAGGCCAAAAAAGGAGTTTTTAGGCATTTTTTGGAAAATTTTGACCCAAAAATTGCGCTTTTTCGGTGCGCGCTCCCCCGCCTTTAGAAAAATTTTAGGGTCAGTCAGTCAAAAATTGATATCTTAAAATAGTACAAAAGGGGACCCTTTGGGTCGGCAGGGAGTCGAATCCTTGAGATGGGGCGTCCGCCCTCCCCCCTAAATCCGCTGGTGCCTAGGCACTTAATGTTTACTTCTGAAATTATACCGCATTGCTCACAAACGTTGAATTGAAAAAGCGAAATCAGTATGACTTTGGAAGAAAAATATATGCGACTCTGAGTCAATATAAACACCTCTTTTTTATGCGTCACCTTCCAGTTTATGCTTGCGTCCTATGGCTAGTGTTGAAACTTTGCCTGTGTGTTTGGAACTTCTTGTTTGCATAATAGATATTCAAACTCACAGCTTCACCTTTGAGTCACCTTTGAGTTTGAAAAGGGGTATTAAAAACTAGCTGATGGCATTAAATGGTAATTTTCTTAGGTTTTTTTGGCATTGTTCTTTTAAAGGAATATTACATGAAGAACATTCATTCGCAGAAGTCTTTAAAAAATATATTCTGTAGGGCGCTGCGGCAGTGGCTTTAATTGGCATGGGCATGATGGACCATAGACTGGACATGATCTACAGAAATGAGCCCACACTCTCGCACCTGATGACGCGACCTCACTTTTCTTTGAAAGGCGATTCAGATCAAGCAACTGAACTGAGTAGTTTCAGGTATGAAGATCAAATTGACCTGAAGACTCGGCTGACTGTTCATGACAGCGTATTGGAGTGGTTCGCTTAAGTGACATTCAAGAGAATTATGGACAAGAAACCACCGAGTGCAATGTACGTTCTAATACCTCGCCGAAGATATAAAAGAAGGAATTACTGGCCCTAACCAGAAGATTTGAAGTTAATGACAGGGTTCGCTTGGCGAAAGTAGACCATGAATTTCGAGAATAATGATTTGAAGTTGCGTTTCATAAAGGCACCTCAGTTTTCTGTTTTCTGATGAATTTTCCCAATTTGTCCGAGTAGATATGTGATCTAATCGAGCTTGACATATTTATGGAGATGAACATGAAAGCTAATCGCACGATGTGTTCTGAGCTTTGAAGTCGTGGGAGAAAATGAACTAGAAGCCTTTCAAGTTTCCATCGAATTTTGTAATAGATGATGCACCCTTGGCAAAATATTATGCACCCTTTGAGTTAAATCAACTATTGGTGCTTGCATAAGTTCTACTCATCTGATCTGTGAATGTGTGTTGATTTTATTAGTTTTGTTCTACGAGAACTAATCAGCTATTCGAACATGTCTAAATTATGAAGCCGCCTCTTTTTCTTATGATGAGTGTTGTCTTTTAGGTCTCCATTTAGTTGGAGCTTCGGCTCCTTCCAGTTTTTCCCTCCCCTTTGATTTGTTTCTGAAATTCGAGTTAAGAAAGGTAGTTAAAATGATCTTCAATAATCTGAACAGCAATACAATGTGTGAATGGGAGCGAGTTAACTACATTTTTCTACATACAAATTGCCTTATGAATATTTTTCAAACAATTTCGTTTCGTAATTTCACGAAGGGGAGGGAGGGAAACTGGAAAAGAGCCGGAGCTTTTAGCAGGTGCACATTTTTGGCTGTTTAGGTATTCTTATTCAACTTAAGATCATCTCACGTTTTATGTTTTGTGATCCGAAGCTCCTCTTCATCGCTGTTTTAATGCAAAGCCTTAGAAGTCCTCTTAACCGATAGATCCGCTCCAGGTAATCGGCCCATTTGCAACCTGAGAATTGGGGCTAATAGCGAATATGATAGTTTTAAAGCCGGGTCTGTATTAATCAAGCTATCTGTGTCCGTGTTTTACAAGCAATAAGTTAAATTAGAAAAAATGTAAGATGTTTTTTTAGTTTGAAGTCAAGCAGTGCAGCTTCAGTTTTGAAAGATACTTTTTTCAGATTCTATATGACAACAACGCATGTCTTATAATATGAGTCCATTTTTTCTAACCACATTCGCGCTTTTCTGGGCTCCAATTCTGTGCTATTTATGCGCCCAACAGTTCAGTTTCTGATTGTATGTGCTATTTCCGCTTAATCAAAGAGCATTAATAATCGAAGTCTTTGCCCTGCTGTTTTGGCGGGTAATTTACTCGAAGGCGATGACGAGCTGCAATCGTTCAATAAAATAAATTATGAAAATGTATGGGATCGGATTTTTGTTTTGCTTGTTTTTTTGAGACGCTTCAAAGATTTTAGTTTTATTCGAAAACTACTGGACCTTATTTGAAAAAGTTTGGTACCATTTGAGATTGCACCCACTCCTCTATTTGCTTGCATAATTCGCTTGTCTCTTTTTATCTTAATGCGTTTTCTACGGCCTTCACAAAAGTCTATGAGGGGTAAATCTTAGCCGCTACTTTTAGATTTTTTCGTTTTCTCGAAAACTGGACATCCAAATCTGAACTTTTGGCTTCATTGGATGAAAGAAAAATTTATGGCTCTGAGAGTAATCAAATTTTTGAATTTTTGATCGTTTTTGAAACTTTGTGGCTTCTCAAAAACTACCCTCCTAAATCTGAGATTTATTTTCAATGGAAAGGGCGAGTTGTTAGAAGTTCCCCTTCATAAGTTGCTATGCTCGATTTTGCGTACACGAAAATTTATGGCCCTTGGAAGAGTCAATACTTTGGTTTTTTGATCATTTTTCATTCATTCTGAGATTTTGCGTTAATTGGATAGAAGGGGTTGAGGGTCATAATTTTTCGTGTAAACAAATGTGAGCTTGCCGTTCATACAGGAATTTTTCTAAATTCGTTTATGCAGTGGCGCTTTCCGACACTCATCTTTTTGATTGAATTCAAAACTTTATATTTAGTAGAGTAGATTTCAAAAAACGTGGAAAAAATCGAATTTTTGAATTTTCCCAGGACCATAACTTAGTGTAAAAAAATTAGTGGCGCATCCGCATAGAAAGAGGAGTTTCCCCTGACCAGTTTTATCCACTGAATCCAAAATCTCAGATTTTGGTGGGCGGTTATCGAGGAAATGAAAAATAAAAGTCCAAAAATAGCGGTCAAAATTTCTCCGCATACTTTTTTGAAGGATGTAGAAAATAGGGGTAAGATACAAAGAAACATTATTCAGACATACAGGGTAGTGGGCGCAATTTCCATTGTATCGATTTTTTCGAAAATCGCTGAGTATTTTTTGAGAAAATAGTTTTTTTCCAAAGCGTGTCCCTAAAAACAAAATAAAAGCTCGATGCAAATAATTTTTTCATAATACCTATTTTTATCATACAGGAATGTTGATTGTGAGCGAATGAACGATTTGAGGGAAGCTCCCCTGAATAAGCTGATTTGTCCAAATTCTTTTACACGAAAAGTTATGGCGCTACGAATAGTCAAGTTTTCGAATTTCTGACCGTTGGAGAGCAAGTGTCTTGTAGTCGGGAACTATACTTTTTTGTCTCTTACACATTTGGTGAGGTTGATTTATTTGTGAACCATAGCAATTATGAGACTACTTTCGCATTTGACCTCGAGGTAATGCGTTTTTCTTTTTTTTTAAAGGTCTAGGGTTCGAGCCCCAGAAGGACTCTATTTTTTTCAGTATGCATGAAATGGATTTTTTTTCCGCGAAAAATTGAGTTGTCGAATTTTCGTTTGTGTGTTTATGTTTTGTCGGCGTAGTGGCCACATCGTGGAAGTTTCTTGTGTCTCGGCGTTTTCAGTGAAGATGGAAGTGTTTTTGGTTCACTCGTATAAATCGTAACATTATTAGCTCTGACGTAGTATGTTTCCTTGGTTTTCTTTTTCGTTCGTTTTTTATCCATAAGTTTTTTGGTGTTGCAAGATTTCAAAGTTAAGAACTTCATTGTTTCAATTTTTATGTCTTTAGTTTCTTGTTGCTTTGATTTACTTCTGCCATTTTTAATTATTACCCTTAACTTCGTTTATTTTATTTTTTTTTGTTTTTTTTTTTCGCTCAAAAACTTCATTCTACCCAAATGATTTCGGCTTATATTTTATCGGTTTATTGATCTACTATTGAGCCATTTCTTCTAAGAGAAACATAATTTTGCTTCCCACCAGATCGCACAAAATTTCAGATGTAGTTTCATTTTTTTGTCGGTTTACTGGCCGGGTGTTTTGTTGCTGTATTTTTTTCAAGAGGGTAAATATAATTCATGATTTCTTAGTTTCTATACACGCCAAAACTGTGTTTTGTTGGAGGCAAGGTGTCTGATTGTCTTTGCGATAATCAATGATATTGCAATCGGTTCCTAGACCTTTTCCCGTGAATAACTTTTTTCACAGGTTTTCAATTTTAGTAGGACTGGTGAACTTAACGACTGCTGACTTGCTAAGTTTCTTGAAATTTTAAATTAAACTACCATCATTTAGGCAGTTAATCGTAGCAGGTAATAGGTTTTTTAAAAAATATCATTTTGAAATTTTTTGTAGTCGTGTTTTTAGTCCTTGTTTCCATCGGTTCATTTTCACTTTTTGGAATGCAGTTCTTTCATCTGGTACGTTTTTGTTTCCAAATCATAGGTTTTTTGTGCAAGGCAACGGCGTTACACGCTGGTCAAAAGGGAAGAAAACTGTTTCAATCATAAAGATAAAATTTGTAAAGGAAATAGAAAAAAGAAGAGAAGATTTTGAGCCTAAAACAAAACTGCAGTTGTCACAAAAATTTTAAGCTATAAGTTTGAAAGTTCTTACGAACGACATAAAATCATAACAAATGAGTTTACTCTCAAAACTACGCCACCTAATTTGACTAAGCTGAAATTACATAATCCAAAACATTTAGTTGAAAGAAACCTTCAGAGGAAAGTCTTTGGTTATGATTTTGTCGTTCGTAAGAACTTTTAAAACTAATAGTTTATATTTTTGTGACAAGTGCAGTTTTGTTTTAGGCACAAAATCTTCTCTACTTTCTTTTATTTCCTTAACAAATTTTATCTTGATACCAGTTTATCTATGATTGAACCAGTTTTCTTCGTTTTTGGCCAGGGTGTAACGCCGTTGCCTTGAACAAAAAACCTATGCTTTGGAAACAAAAACGTACAAAATGAAAAAACTGCAATCAAAAAAGTGAAAATGAACTTCCGTTAAAACTTAATAGCCCGACATTCGTTTGTCTACTCAAGTTTTGACTCAATTTCAATCAGAAAAAAAACGAGTCTTCTTGAACGTTTTTTAAAAAACTTTTTGATTTATCCAAAACTATACGCCCATATCTGAAATTTTTGGTTCAATTGAGAGATTCGTAAGTGCAAAGCTCCCCTGAGAGAGCGGCTATGCTCAATTTTCTTTCCAGAGAAACCTAGGTTTGTCGAAAAAATCAAATTTTTGACCGTTTTTTGAAACTTTTTGAAGGTCTCGAAAATTACCATCTCAAATGTAAGATTTTGAGCTCACTCCTTAGAAAGGTTTGGGAAACGCTCCCCTGAAATAATCGTTTTGCAAAAAAACTATCGTCCTCAGAAAAGGCAATGTTTTGATTACTTGTCCGTTATTTGAAAACTTTTCTCGAAAACTACCCAGCCGAATCTGATATCAAGGGTTTAATCGAGGCGACAGTTTGTGGAAAGCCTCCCTGCATCAGCGGCTATGCCTATAAGTTTCAATGAAAATTGTTATGTTCTGGGAAAAATTCCAAATTCTCTAAAACTTTTTTCATTTATTTTTGTTATAGAAACAACTAAGGTTTTGGGTGAAGCCCATTGTTTGATTTTGTGAAATTACCCATTTCATCCCGAATCATCAGTACAACAAATTCAAAATATATCCACCAGGTACCTCCAGCTATAATTCGGCCCCTAGTGTAATTTTAAACAGAGTTGTTTTTCTTAAGTCTGGAATCTTTCACTGTTCATTCACTGAAATTGCGGTTGAACTAAGGCTTTGTCCTTAGGTTTTTGCCGAGTAAAATTAAGTACTTAGCTAAATGTCAAGTGCGTTGAGTAATAGTGGCATGTTAGTGTTGTGATGCGATCGATGTTTATGCTTGCGATTAGCAAGCGTTATCAAACAGGAGTATCGACTTTTTTTCGGGACAACTAGTTTAACAGAATCTTTTGAACCAATTTACCTTCGGTTCATATGAAATCAAAAGTCAGACGTTAATTCTTGCATGTCGCGATAAGGTAATGCGCCTTCCTGTAAAAACCAAGGTCAATGGTTCGAATCCGTCCAGGACCTGTTTTTTTTTTGTCACTGGAAAATTGTCCGCGCGTCGAAAAATCATTGTCGGACTTCTGTTTGTCTGCTTTTTTTTGGCTTTTTGGACATTCTTACTCGAATTAAAAGACATATAATCCGGTTTTGGACAGTTAAATCAGTTCCAGGTAGTATTGCCTTTTTTTACTATTTTTTCCATGCTGTTCATTCAAATCATTTGGATGTAGTTTTTAAATTAATTTCAAAGAAGTATTCTGTGCATTTAGTGCTGTGTTAACACCCATGCTTGAGACAACAAATAACAGAAGCTCGATTGCAGTCGGGACCTGTTTTGTTTTGTCAAAACTGAATTTTTCAAGTTTTATAGGTTTTCGTGTCTGCTAATTTTTTTCTAGCCTTTTCGAAAGCTCTTTGTAAATTTCTAATGTTGCCGATATTTTTTTTTCGGGAATTTTTGTACTTATTTTGCAATTTTTATAACTTCTTTGGGCCCACCTCAATTCATGTTTTAGAATTTCTCAAATTGTGATGTCTTTTTATTATCGGAGGACACTCATTTTTAGGCGAAGTCATATAGCGGGGGAGGGGCCCGATACTTTAGCACCTAAGAGTAATTAAAAATCCAGATATCAATCGTTGAAATTTACAGCAACCGGATACACTGTTGATGGTTTGGTGTTTTTATTGTTTCTGAGCATGAGATACAGGATTCTAATCTATGAACGGTTTTGAACTGCTTTGTCCTTAAATGGTTTTGTTTGAACATTTATCCAGAGCCGACTTCTGATGTATACACAAATAATTAAGTCGGTCTAAAAACCCAATTGCGTCAAAACATTTTTCGTTTGTAAGCTATTTTGGAGTGTGATGATTACCTCACCAATAATTAGAACCCAAAAAACAGTAGGTACAGCATGCCATGTAGGTCAGTCATAAATCTCAATCTCTTCTCAACTATTTTACTAGCATCTTTTATGTCTGAGGTAAAAGCCTTTGTATGTTTTTTCACACTTTTTATTGCTATAAAATTACTATAAAATCAAATCATCATTTTTCCATCGTTTTCATTTCCTCAACAATCGTTTGATAAGTTATTTGAAACTGCTATTTGGCTTCACTAGTAATGAATTGAAGGGAAAAGGGGAAGTATGCGAGGGGAGTGAAAAGTAAGTGATGCAATGCAAGTTCTGTTTCTGAGCCACTGAACAATTATCCATGTTTCAGCTCTGCAGTCCAATGGAAGCAAGTTTTTTTGTAGAAGCAAAAAATTGATTTAGCTCTCATATTTGTTCAGACTGTTTGTTGAGTCTCATTATTGATGCAAAACCACAGCAGTTGAGCACTCACAGTTTTATTACTTTTCCGCCATTGAGGCACCTTGAAAGGTTTTAATTTTGGCGCACTCTATGAAAAGTACGACAACAGCTGGCTTGATGCGATTTTATTACCAACTGAAGCGGTATGGAATTTTTAATTCAAAAACTAATCGTATAGCCGTTTTCCATATAATTATTTCGGTAAGGGTATCAAAAAAAGTTAGTCCTTTCAAACGTTTCATCTTTACTACTTTATGATATCCTTTTTGCAGCATTTTTTATAATCTTGGCGTGTTATTTCTGATAATAGTTATGAGTTTTTTGTTGAGGACAACAAATGTGCTGATTCAAAAAAGTCATATCTAGAAGGTGAAGTGATCAGTTTTGTGCAATCTCAGATGTCCAAATAGATGAGATGCAAGCAGATCACACATTCATGCCCAAGTTCAGCCTCTACTCTGAGTCTTCAAATTTGTACGGTGTCATCGTTAATCGACTGGGACCAAGTTCAAATCCTTCCCCCTCCCAAAGCAATTTGAGCGGTAGGATGTGTACTTGGTTATAAGTTGGAATTTTCAGCCAATTAGAATCGAGCGTTTTCCATGCTGCGCTTAGCAAATTTAATCTGAAATAAATGTCTGGGTGGAAGATTTGCTTTTTCTGTCCAACAAAAAAAATTCAGGAATTCTGCGTTGATTTCCAAAAATACGCTTAGCATAACAGAAAAAAATTATATACATTTGAGTCCGACACGCTCAGTGTCTGAGGAGTTTGAAGTTTTGTGTTCTTTTCGCTTAGAATGCTTATATGGCTTCAAATGTTTCGGCAAGTCTTGCATCGACTTACTCACATCATTTTGCGTCGTTTGAAATGCTGTAACAAATTTTCATTCAAATGAGTGCTGGGGGTGTAGCTTTGCTCAAAAGTTGTTTTGACTAGGGTTTTTGCGGCTCAAGAGTAATCTAGCTTTCGTCGGCTTATTTACCGATTCTCGATTTTTGTTCCACTTCTCATTTTATGCTGTTATTTGCCTTTTTTTGCTGAAAACTAACCGCCTTCCAGACAAACGTATAAAACTTTTGGCTTTGTTTTAGATATTTTTTGAAATTGCTTTCGTTTGCTTTTTCAGTATGCTTCTTTTATTGTTCAGGCTTTCGTAACAAAAGTAACGGATTATTAGTGCTCGGTTGTTTTTTTTCGTCAGACAAATTTTTAACTAGCCATTTTTGACGGAAGTGTTTATATCATTCAAAAGTTATTGCTGTCCTGAGCTTAAATTTGAAAAGATATTTCATATGTGATTATTTTTCGTTAAGTTGTGAGGGTTTAAAGATTGCCATTTTGGACAATTAACGCGCGATATATTTCGCTCTTTTAACGCGTAAGCGGTTATTTAATCGTCGTAGAAATCATTCCAAAATGGTTGAAGGAAGCTTATTTGCCATAATTGATTTGTTACTAGGAGCGAAATCTATCACTTTGTACTTCATATGGCGTGTGGGGTGATGATATTCAAAAAAAATCTCGAAAAAATTAAATGGAATGAACATAGTATGATTTTTTTTAATTTGAGATTTTTTTTGTGATTACCGCTCCATAGACTGCTCTATAAATTGAGTCATCTTAGTTGGTAATTTTTTTTCAAATTGACTGGTACTGCTAATGCGTCATAATTGGCGTGCGTCACTTGAAGAAGAGAAACTTTGAAGACTCAAAGTTTTATTCATTCAGTTTTTCCCAGTAGCGTAATCGTTCATATTTTTGCTTGTGTATGCGAAGTGCAACTTCGCCTCTGTTCTCAAATTGAGTCAATTTTAACAAAAAGTGTCCATCTTAAATTGTTTTTTAAATTCAAAGAGTTTTAAAGCCATCTATTTTTTTCTTCGAAATTCAAAATTTTAAGGTTTTTTTAAGAAAGTAAGTCAGTTTTCAATTTCCTTGCGTTCATTTCTCTTTTCCAACTGTCAGTTGGCTTTTTTTTGTCTTTTCATTTGCTGTTAAATTTTGTTTTCCATTTTGTTTTTTCCATTTATTTTTTCTTGTTACTATGCTCCGTAGACTTTGTAAGGCAGTCGGAACATTCAGGGTTTTGCCCTGATACGAACAGTCTGGTTGATTTTTTGTGATGTATCTCAAGTGATGCGAAACTCCGCTTTGTCTCTTCCTCCTTTTGTAGTCAAATAGAAAATGAAATGAAGAAGTTGAAGAAGCGTTCAAGAAATTAGTCATTTCAACGTTCCAATTTTGATTTCGCGAGTAATTTCATCCAAAAATTTCAGGATTGTAATTTTTTTTATTGTGAACAGTTTCCGCAATGAAATGTTGAACCTCTGAAAAATGTTGAAATGTGAGAATGATGATCACATTTTGTTATTTTTTGGGGAGTTTGATAAAAGCTTACTTGAAACATTAGGCGTTGTTTGATATGAGGGCTTCAGACGTAATCTTGTTCTAATTATCCGAAACAAAAAAGAACATTTGAAATATTGTATTGAAGGAAAAAGAAGGGATGATTATAGGTTTCTCTGGGTTTTCATTCCGAAAATGAAGGAGGTTGCCGTATTTTATTAAAAAGTGACCGGTGAAGAAGATATTGTTTCCGTTCGCATTCTTTTTGCGTCTTTGTTAGTTTTATTTTCTTATAATCTAAGTATATGATTGAAAAAGGGTCTGCTGACGGAGTGAATAAGCATCTGAAGACACTAGTGCAAGTGAATGTAGTTCAAATATTTAAGCGAGTGGATATGGAGGTGGTATCAATCTTTTTCCAAGTGAGCTACATTTTCAACCCCCATGTTTAATGTAAGAGTTGTCGGGAAAAGTAAGCCCTTTTAACTTAATCAATCAATTGAGACTATTTATCCGCGAAGGAATCATTGTTTCATTTATGCCAATATTTTAACAATTCTTGTGGTCATGATTTTTCTAAAACTGTGCAGAGGCGTTTTGATGTTTCAAACCTGTAGTTATTTTGGTTTTATTGGGTTAATTTCAAGCGAGCTCATTGATAAATGTTTGAAGCGAAAACGGAAATGTACATCTAAGTCTCCAAAATGTTTTATGGTAGGGAATGAATTGAATTAGTAATGCATATATTTGAATAGTTGATTGATTCTTTGTGGGATATAGTCCCTACTTGGTAATTATTTTCACTGCTTCCGTATTTTAAAAACGTGTTCTGATGAAAGCAAAATGTAGTCGAGACTGAAAGACTGATACAGTTCATTGTTAAGTAGGAAAACTTGTCTCAATATTCCAATGACGACGTTTGGGTAATAGTAGTTACCGTTATTCATTTTACTATATTGTTGCGACGCCTACCGTTTATTTTTTCACTACAATGACGTAATATTTTTTGTAGTAAAATTACTTAAAATGTTAACCCTTTGTGGGGAGATTGGATTATTTTTTGTGAGCAGATCAGATGGTTGGGCAAAACATTGTGGATTAATTTTTGACGTGTTTTTTTTTGTGAAGAAAGCAGTTCCAATTTGGGCAGTGTTGTTTTGTTTTGATAATTTTTGCTATTCTTGTGAATGTGTCTCATTCTTTCAAACCAACAGCGAGACACTTTTGTTCTGTTCTGTTGTCACGCTTGAATGGCAACAACAGAAGAAAGATGGCCGCCTTCTAGAACAGGGGGAAAAGAAACGAAGGTAGCAAAAGAGGAGACTCCTCCGTAAAAACAGTCCTCTTGTTTTATTTCCTTTCCGCTTCCACCTCCGCGTTGTCTGTTTACTCGTCCTGTCTTCGTTAGTATTGAACCAAGCTACAATTATCACTTGGGCGGAAAAATATGAAATTATTTGTGGGGCTGCTGATGTTTAGCTTCGCTTATCTTATCTTGATTGATTGCCAATCGGACATTAACATTGTGCACTGATAATAAGAGAGAAAATAATTATTCCTACCTTCTACATTATTTTCAATTTCAATTCTAGCCCGTTGCCAGCTTCAAATTAAACTCTATTTTATTCTTAAAGGTTGCTTTTACGAATTTCTCTGTAAAGGTTAATGTTAGCTCTTCTTCTTTTGGGGTTTCTGGGGTTTTTCCCTCAGCTTTTCCTGTGCAGTTGAAACACTAGGAGGATAATTGGAAGATGAGTACCTTAATTCCTTCAGTTTTTTCCTTTGAGCTTAACAGCCAAAGTATTTTTTACTGCTCAAAGTAAATTGGGAGGCAATATAAAGTACTTCATAATCTACGCTAGTTACGTGTTGGCAGTACCAATAGTAATAATACATGTGATATTTTTCAATGGAGTGTTATTTTCACGTTGACTGTTTTGTTTACCAAGTTGTACCCAGAGCTTATTTTAATGAGATGCTGTGATTGTATGCGTGAATTATTTGCGGAAAAACTTACTTGTCTAGCCACTGAGTAAATGCTATAGAAGTAAAAAAAACGCATTTCTACTTGGCCGTTTTGTCGTTTGAAACTTGTGTGCCATCATAGTCTATTAATTGACTTCTCTTCTTATTCGAGTACTTATTTACAGAGATGAACGATTTGTTGCAAACGGAGTGGCGCGCATATTAAACTTATCTCTCAACCAACGAAGTAAGTTTTAGTGGCCATATGTTTCAACATTGTTCCCAGGCCTTTCCTCTCCCATCATAATAAGCAAAATTTTAGCTGTCAAATGAAAACACGACCTTTTTAAATGAAGTTATCTGATTTTTTGGCAAAAGTCTTGCTGAGATTACCCGAACAAGTAGTGAACTAATAATTTTATACAATTAGATAGATAGAATAGAGGAATGCCAAAGAATAAAGAGTTTGCAGAATTGAATAGAGTTTTGAATGGCAGATTAAGAGAGATACTTGTATAGATATTTATACAGATAATTGAATGAAGAGTGATCATTGACTTGCTTTAAACTGTGCTCTGTGAGCCAGTAGATTCTTGTCTGGACCGCTTTTTCCTGTTGCCTCTCCACATAAAATGCTAATTTTCTAGACTAGGGGTTAGATCTGATAAAGGTAGTTGACCAGAGGCGTATTTGAGCTTCAAAGATTTGAACCAGCTTGTTCCTGGAACATCTTCAGCGATGATTTGAGCCACGGAATCTATCAATTCTTGCATGTTCGGCATCTGGTACTTATCTAACTAGATTTGTGCTTTCATAGGGCTAGCATTCAATGCAAGTTTGATGGATCCGTCTTTTTTAGTGATAAGAACAATCGAAGAAAAACAGCGATATGTGGTGCATTTGTCTAGTTTTTCTATACGGCTGTCTTTGTGCATGTCTTTTTTTCTTTAGCTACCCGGTCTCGGATGAGTATAGGTTTCTTTTTTCGTTTCACTTGTCTCGGAATTAACGGAGCTTGAAAAGTGGTAATTACTTAACGGTTCTTAAAGCAACTCAATCAGCTAAAGACATGACCATACCTCTTCACGAATTGCGCTTTCCAGAATTTTGAGGTAGGATTTGTCTCCTTTCTTTTGTTGCATCAATCGCCTCCTCTGGACTATGGCTACTCCATGCTGCTCGTATATTTTTCTACGGCTCGGTTTATTTTCATCTGGTTGCACCATGTTTACACGCCTGTTCGCTGAGTTATACATTAAGCGAGGTGTTCTTTTTCTTGAAAGCGTTGCACATTGCGTCCTTAAGCCGGGCATAATTTCCGGTGTTTTGAAGTGGTAGGATTTCAACAAAATAGCCTGGTTTTGTGCCTCGATTTTGATTCTGACGTTGTGTGGGACGACAATATGACCCACCACGGCCTTGATTTCTATACTACTGGGCAGAGAGTGCTGGTGTTTGTTTGACCCGTGACTGAGTCGATGTTGATAACTGGTTGTGTGGAAGTGTGTTATGGAATTGCTTCAACGTTTTTGCTCCTTTTTTTTCCTCGAAAGCGAGCTTCAACGCTTGGTATAGATCAGTTTTTGCCTTTATCAATTGCTATTGAACATCTACAGCGTGAATTAGACCAATAAACGGGCCATTGAGCGTGAATTTTTCTCATCCCAGAGGCCAATTGCATAGAGCATTTCTTCCGCACGTCTCGCGGCAGCTGCTTCCCTTGCTGACATGTTCGCTACCGCTGATTCTTCTGTTGCCCCTGCCGCCTCTGATTTTGGATAAGGGTCGTGAATTTCTCCTACAAGAAAGCTGGGTTTAGCAATGGCTTCGCCCAGAAATACTGAATTCTAAGTGGGCGAGTCCTGTTTTTGTTCACAGAAATTGCTGGCTGTACCATGAGATTACCCGAACTTTACTGCTCAAAAACTGACGGGTAAAATCAAAAAAGTCAACTATTAGTTATATATAAAATAAATAGTATAGAATAATGCCCAAGAATAGAGAGTTTCCAGAATTGATAATTGTCGAATAACAGATAAACTGAGATAAATGTATGAACCTCATTGCAAGACGCAAGCAACTGAATTTACGCCAGAGATAAACAAAAGGACGGGTTTTAAGTGTCCGTGAAAACATACTGCGCTTATAACTAATAAATAATTACATACAAATATAAAGCCATGAAGTGAGGGACCTAAGGTCACTAACCAAAAAATTATATAGAACAAATGAGAAGATCAAAAAGGGAATTTTTAATTATGCGACATTTAGTGATTTTTTGATTTTGCCACCAGCAGCTCATTGTTCCGACCACTGAAAGTGAGGAGTAACTTTATCATCGGGTGTCGTTTTTTTGTTTTAAATTTTTTCCTGGTGAATTTAGGCTCTACAGATAATCATCAGAATGCCTCAATTGATCTATCATACTATAGCCCTTACTCGTGATTTGAACAAAACCAAAAAGGTTTGTCGAGAGAAACTGAAATTTTTTTAGCTTAATTTCGAGCTTGTTGAGTCAGCGAGTAACGTTTGTGAAAATTTATTTATTTGAGCTACGAAAAACATCCCAATTGAAAAAATTTAATGGAAGGATCTTGCAGCGTTTCCCTGGTGCTTAATCTTTAAAGTTTTGAAAAAGAAAAATGTTTAATTTTTAAATGTTTCAAATTTAATTCATTTTAAAGACTACTGTATACTGTTAAATTCAATTCTGATGTTTTAAAAATTGTTTTAAGTTCTTTCGCCAATCCGTTCACGGAATCGTATTTATCATAGGATAATACGAATACAATTTAATCAAAATTATGATTTGGAAAAGTCAAGTAGTACAGTTTGAGCAAATGAGATTGTAATGAAAAGGAGATTTTGAAGCATTGAATAAATACAGCGTACACAAACAACCCGTTTTCAACTATGGAGAGCAATATAATCATATTTTTCTTGTTCTTGAACTTTTTCCAAGATTCATCATAGGACAGATGTCGTTTTATTTAAAAATGACAGATATGGTCTTTTTTTTTTACTTAACTGCAGATTTCGTTCTACCTACTAAGTTAACTGCCTACTCTTTGCTCGATTACCGCGTTTTGAATTAGGATGAAAACTGCAGTAGGACGATATCTGTCACTTAAATAAATATCTACACTATAAAGAAATCTGTGTCAGTTCTCATGGTTTTTTGGCGATATCTAATTTAAATATCTAATAAGTTATATTCAATATTTTAGAGCTTCTGTTGGACTTCGAAGATAAATAGCGTGATCAGATATAAGAATCATAATTAAGTGTTTTGTGAGGGTACAAATCCCACTGATTGGTCCTATCTCATCCAGTGCGGTTACTGATTCATAGAGACGCTACGCTGTACGTTTTCCGAAAAATATGATCTAATTTTTTCACCAGGATTGATCTTATTCGTTGATAAGTTGCAATTCTGTCAATTTTTTCAAAGGAATGTTTTTAGTTTAGTTTTTTTTTCATCTGGTCTATAAAAGGAATCTTCAGCCTACTAATTTTGCGGAACGAAGACAATATTTTGAATGCTAGTATTGATAGTTGGCGTATTTGTTTAGATGTGTCGTAACGGAAAGTTTTTTGACTGTAACTACAAAGTAATGAGTCTTCCGACCCCCACAGCAGTTGAGAATGGTCGACGTAGAGAGGCTTATAATCTCAACAGCAATCAAGGGGGGGGGCAAAATGGCCGTGTAAATAGAAAGTGTGGTGAAACGGTGGTGGAAAAAAACTCAGCTGTTTAAAAACGCGAGGCTTGGCAAAGTGTTTAATGCAAAGAAGGAGGTTTTCGTAGTTGATGGCTGCAGCGCCATTCGGTCAGTCGTTGACTGAGTGTTGTTTGTTTTTTGGTTTCCCTTCAACAGTTTCTTCTCGGTACACTCGAGTTGTTTTAGCCTCAAAACTGGCAAACCTCTTAGTTACATTTTTGTTTGCCCGCCTACATGTCAGTTTCCCTGAAAACAATGCTAATAATATGCCATATTCATTACATCCCTCTATCATCTGCTAAGATTATGAGAAGAACAGTTTAGAAGAATTAGTTCGCGGCGACTGCGTTTGTCTATTTTTAGCTTTGAATCTAATTAGCTATATACAAGTTTATCATAATCTTTCTTGTATGCTAATTTTGCTGTTCAGCTTTTTAGCATTTCAAACAGGTGACAGTTGTTAGACTTCAATTTATGAGTTTTTTTAGTTCTAAGGAGTTTCACTCGAACTCTGAGTACCTCCTATTTTTAGACAGTTTCAAAGCCAGTTGAATAAGGTTTTTTTTCCGACAGTACCTTTTACTTAAATGAATTTTTGTCGGTGAAAGCGTCATTTAAGCAGCCGTATGAAGTTGTACAGAGATTGCTTCAAGAAGTGATTGATTTTTTTTGCTTGTGTCTTCGTATTTTTAGTTGTTTTGAGATAATTGGGTAATTTAGTGCATGATTTAATCCCGATTATTTATTACATATTGATCATTATTGTCATTTTATTGATGGATAACACAGAAGCTTACTATTAATTTTGATTTGTTAAAGTTTTCGAAGCAACTTATTTCCGTTTTAAATTATTTTCCTCTTTTTTGTTAGCGATTGGGAGCCAACCTGCCTTGAATTATTTATTCTGCTTCAACATCTAGTATCTTTTTAACGCCCTACTCATGTTAATAGTCAAATAGTCTTGCTCGGTTTTTTGCTTATGAACCAAAGATCAATACCGTCAGTTTTTGATCAAGCGCAGCCGGATTGACTTCTATTCTCTTCGCACAGCAAAATTGCCTGAGAGTAATTCTTAATATAGAAACTGTTTGTCAGATTTCACAGTCTTTATTGTTCTGAAGACATTTTTTTGTTTTTTTTGTTTATTTTATTTTATGGATTCATCATCTCATTAAGGATTCCCATTTTGACAATAAATTATCATATGTAGGCCTCTTATACCTAAACTGTTTCAACTTTCTCCTTTTCACCGCTAAACTTTTTTGGTAATTATATGAAGCGTTTAATGCATAATCCCACGCCCTTCGCAATATAGCTGTTCGGCTGCTTAAGATGGTTGTAAGTTTAACGTTGCTTTTGGTGGTTGTAATTTTAACGATGGACAGATGAGGTTGTAAGCTAAAAATGATGTTCTATCGTTGCGAATCAATCGTTTTGCCGTTTGATTTCTTTTTTAGTTCAAGTTTATATTCATTTGACGCTCTCCTAATAGCACATACATTTTCACGCTTGCGATGCAAGCGTTATCAAATCGGAATGTACATTTTTTTAGGGTTAACAACTAGTTCAACAAAATCAGTTGAATCACGTATGACGCTGCTATGCAGCTTACATGCTCAAACTCAGGGGTGGATCTAGGATTTTATCGAGGGGGGGGGGGGGGCGGATTTTCAAAAAATTTTCGAAAATTTTGATGACCTTTTTTTTAGGTCGACCAAATTGATTTTTCGAGCTCTCCCAAAGCATTGTTTTGCCCCTGTTTTGGCAAAATTTTCTGCCCCGCAGGCAAATTTTTGAAAAACAGTCAAAAAAGCCGTTTTTGGGCACTTTTTGAAAAATGTTGACAAAAAAATCGCGTTTTTTTGGCGCGCGCTTCCCCTCAAAAAATAGTTAATATTGGCGCCAAAGGCGCCCTTAGAAAAATTTTTGGGTCGGTAGGCCAAAATGGATTTATTAAAAAGTATCAAAGGGGGGACCCTTTGGGTCGGCAGGGGGTCGAATCCCTGAAGGGGGCGTCCGCCCCTGCTCAAACTTCAAACTTAACTACTGGGTGGGTATTAGTTACTAAAGAGTAGTTTCTGTGGGCCTTGAAACTTTCAAACGTTTTTTTTTAAATAGTTTATTTTGCTCAACTGGTGTCTGGTTGTCGGGATTGTTTGCGCTTCGTAAGTTTTGTTCAATTGCTAAATTGAATTTCCAATGTTTTAATTGTCATTTTTGCCTAGGATGTCTTTTTGATAAAAACATGTATTATGAAAATGTATGGGATTGGGTTTTTATTTTTTTTTGAGACGCTTTGGAAAATTTCATCACTTTTCGCAAAAAAATATTTATTTTCCCAAAATTTTTTCTACCGATTTTCAAAAAGGAGTATCCATTGAAAGACTGCCTACATTCTTGTGTGCCTCCATATTCCCCTGGTCTCTTTTCACTTTACCCTTTGTCTGCAGCCATCGGAAAAGTCTGTGGGGTGAGTATTTGACCAATATTTTTGATTTTGGTTTCACTGAATAGAAAGATCTTGTAACCCTTCCCTCTTACAGATAAAATAATGGCCCTCGGAATATTCAGTTTTTTGTTACCTGAGGTTGTGATTTCAATGGAGATAACGGGTAGTTGGAAGTTTACCTGCATTAGCGGCCCTTCAGTTTTTTGATCTTTGAGCGTAAATGATTTTTCTTTGCAAATGTTTTGAATTTGACCAAAAAATATTCCTGCTTATCTAAGATTTTGAGTTTAATCCTAAGAACGGGTTGTGGGAAGAGTTTTTGTATACGCGACTACAAACAAAAGCTTTTGAAGCAAAAAAATATTGCAGTCGGAAGAGTCAAAATTGTAATTTTTTCTCTCGTTTTTCTCGAAGACTATTCTGCGAAATCTGGGTTTTTGAGCTCACTCGAAGTTAAACAGTTGGGGTAATCTCTTCTGCATGAGCGGCTACGCCCAATTTTTTCAAAACAAAAAGTTAAGATTCTCCTGAATGTCAACTTTCTGATTTGTTGACTGTTTTTTCAATTGCTGTCCTGCCAATTTGACATCATAGGTCCAATCGACGCATCAGGTTGTTGGAAGCGTACCTATATAATTTGCTACGCACAGTTTATTGTAGAGAAAGTTATGGCCTTCAGACAAATGAAAGTTTTGAAACTTTGACCGTTTTTGGAAGTTTGATACTCTAATCGAAAATTACCGTGTCAATTCTCAGGTTGAGTGTTCAATCGAAAATTTGGATTGTGGGAATTTACCGGCAACGGTCTGGTTTTAGCAGAAAAAAGTTACGGATTTCGGAAAGTCAAGTTTTTGAACTTAGACAAATTGTTTTTAGAAACTTCTAATTTTCGTAAAAATTACCCTATCAAATCTGAGATGAAAATATCAATGAGTGGTTGCGCAAATTTTACTCGCAGAAGCGGATATTCCTTTTTTTGTAAGAGGAAGATTATGTCTCTGGGAAACTTCCAAACTCTCAAAAAAATCTTACTCTTACTTATTTTAGTAGAGGAACCACTAAGGTTTTTGGCAAAGACCAATTTTTATTATTAGTATAACATCATCAGTATAACAATTTCAAAAACTATCAATTACCTACCTCCAGCTTAAGCTGGGCACTAGGTGTTCGTCATCGAGACATGCGGAAAAATTTTGATAATCTAGTTTTCAAAGTGTTTCAATTTTTTTTCGACTCTTTTCTTCTCTGTTGTCTCATGTCACCAAACTTTCATTCAGGGTAGTCACGTGCTTCAGTCTAAAAAGGGAAATTTATTTCAAATCAAACATTTGTGAACAAATTTTGTTCAAATGAACCGAGTCATATTTGTGAACAAAACCAGTCTACTCTGATTATCAAGGTGACCGACCTTACTTCCCTTTGAGATAAATTTGGAATAATTTTTTTTAGTTTAAGGCTAGCCATTTCCTTAAGGTTATTTAGCCATTTCGCTAATTTCAAACATTATTTTTAAAGAAATTTTGTAGAATTCAAGAGCAGGAATAGGCTTATTTGCAACAAAAGTTCGTTTGCAACTAAAACTAGGAACAATTATATCAAAATTTCTATCCTTTATGTTAAGCCAGCAGAAACAAACAAAAAATAATATTTTCATTTACTCATCTGATGATCACAACAAATAACAATTTATCTGTTTCATGGTTGACTTCGAATATTAGAGTCTATTTTTGTTCAGTAAACCGAAGTTTCAATTATGAAACCCAACAAAAATTGGGCAACAAGAAAAACAGTCCCCTCCCCTCAACAAGCTAATGAATGAGATAGTGATTCTAGTAGTGCCATGAAACTATGCGTTGCATTCTTTCACAAATGATGTTCTGAAGAGTGGGCGGAAAAGATTGACCCTGGGATTGAGACTTGACTGACCTGGCATTACATAGTAGAATCCTTATGGCTGGATCTGGTGCATAGTCATCGTAGTATGGTATGTTGTACATTCTGAATGAAGTGAGAGCAGGCAGATCTTTCAGTTGTCCATCCTGTTGCCTGCTATGTGCAGACCTTCATTTGCTTTTTCATGCTTTTCTTATGTTTGTGTTATATCGCTTCGCCTCTGTGTTCAAATATTGATTTTTGTTTGTTTACAATTAAATTGAACGATTTTTTTTCACTAGTGAAGAAGGAGAGAATCTGAGACTCTCAGTGCATAAATTTGCAGCTCAACAGTTTAGTAATACGAACACACAGTTGGCATTATCTTGATAACACAATTTCAGTTGTCTGTTTTTTTTCCAGCGAGTGCTTCCTCAAAATTACTCGTATAGTCTGTAATCAGTGGTGTAAGAAGAAGTTTTTCTAGGGGGAACCTTTTTTGTAGGTCGACCAAGTAGATCTTCCCAGCTCTTTCAAAGCTCTAAAAAGGCCGGTTTTGGCCAATTTTTTGCGCTGCAGACGAGTTTTTGAAAAGGTGTTGGTAGCTCGCGCCGAAAAGATAAGTTATATTTTCGAAGCATTCTCTGATTTGTGTCCGGAAAATTTTGCCTTAAAGAATACTATTTAAAAAGTCATCTGCACTAAATCAGGGGGGGTGGGATGCCATCTTGGTGTATGGTGCATATATATACAAGCCAATTGAAAATCCTTTGTGATTCAATTCTGGGCTTGGATGCCATTTTGACACGACCATTTTTGTGCATAAGAAATTGTAGTCTTGCTGTCCCTTACCGGAAAGAAAACGATCAACGCACGGGAATACATTACACGGAGCAATGGTAGTGTGCTTATGGCATACTTCACGTCTATGAATCACTTCATATACGCCATTTAGAATTTACGCAATCGATTTCTTTGGTAGTCTATACTATCTAAAGCGCTGAAAATTTTGTAGTACCGAATCTTGGGAAAACCCCATACCATTCAGTGTCTGCGTGAATTACAATGGCAGCTGAAAATCTAATAATTTGAGATGTAACCTTCAAAAGTATTCCTTTGTGGTTTTGGCTAGGGTAGCTGATATGACCTTTCGATGAGGAGAATACCTACTGCATGTTCTTCGAAAATGTTGTTGGTCGTATTTGGTTCTCTTAAAGCGTAATCAATTTGTACCAATGTTTTGATTAATTGTGGCCGTTTTGTGCTGATTTGTGAATGACTTGTGGAATGCGCCTTTGACGTACATCACCATCATCATCACCGTCTTATCACAGGTGTTTCTTAAATCTTCCTTGGCTTCGTTTGAGTATAATTTCAGTACCTATTCTTCAATCCGCAGGATTGCTTTGTTTTAGAGACTAACTTTCCATGCCTTGCCATAGTGGTCATCGTTGTATATCGTTGAATTTGTTGAAAAAATTATAATTCTTGCTTCTGTGCATGTCGTCCATCGAATTAGTACAGTATCAGAAAAGCCTAAGAGCAGTATATCGATCGTCTGAAAATAAGTGTATTTTCTCTGGTTTCGTATATAAGCCGTTTAAGGACAAAGAGGTCATTTCATATTTGGTTTATTGGAAAAGTGAGCAAAATGAACAGAAATATTAGAAAAAGAGTTTGAACTTCTTCACTTTTTCGGACCCGTATAGTTTTGCAGCTTTTCTCATTTGAGGCGCCGATGACGGCATCCATGTAGGAAGTTTTAAACACCGTGACCTCTGAAGTGTTATATGGTTTGTGACTCTTTTGCAAATGTTTGTTTGGCGATTCTCAATGATTGTTTCTTTCCGCAACGTCGTGATGTTGCTACCTGAAATAAATGATATTCAGCCCTTGATTGTCAGTTTTTCAACCGTTTGCAAAGTTCAGTTTTTGAGATTTATTTTTCTAGTGAGTAATGAAAGTTGAGCCGCGAATGAATACATTGCTACAACTCAAGTAAAAAGACACCGAAAGAATGTTCAAGCTCATCTTAGCATATAGCCACTGAAATAGGATAGAGCGCTTCTCTCATCTTTTCGGAAGTAAATCGATTTTTTTTCTACTCTTGTCACCACTGGTTTTTTGAGTTAATCTGTTCCTGAAATTCAACCAGGGCTTCCCAATGAATAATTGCAAAGAAAATAAAGGCAATAAATACAATAGTTTAATTTTTCTACTTAGATTTTTAATGCAATCAAGGCTTTTCTGCCCAATTATTGCAATACTCTTGAAATTATTTCTCTTATTTCTAGGGAAAAGTAGAACCTAAGTTGGTGAGAAAGTGTACCCGTTGCAGCTAGTTTGCCTACTCTCGCTTCGTTTTGTTCGCTTTCAGACTGTTAAGCACTCGACCTCTCACTTGCTCGAGCCTATCCATCCGCGTTAGACTTTCAGCCGCAGTTTTTGGAGACGGTGTCAGAAGTTGTATGAAATTTGGAGCTTCCCTGGATGTAAATTCAGCAACAATTTTTTTCATGAGTTTTTAGCGATATTTCATTTATTGCAATAAGTATTTGAAATATCTGCGCAATAAGATAATGGATTGCTGCGTCAATAGAAATAAAAAAATTGATTTTCTCATGAGCAATTAATTGCAATTGAACACCCCTAAATACAACGGCTCTTTCACGCCTTATTTTTGTAAATAAAAGTGTTATCATCGGGAATTCAAATTTGAAAAAGGGAACATTTCTAGCGAAATTTTTCTGGATGAATTTCGACTGATATCAAAAATCTGTTCATAATAATTAAACACAAAATTAAATAAGTTTTGAGATGTATATACATTTTGCTGCATTGCATTGGCATATTTTTTAGCCATGTTGCTGCTTTTTTGTGGCTAGTGTCAATAAATTGTGTCCATGCAAAGTTGTGTCTATTTGTAAATAAAAGTGTTATCATCGGGAATTCAAAATATGAAAGAGGGAAAATTTCTAGTTAAGTTTTTCTGGATGAATATTGACTGATATCAAAAATCTGTTAATAATAATTAAACAAAAAATTAAATAAATTTCGATATGTACAGTTAAATTTTCAGAGGCGATTAAAAAAGGACAAGGCCCGTCGACCAATGCCTCTCTCGAAAGTGTTTTTATTACTTAAGTTTTAACAGGCAACTTATGAAAAATATTTCGTAGGCTTTCGTCAGATACTTATCACACCACGCGCAAAAAAAAACTACTAATTTGAAAAATAATATTTTTTGAAAATATGGTGGGAACATTCTGTGCAACTTGCACAGCAACAGACTATGATTGTTTATTATTGCCTTTCTTCAGCAATGAAATGACTTCGAGTCGTTTCTTTTTTTCTATCTCCATGTACCCATCTCGTCATGCGCATCACATATCGTTTGAAGATATCGTTCTGTGGTTTCTCTGAAACTTCAAATATTAAAGCGCTGTACAATGTGAACTGCGCTGTACAATGTGAACTGCGCTGTCTCATTATTATTTTTTCTGTCCGATTTTTGAAAATGACACATTTATTTATTTATTTATTTATTTAAATATTCATCATGAGTAATCAAATTATCATAACACAATATGCAAAATTGCAAAAATTACTCATGATAGGACAACCAGAAAGCCAACGAGAGGCTTAGAAACGACATTTAAAAATGTTTCCTCACAACCACATTGGATTCGCAACATTTCTATTTTTATGACTTGATAAAATTCGAATCGACATAATTGATGGCAATCAAGTTAATATAGATGTGTTCATAGTACAAGGGGTTTGCAGTTATTGAATAATTTGAAGAAACCCCTGTTTAATAAACAATCTGAGGAAACGTATCCTGTACTTAAGATAAATGTCATCGCATTCTGTGTTGTGATGCAAGGTACTTCCTACGTTTCTGCTATTGAGTATTACAGTGCTGCCCGCAATTAGTGAACTAAGCCTCGTCTAAGAAAACTTGCAGTTTTGTGGTTTGGGGACCCAATAGAGTTTTCGTGTCATCCAGATTGAAAAAAAACCATCTTTACATTTCCTGATTATAATCAACTTTAGTAACCAAAAATTTGTTTTCTTTCATTTTATGTACTGTTTTTCAATATAATTTGTTTCGGTTTTTGACTGAGCTGAATCCATTTTTTCTTTCTTTACCGGATGTTTGAGTTGATTGCTTTTGTTTTACTTCTCAATGAAGCGTGAGAAACGACTGCGATAGCATTTCTTTTTATGGTCATTGTTTCAAGTTGATTCATTCTGGGGGAAAAAGGTAGGTTTGGATGTTGAAACAGTTTCCCAAAATAAGTGTCTAAAATAGGATCTGTGCAGACTTCACTATTTGGCCACACACATTTTTTGTCTGTAGATTTTTTAAAGTATTTAGTGGTAGACTTTTCGCAATTTTAATCACATTTCATGGTGTTTCGTTTCGCTTTTTAAAAATCTAATTTCTCAAATAACTCAGGATAAGCCAGGAGAATTCTCTAGTTGTTCCGACCATATGAAAAATATTGAGGAACTTCGTATTCGGGTGTGTTTTAGTTGTTTTCTTTTCTTTTTGTTTTCCACGCAAAATCAGGTACCACAAATAAGTTATCGGAATGGGTCGAGTTAGTATATATTATATTAAAGCCCTTTCATTTCTAATTCGACCGAAATTAAAAGATTTGAAAAATTTTTTCTTTTCTCATTGTCGAGAAAAACTGCTTTGAAATTTTTGATTTTCAGTATAATTTCGAGCTATTAAGGTGAGCACGCCGGCTTGCAATAGTTTGTTTAAACTTAATTTAAGCCTTGACTTTGTTTTAAAAAAAAGTTTTTGAAAAAAATTTTAATTTTTTTCAAAATTTTTTTTTCATTTTTCTGGTCATTGTTCTGCAAAAACTGTTTTGAAATTGGCCTATTTGACTATGACTGTTGACTATGTCTTTTTTTTTTTTTGGTTCAGATATTTTTATCACAGCACACAGAAAAAAACGGCAGTAATTTGAAAAAAAAAAATCTTTTTGTTAAGACTATGTTTGGAACATTCTGTGATATTTGCGCAGTAACCGGCTATCCTGCTTATAACATCATCATCATCATCATCATCATCACATATGTTATTTCGACACCAATTTCTTGAATTCAAAGGTGTTTGAGTTTAATTAAAAACCAGTTTTGTCGTAAGAATAATCAGTCGCTCCGTTAAAGATGAGTTCGTTTCTGTCGATAGCCGTACCCACTCTAAAATGAGCTGGGATTTGAACAGAAAATGTTCTTTGAAGATGGTTAAAAATCGGACCCGCTCTAAAATGAGCTGGGCGTTTCATCGTCGTCGCCTTCTTTGCCTTCGTTTCACAGCCATTGGATTTTCTATGCTTCTGAAGGCGTCATAAAAGTCCTTAGCAAGTTCGCGCACGCCATTTGCTGTGGGGTGAAGACCATCTGCGCAAACATGCCTCCGATAGCTGAACTTTACAGTTTTAAAGAGCGGGATTTTATACCATGCCGTTAGATTTCTGTAGCATTTATTCACTCTCCTGATAAGAGAGCGTTTACCTTCCCGGCTAATAAGTGACATGACGCCAACTTCAAAATTGCAGTCAAGGAGTCTAAAAATAGCACTCTCCATCTCCTCGGCTACTTCAGTCGCTCCCAATGACTGGCGCCCTGAACGGTCAAACAGGTTGTTTGTTCCTCCCATTATGAGCACTGTTTGTACATCCAAGTTTTTAATATCATTGAGAACCTGATCGCTACAAAGGGTTGAGAGAGTTCCACCAGGGCACGAAACTGTCACGGAATCTGGCAGGAAAATCCCATAAACTAGCGATGATCCCAAAACAGCATATGTCACTCTCTTGATCTTATCAGAGCTCAATATTATCCGTCTTTTGGGGAGAAACCTGGTTTCAACATGAACATTTCTTAGACGCAAGGTTTCGTTTAGCTTTTGAATTCCAACTTTTCTAGTTTCAGTCATTTTAGCAACCTTTAACTGAAACAAGTCTCATAGTAATACTGGTTAAACAAATACGTTTTCAACTGTTTACGAAATTCAGTTTCATTTGGTAGTTTAAGGTTACATGGTAAACTATTCCAATGGTGTGCGGCAGCAAACCTAAACGTCCTTTTTCCATAGTTCGTGTTAACCAGTGGTTTCTTAATGACCATGGTCCTTTCACTGAAACGGGAGGAACTTTTTTGTAGTGAAAAATATTTACTCAGATAAGACGGAACGATTTGAGGATTGAAAATGCATTTGTGTACGATTGTCAAGACTTTAAAAATCACTCGAGATTTTATGGGCAACCAATGTAGATCATGTAGATAAGGAGTAATACTCGTTGACTTCTTCAAACCGAAAACAAATCTGCAGGCACTATTTTGGACTTTTTGCAACTTGTAGAGCAGATAATTTGGTAAGCTCGAGTACAAGCTATTGCAGTAGTCTAATCGACTTAAGACTAGCATTCTTGCCAACATATTTCTATTTTCAAAATCAAGGTAGAAACGTATGCTGTATAGTTTCCGGAGACTGTGGTAACTGGCGCCACACACGGAATCGATCTGTTTTTTCAATGACAAGGATCGGTCAATGAGGCAACCTAAAGACTTCACAGAGTTTTCTGTTGATTTCATCAGCTTAACCGTTGAATTTCCAATGAGTAGTGAACTGTTTGTTAGACCTTTTGACTTACTAGTGGCTATGTTAATTACTTGGCTTTTTGATTCATTTAACATAAGCCCCATGGACGAAAACCAGTTCGAAATAATAACCAGAGATCTTTCTATTTCTGCTAATTCACTCTCATTTTTAATTTCACAGTATAAAGTAGTATCATCGGCATACACTTGGTATGAAAATTTAGTTGAGCCAATAATATCGTTCAATGGTGTCAGGTAGATTGAGAACAGGAGGGGTCCCAGAAGAGAACCTTGAGGCACTCCAAATTCGAGTTCTTGAGAATTCGATAAAACATCATTGATAGCAACAATTTGAGTCCGATTCTCTAGATAGGAAAGAATTAGATCCACTGCATCATTCGTCATTCCAATCCGATTTTTCATGATCTTTCTCAATGTTTTATGATCAATGGTATCAAATGCAGCTGAAAGGTCAAGGGCTATCAAAATGACCTGTCTCTTGTTGTCGAGACTAGTCAGTAGATCATCTGTAGTTTTTAGCAGAGCCGTTTCAGTTGAAAAATGCTTCCTGTAAGCAGATTGGTGTTCATCTAGAAGATTATAGGAGCTAAGGTATTGATCGAGCTGTTTATATAAAATTCTTTCAAAAACTTTACTGATAAACATCAGATTCGCTATTGGTCTATAAGAATTTAAAACGTTTTGGTCAAGTTTGTGGTCTTTTAAGAGAGGAGTTATCACCGCTCTCTTGAGACATTTTGGAAGTTTGGACTGATCGATGCAATTGTTCATCATAATGATGAAATAATCTTTCCACGAGTGTGCTATTCTTTTCATATCTATCGTTTTCAGTATATCTTCTCGTGAGTTCGCGTTTGAAACCATTCTTACTGCTTCTTCTAGTTCATCTATAGTCACATATTGGAATTGGAAAGAAGAAACTGCAGTGAAAGCAAAGAGTGGCGGCGAGATGCCATTACTTTTAACATTTGCCACTAAATTTCTAACCTTCTGAATGAAAAATTGGTTGAAGTTTTCAGCTAATTCATAATCACTGGAGTATATCAGTGGTAGAACGTTTTGTTGTTTTTCTCCAGCAAGGCGTTTCAATTCACGAAACTTGAGCGAATGGCTATTTGAAAGCTCAAAGCGCCTGGAAAAATATATCAATTTCTTCTCTCTAAACAGATCTTTACATTTCTTTAAATACTCCTTGAAAGCTGTTTCGTTTTCTAATCCAGGATTTACACGCATTACGCGTTCTAATTTTCTACGTTTTCGTTTTACGTCTGCTAACTCTTTATCGTAAAAATTACAAAATCGGTTTTTGACAACTTTGGTCTTAGTTGGCACATAATCAGTTTTCAGCAGCTGCAAAATTTCGATAAAATTCTCTGCCATCTCGTTCGGGTCACTGGTGTTCAGATTCAAGATTAAATTCTGATCTATTTCCGTCTCTAAATGTTTCCAGTCTGTATTGTTCCAATCATAAATAGTCAATCTGGTTTTATCCTTCCGTTGAATTGCGATTTCATAAGTGAACGTCAATAGATGGTGATCAGAGTATTCAACGTGCTCATTTCTAACGGGTGAGCACAATTCCGGGTTTGAACAAATTATGAGGTCTAGAATTTTCCCGTATTCGTGAGTTGCTTTCTTAACAATCTGTTCTAGGTTATATTCCAGTAGAATCGAACAAAATGTATTGGATTTGGCACAACGTCTGTTTTCTAGATCCAAATTAAAATCACCCAGGAGGAGAATTTGGGTTTCAATTGCTGAGGCAAGAATATTTTCAGTCAATTCATTAAAAAACTCGTTATAATTTCCACTCGGCGGTCTATATATTGCTGCAATTGTTATTTTGACTTTTCTAGTCACGACCGTAATTACCAAGAATTCACCATCGTCCGAGAGATGGCTCAAAATTCTTTCACCCTGTAGTTCTTCGCGAGAAATTATGGCAACACCTCCACCTATTTTAGCCGTTCGTGAAACATGATGATATCGATATTCATTTGAAGAGTCTATACACTGATTTAGAATATATTCCGTATCCGGCTTAAGCCAGGTTTCAGTAATGATCAAGATAGCAACTTGTTCTGTAGCCAATATGCTCTGTATTTGATTTACTTTTTTCGCTAGAGAACGTATATTAATTACACCAACTTTCATAGCATTCGATTGAGACTCGGCTTTTTTGTTTGATTTTAGTCAGTCGCTTTTCAAAGTTCTGAGCCAGGTTCTGGCTTCTGCATCAAGATAGTACCTGTTTATTACAACATTTTCCGGCCAAGAATTAGGTTGATCAATGATTGTTGCATGTTCGCCGTCAAATACACAGTGGAAACTTTTGTGGCGAGAATTTTCCTTTGTTATTTCCCTGATATGATTCAGAGGAAATCCTTTACTTTGACACCATGCGACTATATCACTTTCATCATTTGTCTGTTTTATTCTTCCAACATAGAGATGGCGTCGTGGTGGTGGCTTCTCTACACCTTTGAGTGCTTCTGTTACCACTTCTCCCGTAATTAGTGGTTTCTTTGGTCTGCGGTCATTTCTATCTTTGGAGCCTTTTCGCTTCGTAACCCTCGAGCTACCAGCTTCTGAGGATACACTTTCACGAGCATTTCTGATGAATGCCGAAGAATTCAGATTAAACTTCGCTGCCCCAGCATAATTGGTTTTGTTCTTTTCAATTATACTACTTGGTTCACGATATTGCTTCAGCGATAGCAGCTCAGACTTTAATTCGTGTACATCTTGCGCCATAGTCTTTATTGAGAACAGTTCTTGTCGCAGTTCATCAATAACTCGGAAAAGATCTCTTTTACAGGTTCCACAATCTGGGCAACTCCATTCAATGTGCCCAACCACCTTATCGGCAGTGTTGAGGCCAATACACGCAGAGTGGGCAGAAGCTTGACAACCGACGCATTTCACCGATTGATTGGTTAAAGCGTTTTGACATACTGTACAGTGGAGAGACGACATATTTCAATTGTCTTGCTGGGAATTATTGGTCGTTTCCGCTCTAAAATGAGCTGGATTTTGGTAGATTTGTTTAAAGATATTTCCAAATTCTCTTTGTCATTCCCGCTCTAAAATGAGCTGGATAACATCCGGGAATTTGTTCGTGTCTTTTCTGGCTGTCGTAACCACTCTCAAATGAGCTGGTTTATCTTCTTTATCTGATTCTGTTTGTGTCAATTTCGATTTCCATCAACCGGATCTCTAAAATCCCTTCGTAGACAAGGGCTACCCAAGATAAGATGTTAATCCGGTTCGTCGAGACATATCTATCTATTTAATAAGTTTATCACAACAATTAGGCTAATAACCTTAAGTTACTGCTTTGAAAATTGATTGAGCTTAAATTGGGTTTCAGATTTTTCTTTTGAATAGTTTTCAGCTGCTAGACCTTTTTTTTAGTTGCAGATTTAGAATAATAATAGAGACTCTATACAATATCGAGCTTAGGCGAGCATAGTGTAATAGAACGACTTTCCTTTTTTTGCCAACCTAAGTCGCAATTTTGGTGCCAGTTTTTTTGTGGCTGGTGTTAATAAATTGTAAAGGGCACTTGGCGCAGATGCGAGGACAGGGGGTGTGTGTACGTCATTGTGCGTGCTTGCAATCATGTAGCTACGCTTTTATGCATTTATTTCATTTACTTATTGTTCCGATTTTCGATACGAAAGTAACGGAATATTTGTGCTCGGGGTGGGTTTTTTTTTCTTCAGACAAATTTCGACTTTTTAACTAGCCATTTTTGACGGAATTTTATATCATTCGAAAGCTATTGTTCTCCTGAGCTCAAATTTGAAAAGATATTTCACCTGTGATCATTTTTCGTAAAGTTATGGGGGTTTAAAGATTGCCATTTTGGCCAATTTGGGACAATTAACGCGCGATATATTTCGCGCTATTAACGCGTAAGCGGAGATTTAATCCGTCTTAAAATCGTTCCAAATTGGTTGAAAGAAGCTTATTTGCCATAATTGATTTGTTAAAAGGAGCTAAATTTATCTTTTTGTACTTTATATGGCGTGTGGGGGGATGATTTTCATAAAAAAATTTCAAATTTTAGAAAAATTTTTTTTTCATTTTATTTTATTACATTTAATTTTTTAATGTTATTACTGCTTCATAAAAGCTCAAAAGGCAGTCGGAACATTCAGGGCTTTGCCCTGATACGAGCAGTCTTGTTTGATTAATTGTAAATTAACAATGGTTTTATTCATCGAATAGAAGAAAGTCTATAACTAATCTGTCATTGCGTGTTTTACTTGTTCACTTGCCACTGACTTGACTCATTCACGTTCATGCAGATTTTCACGTTTCAAGCTATTAACGGTATTTCAAATCAAAAGTATTACTGTTCGAAAGCGTTAAAAAAATATGAGACCATTGCCAGCCTAAATTTTATTTTCACCAAATGTTTTTACAGATTCAAACTCAGGGTGCTTTGGGGAGTCTTCTGATATATAAAGTTGTGGTAAAATCTGGAATCAGGGTAGCTGAATTTAGCCGGCGATTGCTACATGCCAATCAGTTTTGATGGCTCTTTTTTTTTCGTTTTCCCCCATAAAATTGTTATTTTCAGATTTTTCCTCAAATCGATTGGCCTGAATTTTCTGATTTTTGTCGCCTCTACTACCCGAGAGCAACTAAATTTTTTTAAAATACGGATCGAATATACTTGAAATCAGTTAATCAATGATCATTGATATTTTCTATAAAAAGGACTGCGTGATCGAAAGCTTTCTGCAATAAAAATAATTCTAATGGTGGGCATGTAGCGAATGATAAAAGCACCTTTTTCATTCCAATTACCAAAAAATACTGACATCCTTGAAATTGTTGATTCAAACAATTAAAAGAAATACCCTCTTCCTCAGAATTGCTGTGAGGGAAATTGCGTGGGTTTTTTGTATTTTCATTTTGCGTAGGATAACATATCACTCCTAGTGTTCAGTTCTGAGGCTGACTTTTTTATCATCGACAGTGCCACGAGTTTTCATTCTTTGTAATCGTTGGCTTAGATAAGTTAAGAGAGCAATAGGTGTTCTAAATGTGAGATAATAATATATTTTTCAGAACTCTAACTTGATAAAAACTAAAGTAATTAAGATGTTCATTCAAATTATTATTTTTTCGAGCTTCCGAAATTTAGTATTCGCCATATTTTTAAATAGAAATACGCGGTTTGCATCAAATGGGAACATAGATTTGTTCGTGTAAACTACTAACGAATCGCTGAGTCAACTGACACATTATCATTTTTATTTTGGGCATCTGGTCTGGAGATGATGTCCATGCCTGGAACTTCGATGGTCGAGAGTTTGAATCCGACCAGAACCTATTAGTCTTTCCAAGCTGAAAGTTTTCGGCTTGAAAAATAAATGTCAGCCTGTCATTTGTCCTCTTAGTTTTAGTCGCCACGTCATTGGGTTTTCTGAAGATTGAAGACTTTTTTGTTATTTTTAAAATTGTTTTGATATTTTTTAGTGTAGGTTATTGAATTCGAAGAAATTTCACTGATTTTTGTAAATTAAAAAAAAACCTGATATGCGGTTTTAGGACTATTTTTTTTTGAGTTTTTGGGATGTATTTTCATTATTCACTCAGTCAAAAAATTGAAATGAATGGAGTTTCGTCTTTAAATTGTATACTTGCCATAATCAAATTGTTTGCAATCATGATTTTCTCTGATAGCTTTTTTTAAAATCTGATTTTCCCGTTATTCACTAATGACTCCTTCGTCTGACTTGATGTTGTCAAACGTGCTTAGAGAATGGCTGGATCTTGTCTACTCTTTAAATCTCTTATAGTTTTGAAAAGTGTGGCAGTTTTTTTGCGCTCATTCATTTTTTACGCCTGAGCACGCTGGTAAATATTTTTGTATCGCAAGTGATGTGAAGCATAGTATTAACGTGGCTGTCTAAAGAGTTTATAAAGAGATTAAAATGTATTCAGAGTTAAGTTAACTAAACGAACAGTGAACACATACGAAACTAAACAGTAAACTGAAGGCTGTTAAATTTTCATAAATTTTAACTGCAAGTGGCTCATTAAATTGCTTTGATGCAGATTATAAATATTGGCTAAAAATGCACTAATGAGCAAAAAGTTGAAGAAAAGCAGCATAACAGCATTGGCTGCAAACTTATATGACTCGCAATGTCTGTAATACGTGTTGAGACAAAAACGAACAGTTGGTGCTAGTTACTCGCAATGCTACTTCATTACAATAAGAGGGTCGAGTAAAAGTATCATCTGAGATCTCGCTCATTTGACCCCTTATATATTTTAGCGATTTGTCTGCTATATAGCCAGCTTAGAGGATTACTTTGATTTTCAGTAATGCATTCTCTCTGTATGGTTTAATGCTTGAGCGTAACAGAGAATATTGTGATTAATTTCTTGGTTTATAATGTTCGTGGCATCGTTGACATAAGTTCGGATTAGGTGGTTGCATATTTACTCGTGGCCTGTTTAGAGCGCGCTTGTTGTTTACATTCGGAGATGACTTTTCCACATTGAAGGCAAATCGTGTTCAGTTTGGTAAAGTGGCGTCTTAACTTGTGCCTATCAGTCTACGGCTAATTACTTTGACCTTGTGATTTTGTTAATTAACGGTTGATAAAGAACAAATTATGTAAAGGTTATTAAAGAGTGGCAGATAGTTTTGGTCATGACGATAACCCAGTGGAAGTCGCATTTGTATTCATTCGCAGTGCTGTGTTTTAATTGCCAGTTAAATAGCCAATGGTTTGCTGAGTCAAACTCCAATGTCATTTGCGTACAGGTTGGTGATCATAAGTCAATTCTTTCAGCCAATCGGTTGCGTAGTTGTTTACCTTTTGTTTTATGTTGTGTTTTGTTATTTCAGAGAATTAGATGAGACACCACTGGGGGGCAGTTTGCGAGCTTACCTGTTCGAAGAAGGGCGTGGCCAAAATTGCACGTTTCATTGCCTGTTCGATTAAATCAGCAGGCCCTCAAATGTAATACATGGAGATGTAAAGCTACTTCGGAAATCAACGACTGTCTTTTTTGTCGATTGGTGAAAGTTAAATACACCTGTTATATCAACTATAATATTACCTTTGACTCGATATTAGCTGCGCTAATTATCTGATAGAAAAAATTGTGAATGTTTATCTTCTACCTGGAATTTTCTGCAAGTTGTTTCCAGCTGATGAGCGCCGAGTGTCCAATCAGCATTCGTCTAATATTTATCAGGATCAGCAGCCGTAATTGACACCCAAGGAGAGGAGGGAGAGCAAATCCATCGCCCCTGATTTATGTCCATATCGGCCACTTCGTCCCACCTGTACAACTCGCCTCTTCTCAACAACCTATCCTACCAGCAGGTCACCATACTTCTTCTCTTATTACGTCTTTTTTATGTATTGTTTGTGTTCTTTTCGCTTTTGCTTTTCTTGTTTGTACTGCCATTTTCTGTTTTGCATATTTTTCTTTTGGCTTTATTTTATGATTACCATTTCCCTCGCAAGACTTGCGTGGAGATTTTTTGCCTTACCGGAATTCGCATCTGAGATGCCATGTGCTTCATAATAAATTCCAATCCAATAACAATTTATGCATGTTCAGCTTCGTTATAGGTGACGCCCATGCTTGGGACGACAAAAATGCTGAGTTTGATTCCGACCGGGAGCCGATTTTTTCAAATTGAGTACTGTAAAAAGTTTCTTGAAAATACTATTGCCGGTCTATCGTTTGTCTAATTGCTTTTATCGCTTTACTTTTAAAAATTTGGACTTGTTTTCTGACTTAAATTGTTATTGGATCAGCAGGCCCTCAAATGTAATACATGGATATGTAAAGCTACTTCGGAAATCAACGACAGTCTTTTTTGTCGATTGGTGAAAGTTGAATACACCTGTTATATCAACTATAATATTACCTTTGACTCGATATTAGCTGCGCTAATTATCTGATTGGAAAAGTTGTGAATGTTTATCTCCTACCTGGTTTACTCCTCGTTTTTGTTATTGGATTGGATGCGATAATAAAAATTGATTTTGATTTGTTCCTGCTTTAATTTTAAGGTCTATGATTTTGTATTTTTTTTTTCGTTTCAGAGGTTTCTTGGACTTTTTGTTTATTTTGCATCGGTTTAGTTGCCTCATAATCAGGGCTGTCATATTGTTAACTAAAACGTTTTTAACATGTTAACATGTTAATTATATGAAAAAAACACGTTAAAAACAAAATTGAGTTTTAAAATCACTCATTGAGTTGTTTAAAGAGAAAAGCCAGCTTTCCAGCCTTCTCGACGCCCAAAGAACTTCGGAGTTTTCCATAAGTGAGTCCGAGAGTTGAGAAACACCGCTCCAATCCTGCACTGGAGGAGATAGCATTGGCCAGTGTCGATGCATAGTCGACCAATTCTTTCGAGAATCCCAGTCGAAGTCCACTTCTCCACCAAGCTTCACTCTCGACCTTTTTGTAACCCTCAGCAAAAAGGTATTCGTTATAGGGAGGAACTTTTGCCATGTAATTTGTGAGCTCCGGCATGATATTTTCACCAGCCGTTTCACGGATGTAGTCGATGGCTTGTCTTGTTTCATCCGGATTCTGGTCCTCTCCGGCATACTTGTGATCGAGCAAATTAGCCGCTAGGACGACGGGTAGAATGGCCTGCTGAACTCGCTTAGCGACGGCACTTGCATACTGAATTGGTGCTTGTCCGGCAACATTTTTCCAGAGCTTGAATGTTTCCGACAAAGTGCAAGAATTTTTCTGCAAATTGTCCAACGTAACCCCGACTGATTTCATGAACTGAAGAATATCTTCTGCAGATCTCTTCAGAGATATTTCTTCCATATGACGAAATACCATGTCGGTATTCTTCAGATGCTTGTTCGCTATTTCTGCAAGCATAAGCCAGTTCTTCTGGAAGTATTCGATTGTGTCGATATTGCTGTTCCAGCGAGTTTCGCAAGGTAATGGAGGTCGAGTCATGTTGTTCTCCACAAGGTCTGCAGAACATGCATGGGTATTGCGAACCCATTTGAGGACAGTGATGATCTTTGTCATAATTGGCTTGATATCTTTCTGACAGAGAATGTCTTTGGAAAGTAAGTTGGCGATGTGCGAGTGACACCCATAAGTGTGAACAAGTGCTAATTCTCTGCGCATTGCATTCATGTTCGCTGCATTATCCGTGACAACGCTAGTCACATTGACCTCGAACTCCTTCCTGACATGCTCCATCTGCTCACGCGTGACTTGAACAAGATATTCTGTTGTGTGACTTTCTCCAATAGTACTCATCGTGTTCACTAGATAACATTTGCCACAATGATAAAAGCTGACACCGAGAACAGGTTCATTGGTCAATGTCGACCAACCATCGATAGCAAGTGTGACGTTGGAGCCCGACACCATTCGCTTCACTTTCGTTTGTTCACTTGCATAAATTTCGTCCAGTAACTCTCCACCAATCCTTCGGCGATCTGGAACAGTTGTTCCTGGTCGCAGAAATTGGACAAGCTTCGCGAGATGCTTGTTTGACGCGGCATTAAACGGAGTGTTGGTTGCGATGAAATATCGAGTCACAAGGATATCGCTCTCATGCTGCCTCGTGGGATTAGTGGAGATGACATTGAGAGCTGTCTGTCTCTTCTTTGGAGCCGGCGGAGCAGATGATGTTGTAGTGGCAGAAGATGTGGATTGCTCCTGGATGTCATCGTCATCGTCCACATTCCGGCAATCCCTCATGTGCTTCTCCATGCGTGCCGCATTGTTCACAACCTCAAAACCGCAGGTCTTGCATTTGGCCCGTTTAACGCCGCCAACGATAATCTCTTTGAAGCTGTACCACACGTCTTTCTTCTGCCGCGGCATGACACAATCTGAAATAAATATTTGTTAGTGTATGACGCATGCTGTTAGTACATCATGTGTTAAAAACAATGGTACCAATAGGTGTTATTAACATGTTAAATATAGGTCTGTTAATAACACCTTGTTAATAACATGACAGCCCTGCTCATAATACATTGTTTGAATGACAAAACTAATTTTTAAGCGTATTTGCTCGGGGCATTTTAATTGTTTGAATTTTAACAAAAATTTGTGGCTGATATTCAGAACGATATTCACAGGATTCTTATCCGTTGCGTTTACTCCTCGTTTTTGTAAGGCTCTTTTTTCCACTTTGTTCAGGCTGCTTTGCGTTTGCTCAATCCTTTTAAAACCAGGGCGACTGGTTTTATTAATGAAATTGTTTTCAGAGGAGCGAACTTGTTCAATAAAGTTTTGAAAGAATGATTTAAGTTAATTAAAAGCCGAGTCATTAAAATCTTTTTTCAATTTGTTTCCAAATGATTGACTTTAGAAACTGTATCTCGAAAAAATAGTTTAAAAAACCGTAAACAAACTGAAAACAAAACTGTTTCTTGAAGTAAATATAACTGGTCTTCTTTGGAATGCTTTTTTGGCTAGTCAAATAAAATTGGGTAATTATCTGAAACGGTTGAGTGTTTCCAAACTTTTGCCCTTTGATTTTTTTCTTTTTGGTATTAGAAATAATCGATACATGTTGATCATGTTATTAATAAACGAGCTATTTATGACCCAAAGCATTTAAAATCTTTGGACCTTAGAGCGTAAGATAATTCTTTTTGAGTTTCTCTGATGCTATTCTAGTTTTTTTCTGATGCCCTGACGGTTTTGTATAATTGATTGATTGTAAACGTTAATCAAGACAGCTGTAGCGTTGTATTTTTTTCACCTAAACTTATTTTATTAAGCCATTTTTCACCTAAACTTATTATGTCAATTGGAGACTCAAGACTCAAAACAAATGCTTCCAATTCTTTAATGGGAGGTGTCAAAGGTTTTTTATTTTAAGATGTAGAACGGAAATTTTATTCATAACATTTTAAATACAGTGAGATAGATCGTTAGCGCTGACATTTTGACGGAAGATTTAACCGTTGTTGATGGGTTTTGACCTTAAATCGTGAAAACAGTTCATGATATCAGTCATTTGTTGGCCAAGAATTGAAGCGCCGTCGTAGATATTATGAATTTTTTCAAGTTTTGTCGTAGTTTTGAAACATAGAAAATTGTCCAGGTTGAGCTACTTCGGTTGACAGTTTTTATTTTTTTCACAATTTTCACTCTTGCTCTGCTGGTATATTCGAATACTTTGATCTTTGCTGTGTTTTTTTTTCTAGCTAGATACGCTTCTTCCACGTGATTTCGGCAACTTGCCTTGAGAATTTCGAAATGATTGGTCTGATTGATCCATTGTAGGTTAACTTGTAGAAACTTATTGTCTTTTCTCAAAAACTACCCTCCTAAACTGACATTTGTTAAGTTTGTTAAAATCAATTGTGTGAAGCTCGCTTGCATGAGTGGCTACTCCCAAATACTTCCAAAAAAAGTAATGGTCCTCGGAAAAATTAAATGTTTGATTTTTTGACCGTGTTTTTGAACTTTTCGGTTTTTCTCGAAAACTACCCTAACAAATCTGAGGGTTTGATTTCAATCGATGGAACAGGTTGCTTGGAGCTCCTCTATACTGCTTTGCCGAAATATAGTAACACAAATAAATATGGCCCTTGGAAAAAAAAACAGATTTTTTGACCGTTTTTTAAAATTATTTGACTTTTCTCGAAAACTTTTGTCCCAAATCTGAGCTTTTACGATCAATCAAAAGAAAGGGTTGAGAAAAGCTTCCTTGTGTAAATGACGACGGCCAAATTTCCTCATAAAAATTTTTGGCCCTCAGAATAGGCATTGTTTTCATTTTTGGCCGTTTTTGAAATTTTGTGACTCTTCTCAAAAAAATACTCAGCCGAGTCTGATATCAGCGGTTTGATCGAGGCAACAGGTTTTGGGATGCCTCCGTGCATAAGCGGCAACGCCTGAAGATTTGTTTACTAAAATGTTGTTTTTGGGAAAATTACTAGTTTTCAAAAAGTTTCGTTCCTATTTTATTAGAGAAATAGCCAAGGTTTCGGGTGAAGCCCAATTTTTGATGTATTGAAATGTATATCCAATACAAAATTATCAAACAGGCACCTCCAGCTTTAGCTGCGCACCTAGTTTCTTTTGAATTCAATATCTTCTGAATTGTCTATTTGAGTTATCGCTGGTTGTTTCACTTATGCCCAAAATTTTTAAGCTCTCCCATCTATTGTACGACTCAAGTTGTTTGTCTCACATTATGTTTGTAACGTGCTTTTTAGCTCGCTGCTTTTATGTTCTTTTTTTCTCGATTTTTGTTCTTGAGGGTTGCACATTTGACTCGTATTGCTGTTGCTGTAACTGCTTGTCTGCTTGTAGTTCTTTCATCATGGCAAGCTTTCTGTTTCGTTGATTGTACTCAGGACTGCCTATGATCTTTTCGAACTGGAACTCGCTTTTGGTAGCGGAGTCTGATCTGGATTCGCAGGTTCGGTGGATTGTCGTCAACTACGTTTGCGATGTTTGATACTTCGAATTGCTCCTCAGTTTCAATTGGCGCAGTTGAAATAGATATCTGCGTCTCTATTTAATACGTTTATAAGAACAATTAGGCTAACTGTAGTTACCGCTCTTTTTTGAAATTTTCTCCTTATTCAATCGTCGTTTTTTGAAAAAGATCAACAGGAAATATAAACAACAAAAATTGCAAAAAACGAACAACAAATTTTGTCAGGTAACAAAAGTTGAAGTCATTTTGACAAAAAAAAGCCTAACTCATGTCTTGTCCATGAATTTGCTGCTGGATAAGATAAAGATTTGAGATAACAACATTTATAGTTGATTAATCGTTTTGCGCGCCATAATGAGTAATTTGTTTGTTTAGGCGCCTGTTATTAGTCCAAGTTCGAGCTCACCCGCGGATGTGCTTCAGAGTCCGTGCCGTGGAGGAGATGCCCCTTTGACACGCCTGTCGCCACTAGTCACTTCCTCTCAATCCTCGGCGGAGACCTACTCTAGCTCGGACCAATCTCACTTCGGACTCGATTTGTCGCCCTGTAAAATGACCAGTGGACCCATCGTGGAGAACAGTACACTTAACATGAATCCTGTTGCGAACGGGAACAACAACGAAAGGAATACTAGCAGCGGGTAGATATAATGAAAACATCCAATTAGTGACAGTGGGATTCTCTTGATTTTTTTGCAATAATTCGAAGCGTAATTACTTTGATTAAGGGACGTGTTTCTGTCATTAATTGCTGTTGTCCTCAAAAAATATGGAATGATGATTATTACTGAATTTCGCTTCAGTTGAAGAAAGTCACGATGTTTGCTTCAGATGCAACTTGTGATGCGATCAAGAAATGAAAAAAAAAGAAACATGGGATGTACTCGAAAGTTTTGAAAAGAAGTATAAACATATGCATAACATGGATAAAACGATTAATCACTACATACTGGGTGTAAATAAATACCATGTTATACAAAATATGAAAATAACAAACACAGTCTGTAGTGATTAATGCTTTTAGCCTAAACCGTTGGATGTTTTTGATAGAGCGGATGTGTGTCGATCTGACGCGAAGAACAACAATTCGCCCAATTGCTACCAGTCCTGTTTCTCTCCCTCTATGAAGAGACCGTCTCATCCTCATATTAACACCGACCTTAGGACGCCCTCGAGCGAGTTCGGGGGATCAACCATCGACACTGCCGGAACGCCAATTTTATCGACTGCGTTCTCCCAGAGCAGCTCAAGATCCAGTTGTGAATCATCCCAAATTGTCTCGTCTCAAAGTCTGGTTGCGATGTGCACCGCCTCGAGGACCTCGACTGTCGGGAGTCTGTTGACGAGTGCAGTTCCGTCGGTGACAGCAGCCGCTCAATCCTTGCAACCGAATTCATCTGACTCGACTATCACGATTAAATTGCAGCTGTATGGGTTCCAGAATCCGGGATCATTCACAGCTTCAATGTTAGTTGAAATTTTAGTGTTAAATTTGTGTAAATTGATAAAAGTTTTCTCGAATCGACGGAAGTATGAACGTTAAAAACCAGCCTGAATTTTGATGGGCTTTGTGCATTTTGAGAGTGGTCGGAACCAGAAGGTTCTTTCTGGTATTTTAAGAGATTTTGGTAAATGAGTTTTGTTGATCAAGTTTAAGTACATTTTTTCAGTTTATCTGAAAACCCGCAGCTCCTTTACTCGTTGAAATTTTTGATCCGGCATTGTAGTGGACGTCAACTTAGCCCCTTCATATTTTTCTGAAATGTGTGCAAATTTTTGTTTTCTGATATTTTGCAAAACAGTTTGTGCAATGTGTTTAATTGTGCTCTGCAGAAGGAGCTAATTTTTGCCCTATTTTTGAAAAGAAAAAATTTTTATAAATGTTTTACGAATTTTGCGATATTGCACTCTGCAATAAAAACTATGAATACTGGAACAAAAGAATTTGACCGACTTTTGGGCTCGATAATGGATGTTATTTCATAGAATTTCCAGCAAAAATGTTATTTTGAGATCCATGTATGATGTCAAGTTTTGTCATTTGAAAAATTTATTGGAAAAAGATGATGAAATATTCTCAAGTTTTCCCTTTGAGACGTCAAGGGTTTTTGTAATGGTTATTTGAACATAAGTCGCTTATTAAATTGCTTTTTTTTCTGTTAAAAACTTTCACGATTTTTTTTGCCCTTGCGATAAGCAATGGTATTTTGCAATCTGGTACAAGACTATTTCTCTGCAACCAGCTTTCTTTTTGGGGAATCTATTTCTGAACTTATTAATCGCCTGGTTTCTCTCTGTTGGAAATATTGCAATAGACATGTTTTGGGCATGCTGGCATTTTAAATAACCGTCCTTTTCGAAATTTGCTTTTTAGTTTGGTTGTAATGTTCTCAACTTAATTTTTTATTTCATTTTTTTTTCTCGATTTAATAGGTTTTGGCCCGTTTTATATCGGCTTGTTGGCCTCATATTGCGTCATTTGATGAGCGTAAAAAGTTTTGTGTGATTGTGTTTAATGAGGAGGATGGGGCTTTGAAATTGTTAGTCGTTTTTGAAATTGTTAGTCGTTTTTGCTCAAAGGGTTTCTGCTAATTTATTTTTGGCTCTATTGCCTTTTGCTAAGTTTTCTTTTGATTCAATTTTTTTCTTTTTTGTCTTGGTGTTTTTTTGAAAATTTTTGATAGATCTAGTATTTTGATTGATCTAGTTTTTCGACATTTTCGAAACTGATTTAATTTTTTTTTCGATTTAGCAGCTTTTTTGTATTGTATCGCAAGTGGAGCGAAGCTCGGCTTCACATCTGTGTTTAATTTCTTAGCATAATAAGTTACAGCTGCTATTTTGATTTTGTGGAGTAGTGGTGATGCTTATGCTAGGGACGTCAAAAGTCATCAGTGAAATCTGGCCTGAAAATTATCTGCTTGCAAAAATTTAATTGTCAGAAGATCGTTTGCATGCTAATTTTTGTCAACCTAGTTTGTACATGTGAAGTTTTCTTCTAATTTTGACTATAAATGACAGCTATTTCATTTTTTTTCCTAAAATTTTTATACTTACGATTTGATTTTTTTCTGCTCAGATGAAAAATTATGAATAGAATTATGTCTCACATGATCTGAAAGTATAATTTGTCTGATTTCATATTTTGAGAAAAAGGTTCCTCCTTTCACAAAGAATTCCATTGTCGGGGTTGAGTTTGTCAAATCGGCAACCTTAAATGTTCCAAGTAAGTGTTAACCTCATCGAGTATCAGAATTAAAGGTTAATTCGAGTTTTCACTGCTCAGTGTTGCGAGCTCGAGAAGAGTCGAAGTTAAACGTAGACGATGCAATTTTCTTGCCTAAAAACTGTTTTGTTTCTGATTGGCTCTAATATAGTTATTTTGTTTTTATTAGATTAAGTGAATTTTGGGCTGGTTTTCGTCGAATACTGATTTCTAATTGACTAAAATTTTTACATTTATTTAATTGATCTGGTGAAAATCATGCCCTCTCAATAGAATTTGGGGATATTTTTTGATTTTAATAGACTAAAAGGGACGAACCGGTGGGAATTTGTCTAAGTTTGTAAGAATTTGTAATAAGCAAGAATTTGTGTAAGCGACAAAACGTGTATTTAACGACAACTTGTGCTCTTGTGCGTTTTAAAGCTTCCCTTTGCCCCTTTCTCGCTTGTGTTTGCGAAGTTGCAGCTTCGCCTGTGTCAATAAGTGTGACTCATAAAAGATTCTTGAAATTCGAATTTTTTTGTTTCTTTTGCTGTCTAGAGCTTTGACTATGTGTAAGGGTCAGATTCTTCTTTTTTATGGACATGCACCAAAATGTATTCTCAGTTTTTAAGTTTTTTTTGTAAGTTTGTTTTTCTTTGAAGCTTGAGCTCAGAAACTTTAGAAACTATATATACGGACTAGTGATATGAATGTTTTGTCCAGGTATGCACCGGACTGTGTGTTGCGTGCGGAGATGTTGGAGCCTGCGAAGTACTCGACGATGCCGATCACATTCTCCAATGTGCCATGTGATGCTGTGCAGCAGAACGCGACCTTCTCCAACTTCCTCAGTCCCACCGCCAGACACGAGTTCCTCAAACTACTCAACACAAGTCAGGCTTCTTCACAACCGTTTAGATTCATTTCTGTAGCCATATAAATGGCCAATTGAACATTTGGAACGTTTCAATTTTTTACCATTGCTTTAACCAAGTTAATTACAACCGGATACTAGACTTTTTCCGCAAAAAAACGGTTTATCAGGATAACTGAAATTGTTTTTCTCCATTTTAAACCTAGGTTGACTTAACATCTACATTTGGTAGTGTGTAGTTGAAATTGCATTTTTTTCCAGAAGTTGATTAAGAGTAATGCACGTTAAAATAATTTGATTTAAAACATAAAAACTTAGTTTTACTTGAGTAACGTTAGTTTAATTTGAGTATTTTAGCGCATTTTTGGATCTAAATTTGTGCAAAACTTGAAAACAATTTTTTTGATTTTTTTTTCTTTTTGTAAGTAACTTTTCTAAAAAATTGTTTTTGAATTTGCTTATTTTACTATGACTGTCGAATATACCTAGTCTTCAGTTTTTTTTTGTTAAGCTCTTTTTATCACACCACGCCGAAAAAAACGACAATTATTTGAAAAAAAAACTTTGTTGTATTTATTGAGACTGGTCGGATTATTTTGTGACACTTGCACAGTAACCGGCTATCCTTGTTTAGCTTGCAAACGCTGATTAAGAATGCGAACTTAAAAAAACCAAAACGGCAAAAGGTTAAACTGAGCGGAAGACTTATCTGAAAAAAGGAAAAAACACGAACTATTCAAGTGAAAAGACAATTCGTATTTTCACGCTTGGACTTCTTTTAACGCTTCTTTAGAGAAAAATGGAAGTAATTTTTTGTAAGCTGTGAATTTCAAAATCATAGTCGTCCACATTTGAAATTACAGGTCCAAATTTGAAATTATAAGTCCACATTGAAAATATAATACCATAAAATAAACTAAAGCATCAGAAAAGGTTGCAAGAAGTATTTTCAAAAAACAAGGACAGCCGGTTGCTGAGCAATAAGCACAGAATGTTCCGACCATATTCTTGAAAAAAAAACTACAAATTTTTTTAAAATTTAGTTTCAATTTTTTTTGCGTAGTGTGAGGGAAAGATCTGAACGAAAGACTATATTTCAGACATGCCGATATTCATATTAAAATAGGCATTTAAGAAAACTGTTTTTTTTTCCGAAAATGATCAATAAAAAAACCAAAAAAAAAATTTTTACAGAAAATTTTACTTATTTTATTCCCAAAATAGCGCTAAAAAACGTTGAGAACTAACTAAATTTACTGAAATTTGCAGGGCTTTGATAAAAAAAGTCAAGTGTTATTTACCATTCACTCGCGACTATCCTTCTATTATACTAAATTGGACGAAAATCAAAAACTTCAGTCCGGTTTTTCTCGACACTGGGACAATTTTTTGTAAGTTTTTAATATTGTTCGAAGCCTGACTGAAAGAGAGTTAATATGATATATCTTTCAACACAGTCCCTAAGGTACCTGAGTTAGCGCGTAAAACGGAAAAGAGACTTATCTTCCGTTGCAAGATAATTCATCAGACAAAAAATGGCCCAATAAATAATCAACAGTGGGATATGTACTGAAATCAGGTAGTTATCCTTGCAAAAAAATTGCATGCAAAAATATATCCAAGCTCGAAAAGGTTTACTAAATTAACAACAGAAAAGTCAGTTCCCCCTGACAAGATACTTGCTATCGCTGGAGTAATCAAAATGGATATTACGATAAAACTTGGGTAAACGGCCAAGGTAATTGCGCAGCTTCAGCTTTCAATCATAAAAGATATGCAAAATATAATTAACAGAACGAACTTCAAACTGAGTTGACATAACTTGGTATACTCCACCTCTAGTGGCCAAAAAACTTCAATTTAAGAGTCCTAAAAATTGACAGCTTCTTCAAATAAAAGAAACCGACCACTCGGTATGTCCTCAAAACTTCAATGTCTGCTTTGGTTGATGATTAAAGTTTCAAGCGAAAATCAACTTGACACTCCCCTGAAAACTCAAAATTTACAGAATAACCACCGATGTACCGTTACAGTTTAAGTCTCACAAATAGATAAACTTTATCCCCTGGAATAAAATGTTTTTTTTTAAGATGAAAAAGTCAAAGGCAATAAAGCGTTGTAGAACCGAATGGCACAGAGAAACAGCATCGCGCGGGAAAATTATTCTGTGCTGCTTAACAGTCGGCAAACACTAGTCACAAATAAAGCAGCTACCTATGCTAAAGAACTGCCAATGCAATGGAGCAAACGTGGCACCAAATACAAATAGACACAATTATGCGTAAAAACAACTAGGGGGCCAGCTAAAGCTGGATATATGTGTTTCGTATTGAATGAATTTGCTATACTGATGCGGCACAAAAATGGTGATTTTTCAAAAATTGGACTTAGAGCAAAACCTTAGGTGTTCCCTATTAAAATAAATGAGAAAAAGTTTTTAAAAATTTTTGGGACAAACAATTTTCCCAAGGAGATGACATTGCTCTTACAAAAATTAAGGGGTCACCGCTTCTGCAGGTACCATTATCGCAACCGGTTCTTTCAATTGAACTTTTCATCTCAGATTTGATTGTGTAAATTTTAAGAAAACAAACAGTTTCTAAAAACCGGTCAAAAAGATTTCCAAAAAAGGAAAGAGCAGGTCATGGCCGCTGAAGCAGAGAAGATTCCCAAAACCGGGTTTCTCTATTAAACACAACCTGAGAATTGTGTTTCTCAGAAAGTCAAAGTTTGCAAAAAAAAACTTTACGTTTCAAAACTTCGACTTGTTTAAAGGCTATAGTTTTTTTCTTGAAAAAAAATGGGCATGGCCAGTTATAAAAGTAGGCTTTCAATAACCTGTTGTTTCGAATAAACCTATGATATCAGATTTGGAAGGATACTTGACGAGGAAAATCCAAAAAACGGTCAACAAATCAAAAAATTTACTTATCATAGAATCGTAGCCTTTCGTTTGAAAAAATAGGGCGTGGCCTCTTATGCAGAAGGGATTCACTTCAATTGAACCAAAAATTTCCGATTTGGGAAGGTAGACGTCAAGAAAAGCCAAAAAACTTTAAAAAAACGATCAGAGATCAAAATTTTGAAGTTTCCGAGGGCCATAGCGTTTGGTGTCGAAAAAATGGCGATGATAATATTCAAAAATGAGAAAATTGAGTTTTGGTTTCAATGAATTGAACGATTTTGAGAAACTCCTCAGCATAAGCGGCTACATCAATTTTTTTTTACTCTAAGTAATGGCCCTCGGAATAGTCAAATTTTTGATTTTGACCGTTTCGTGAATCTTGTCGACTCTTCTCGAAAACTAACTTCTCACATCTGATATTGTGGGTTCAATGGCGATAACGTGTAGTGAGATGCTCCCCTGGATCAGTGGCCACTGACAACTTTTTTTCAACAAGTCATCGCACTTGGAAAAAACGACCGAAAAAATCAAAAAATGAACTTTTCCGAGTGCGATAACTTTTTGTTGAAAAAAAAGTTGTCAGTGGCCACTGATGCAGGGGAGCATCTCATTACACGTTATCACCATTGAACCCACAATATCAGATGTGAGAGGTTAGTTGTCGAGATGAGTCGACAAGATTCACGAAACGGTCAAAATCAAAACTTTGACTATTCCGAGGGCCATAACTTAGAGTAAAAAAAATCCATGCAGCCGCTTATGCTGGGGAGTTTCTCAAAATTGATCAATTCATTGAAACCAAAAACTCAGATTTAAGAGTGGTAGTTATCGAGAAAACAAAAAAAAATCAAAAATAGTCAAATATTCCCCCACAGACTTTTCGAAGGGTACAGACAGAGAGGTCAAGTAAAAAGAGACTCTAGGGGAGTATGCAGGCACGCAGGGTAGTAGGTGGTTTGTCAATTGATACCCCTTTTTTTGTAAATCAGTAGAGGTTTTTTCCGAGAAAAGCTAAAATATTTGCTAAGTGAAAAAATTTTCCAAAGAAAAAATGAAATTTCAACTAACCGAGTGGTAAACATACAACCAAGTTGAAAAGTGCGGAGGGGAGTGTTAATATTGTTTTCCATGAACAGACCCAAAATAAGGTCTTTATGTTGATGAAAAATTGACCGGAATAATTTGGTCTGCGGATTAGCGAAACAAAAAATAATAAAGAAGGAAATACGAAGTCAAGGCAAGTAAAATTACAAATTGTAGGAGTAAATCAAACACCAAAAGCAACAATAAAGAAAAATTTAATCAGCTTAAAAAAAACGATTCCTGGATGTTACAACTAAGCCGACAACAGATAATCAGACAAATAATTGGCCGACAATTTTTTTAACCGAATATTTCCCGTTTGAAAAAAAAACACGTCCTGGTCAGACTTCAACCCAGGTCTTTTGTAGTGCCAGGCATATTAGTTACCTCCAGGCCAAGTTGACCGCGAAGGCTAAGACGTTTGAATTTGTTATAAAAGAAGGTACCACTAGAGATGAGTCCAGACGAGTCCTGTGAACAAAGTTATTTACGGAAAAAAAGTCTTTTAACCGATTGCAAGACCCTTGATTGTTGCAAGGGTAAATATAACAAACTGAAAGCATCCACACTAACTTAGCATGTGATTAAACGGGGCAATGATAAAGACACATTATGTAGAAAAATATGCATTTAAAAAAATTGCGAGATATATGGCGAGTTAGAAAGTTTCCGAAATCGAAATTGTCGTTATGTTATGCTGATATTGTTTGAAAGAAATAGATTTTTTCGGGTCATTTCATGAAGGAGAATGCATCAAATGAAATATTTTCGAATCTGAAATTACTGAATTTACTAATCGAATCTCAAAGCACATGCTATCAAACATTCACACCAATATTTGCGACTTAGATTACAAAAAAGAGATCAGTCGTACTATTACACTGCGCTGACTAAAGTTAGGGTAAAAACTAAAAATAGGGTAGAGCGCGGGTTGAAAACTTGAATGTGTTTTCGAGTCAGCTATTTTGATTATATCATTTGCGCTGCACGTTGTTGGTTTTTATCTTTTGGTTTTTTATTTTTTGAAAAGCGCTACTTTTGAAAATTTTGTGGAGACATTTGCAAAGTTTTCTCTAAACTCGTCAGTATTAACACCCAAGTGCCTTTATAAAAGATGAAGAGCCAGGCAACCGAACATGAATTCCACAGGTGACACAAAAAGTTATAAACCACAACAAAATTAAAACCAGGATTGGTTTAAAAGCCCAATATAATAAGATATCGGAGGAAAGAAAGTCTTCCCTACGCTCCAAAATTTAAAGTATTATTAATTAAATATTACTAACAGACGCGAAGCGGAATGTTGCACCTTTTGGGATACCAAATTATAGCAATGTTTAAAAAATATTACATTTTCTTAAAAAAAACTGATACAAATCCTGAATCTCAAAAATTAATATAACTCCAGGAAATTCATTAAAAATGATTACTGGGTTTCATTCGAAAATTTTACAAAACGAAAAATCCATTTTTCGCTTCATTTAAACAGAAGCCTAAAAACGAAAAAATGAAACAAAAAAACGAATTTCAAACAATCGTCTGCAGAAAAATAACAAAAAGTTCGTAGTTTTCATAGAAACTATTTACCGAAGCCATAAGTTATCTTCGGGTTATCAAAACACTAATAATTTTTCGTAATTAACAGATGGAATTGGTTTTTCATAAGTAAGAGGTGGAAATAATAAGACAAAATTAGGATTTTGTTCAAAAAATCGTGGTCAAAAATTTCAAAACTGAAAGGAACCTTTGCAAAACTCTGGCAACTTGGAATCGAAAGAATTACACTCGCAAGTTCAATATAAATATTTGGGTATCAAAAGTCTCCATTTTGCTTGCTTATAAAGAAAAGCAAATGATAAAAATTTAAAAACCTGAACCAAAGTTTTCAACACCATGAAGCGGATTATTCAACACCATTTGCGATATTACAGAAAAATATTTTTGCAAGCTAGCAGAAACCATGAAACAAAAGCATCTAATTCAAAACAAATGAAAAATTGTCTTTAAAAGACAAAGACCAAAATTTTATAACTTTTCGCGATCCAGCAATTACTGGCACTACGCCGGAGTGAAATAAGTATTCAGAAACATTAAGCGTGCGGCGAATCAGACTAAGCTGGGGAGGTAAACTATTGTCTTCTAAAAAGAAAAACTTAATAAAGTTCTGTAGAGTTCCTAATAGACTATATAATTCTGTAAAATTAAGATTTTTCCGACCATTGAAAATGGGTAGGAACGTAATATTTATTTTTATGTTTTCCACACAAAATCAGGTACCACAAACTATCATTGAATCGGGTCCCATCATCAAAATATATCCCTTTGAAGCCCATTTAGACGTAATTCGTACGACATTTAAAAACTTTCAAAAGTTGTCCCAGTGCCGAGAAAAACCGGTCTGAACCTTTACTTTTGAGTTTTTGGACTAATTTCAGCAATTAAAGCGATTGAGTAATATTCGTTGTATGAAAATTAGTCTTTTAGGCAAAAAAAATGATTGCGAAAAAAAAATTAAAATTGGAAGCTTCATTTGGAGCTGCTTTGGCAATAAACTTTAACAAAAATTCGAAAACAACTGTTCGATTATGCCTAGATTACTAACTTACTACGCGCGTGTACAGTTCTGTCATCAGGCCACGCCACGCACAAGAAACGACACTAATTTGATAACTGAGTTATTTGCCAAACTTTTTGTTGTTTTGAATGAATGTGGTTGGAACACTCTTTGCTACTTGCACAGCAACCGGCTATCCTTGTTTTCCATTAAATTTTGTTTTTTCTTAATTGAAGATAATTTTTGCAATCCTTTCTGACGCTTATGTTCCTTTTATGGTATTATAATTTCAATATGGACTTATAAATTAAAATTTGGACCTATAATTTCAAATTTGGGCTATGATTTTGAAATTCTCAGCCTACAAAAAAAAATTTATTTTTCTCTAAAGAAGCGTTTAAAGAAGTCCAAGCGTGAAAATAAGAAATGTCTTTTCACTTGAATAGTTCGTGTCTTTTCCTTTTTTCAGATAAGTCTCGCGCAAAAGTTAATGTTTTGCTGTTTTGGTTTTTTGTTTTTTTTTAGTTCGCATTTTTAATCAGCGTTTGCAAGATAAACAAGGATAGCCGGTTACTGTGCAAGTGTCACAAAATAATCCGAGCCTAGTCTCAATAAATACAACAAAGTTTTTTTTAGATAATTGTCGTTTTTTTTCGGCGTGGTGTGATAAAAGGAGCTGAATTAAAAACTAGAGATTGGGTATATTCGACAGTCATAGCAAAATAAACAAATTGAAAAACAATTTTTTCTCAGAAAAGTTACTTGGAAAAGGAAAAAAAACTTGTTTGCAAATTTTGCACTTTTTGAGGTTTTGAAAATTTTGATTCCAGAAAGGCGCTAACGTTACTCAAGTAAAACTATGTTTTTATGTTTTAAAGTAAGCTATTGTAAGCTAATAAGCAGTTAAAATAAGACTGCTCGCTTGCTTTTTTGGCTCAAAATAAGACGAAAAAAATGGAATTTTTCAAATCGGTTTTTCTCAACTCGGGTAAAAAAAATTTGAAATTTTTAATGTGGTTCGAATCACGACTGTAAGGTCTTTTATATGACATATCACTCATCAACCCATTCCTATGATAGTTTGCGGTAAACAAAAAACAAACAATTACGGTCTCCGGTTACAGAATAGGAAATCAAGCTAAAATAGAGCGTACATACGCAAATCAAATAAAAACGAAGACCGCCAATGAAAAAATCAATGATTTTCGAAAAATTTATGATCAGAAATAAAACACTCTTGAATCTCGATCTACACTCGCCAAATAACTTCAGGAGACATAAGCAGTAATCATAAATCAAAAAATAATTTTTATTTCAATTTTTCTTTTAAACATTTAAAGAGTTCGCTGTGCTATCACTTTGAACCAATTGAGAATGAAACTACTCATTGTAATTCTGTTACTAAGTTGCTAAAAACGAAATACAAACACTTAAAGCCGACAAATGTATAAACCAGAGAGCATACATCCAAAACTGATATTTTTTTCTTTAGAAACAAGAGTTTTATTGTGCAGAAAAACCCACAATGAAATTCAAAATTGAACTGAAAAAGTAGAAAGTCTAAAAATGAAACACCTGGCAAGTAAATTGACCAAATTTGGGACGAAAATAATTTAACATAGCCAACTGACAGTTGGAAAAGTGCTACCTGTTTTTTCAAAAAACAATACTTTCAGCTGGAAAAATAACTAGCTCCGGACGAGATCCAAACCTAGGATTTTTGCCCTCCCAGATGTAGACCTTAGCTCTAGGCCAGGTGTGCCGGAGAATCCAAGATGTTTGAACAAATGATTTAAGCCTTACATCAAAATTGTTAAGGTCACGAAAAATTTGATCATTTTTTTGTTTCAAAAGTGGATTTTATTTTTAAGATTTCACAGCGGAATTGAAAATTTACCTAATGATCCAGTTTTGTTAAATCAAAATTTTATCAAAAAAGCACCAATCAAAAAATGCTCTTGAATTTCAACGAGCTTAATGGGCATATAATTTTTTTTCCAGTTTTTTTCAAATTGGGTTAGTTTTATCAAAAATATCAATCTGAAATTTTTATTGAAATTCAAAAAGCTTAAAGGCTGTTTTTGGTATTCTGGAAATTGATGTTATTCAAAAACAAGTCAATATGTACGCTGCGATTAGCAAGGGTAGTGCAATCGGGTACTAGACTTTTTTTTCACAGGACTCATCTGTTCTGGACTTCTAAACTCATTTCTAGTGATACCTTGTTTCATAATTAATTCAGGTTTCTCAGTGTTTCTGGCCCTTTTAGCCTGGAGATAATGGTAAGTCTGCGACGCAAAGGTCTTTAGTTCGAATCTGACCAGGTCTTGTTTTTTCCAAACGAGAAAAATTGTGTTTCAAATAAAAGTGTCGGCCATTTATTTGTCGGTTTGTCTTTTGTCGGCTTAGTTGCCACATCTGGGTATCGTTGTTTTTTTTGCTGAGCTTATTTGTAATGGTGCTTTTAGTGGTTGATTTACTCGTAATATTACTTACATTGGCGTGTTTACACTAGCCAGCTTGCGAAGCGTAGTGTATTAGTACGAACCTTCTTTTGTGTTCCTTTTCCTTCGCCTCTGTGTTCCTTTTCTGTTTTTTTTTTGTTTTCTTAAAAACTTTTTTCAACACAAAATGTTTCTGCCTATTTTTTATTTGCTTAGTGACCTAATTTTGGGTTCTTTTCAAAGGGAACACAATTTAAACATTTCCTTCCGCACTTCTTAAGTTTTTTTTGCGTTTTTACCACTCGGTTTGTTGATTATTTTTTCTTTTTTCTTTCGGCTTAATAGACGGCTTATTTTATATCGGCTTAGTGGCCTCTTTTAGCGTCGTGTGATGCGCGAAAACGTTTTTGCGTGCTTATGTGTGTTATGAGGGGAAAGGGGTCGTAAAAATTTTTAATCAGTTTTGAATTTTAAAAAAATTTGGCTCGAAGAGTTTCTGCTCAGTTATTTTTGGCTTTGTCACCGCCTGGTTAATTTTGTTCCGATGCTGATTTTGCGTTCTTTTGTTTGGGTATGTGTTTTTCAGAACTATCTTGATTCATTTTAATAGATCTAGTTGTATGTATCGTAAGTGCTGCGAAGCTCAGTTTCGCCTCTGTGTATTTTTTCTGTTTCTTGCGTTCATTTACTCTTTTCTAAAAGTCTGTTAGCTATATTTTTAAGTTCAAATTGAGTTCTCCTTGAGCTCATTGACTCTTTTCGAATAGTCTGTTTAATGTTTATTTGATTCAAAAGTCTTTCTTTTCCTTAGAAAATGTTTCAAAAACTGTCAATCGTTGCTTTTGGTTTTCTTGAGCTCATAATCAGTTTTCCAAATGTCTGTTGGCTACGTTGTATGTTTGTATTTTTTGCTCTATTTATCAAATTTTGAAATTCTTCGCGAAATTGATGTAGAGGCGGATTCTAATTGCCTAATCTATCGTCTTACGTGGATGATTTCTTCGCTTTGTTTGTTTTTTTTCTCCCGAAAAAGAGGGAGAAAACAGTCTTTTAACGTCGATAATCTTTTAAGATGATCGTTTGCCTGGGTGATGTAGTAGTCTTAACTAAACTAACTATTTTTCGATGACCTGTTTCCAGCTTTAGCGTCGTCCTTTTGTTTCAGTGGCGGAAGAGGACACGCCAGACGCAATGTCAGAACTGAGTGGGATGACGTCATCCCTCGCGGGCGCACTGGGTGGGGCGGGGGTGAGGCGGAAGTTCCCACTGGTGGAGAGTCCAGTGTATTGGCTGTTCAACAAGACAGACCGCAGGGCCTTCTGCTTCTCCTCCAAAGTGTGTCTGGAGGGAAACTACCTGGACCTCAGAGGCAGCTCCTCCGCACAGCTTTTCATATACGTGCAATTGTACAGGCGGTCAGTACAAAATTTTTTCTTTTCAAATATTGTTATTGTTTGAAACGAATGTTTTCTATTTCCTCTGGCGTGCTGAAAAATTACTGCAAGTTTTTCTTGACGCCATTTTTTTGATAATTGACGTGCAATAGAATAGGCGCTCTTTGTTTTGAATTGGTTTAAGAGTGGAACAGTTGCCATCAGAGTTTATAATATTTGCTTTTTTAATTGAATGGTTTTAACTTTCGGAGCAGCCATTTTAATAGAAGGGTGTCTTCGGATAATAATACTGTTATCCATATCTAGAAGGCCAGTTTGTTATTTGCTCGCATTTATTAAATTTTCACTTCAAGGGTGGAAGTTTTTCTTTTGAGAAACTTTATTTGTATACGATTTCATTATTTTTTCATTTCGGTTTTCTGTCAACTATTTTTGAATGATTCTTTGTTTTTTTCCTGGAACAGAGAGTTCATTATTTTTAGTATAACACTAGTCAGCTCAAGGATAACATTATCATTCATGTGCGATGCTTTCGGAGCGTTACATTTGAGGAGTTTTAACTCGGGTGCCTCGCAATTAAGTACAAATATCATATGTTCAGACATTTCTCTCATTTATTCAAAATAATATAAATTGTGTCTCATTAAAAAACGACGTCTCTGAAGTGGAAGGTTCTTGAGTTTTCATTCAAACAACAGTCGTTTTCCTAATTTCGACGAAAAATCATTTAGTCGAAGTTTCTTTTAACTGAATGTGTAGTTGCGCTAGTAATTAGTTTCATTTTTCTGAAGTATTCTTATTCATCGATTACTATGATTTATTGTTGCGAATCAAAGTGAGTTTAGTTTTGAAACAACTTATTTGTGCGACCAATCACTTGATGCTCTTTTCAAGGTGTTTTTCACGACATTTTACGCATGCGAGATCAAGTGTCTTGTAACCGGAATCTCCGTCTTTTTTTTCATGTAAACCAACTTCTTAAAATCTCTGAGCATTACGAGCAGGGTCGCGTTCTGACTGACACGCTTGTTTTCCTGATAATTCAACAAACATACCGGTAGCAGGTAGTAACCATATTTTAGGTTTCGTGGTTTTCCGTCCTTATTTCGGCCGGCTCATTTCCGGTTTTTTATCATATACACTCAGTTTTTTTTCAAATAGTTTATAAGGCAAAAATATTGTGTTTGTGGTGTTTTAAAATTGTTTCAGAACGTATTCTACTTTCGAAAGTGGAATTTAATTTTAAACTTTCTAAGCGGAATAGAAAAATTCACCTATTGATCCAGTTTTCACAAATTGGTTTTTTTTTTTCATTTTGGTACCGCAGTAGGAATATTCTGATAATTTCATTGCATCCGGTTTCTCTTGTTTTTTTATTTGTGTGAAAAATTTCGTGAAATTCTGTGTAAAAAATAGCCTCATTCATCCGTCTTTATTTTCAAAAAATACCTCATAACATCATAACAAAGTTTAAATCAAAAGATTCGAAAATGGAAAATCTTGATCTTTTGTTTCTCTATCGATTGTGTAAAAATACAGTCTAGTGAAGCATATCACGGAAGTTGGCTGCTTAGAAGATCTGATTGCAAGATACGACTTCAATTCTGTAATTTTTTTCTTAAGTTTTTCATTTGCGTTTTCTGAGTTTCGTTGAAGTTTTTTTTGCAGTTAGGTTCTGCAGAAAATTATCGACATAGGTGCGTTTGATGATTTATGGCGTGGACTGTAATGGTGTATATGTGTACCTCAAAGGTGAGCTAAGTACCTGACTTCTTGAAGTAAAGAGAGATGTATGCGAGCAATGGTGAATTGCATCTTGTGCTACTGCTTTTATTGGGTTCGCGCGGGGCTTTCTTTTGAGTTATCTATCTATCTATCTATCATTTAAGGCATTTAGTGATTTAAATAAACCTTTCGCATTTCGATCACGCGTGGCCGCGCTCATCGGCAATTTGGGTCACATCTTGGCAAAATGGAATGTTGCTCCTTTTTATTGTCATAGAGTAGTAATTTAACTATAAAGGTGTATATCTTCTGTTCCGATTTAGCCCTGACATTTGGGTCATTTACGGTCGTAAAATAGGAATAGCCACGTTGATATCTCTTCTTCTAGCATGCTATGCTAGTGTTGTGCATGTGCTGCTCCCCTAGCTGTAGAATTCGCAGCAGATAGATAGATATATCATTGTCACCATTTGCAAATTCGAGGAATAAATGCAGTTGCAACATGCAAAGCAAACTTATATGAAATGAATGCTGTTTAATGGTTTGGTGTTGCTGCTTTGAAGCTGTTGCAAAAGACGCTCTCTGTTGATCGAGAAAAGTAATCGAGTTTGAGTAAAGTGAAATCCTAACTGTTTGATGAGTCACAGTTTTATGATTCTCGATTTGTTGATGGGTCTTGTGAGCGATTCCGTTTTACGATTGTTTTAATTGGGTCGTAAATTGTAATAAATGGGACAAAGTTTCAAAAGGTTGATCGAAATTAGAGAACACAGGTTTTAACCCTGAAATACACTTATGCAGTCCTTTCGCTTTCTAGTTGCGATATCATTTGTGTGGCACAGATTCTACTATTTCACTCACTATTACCAACTTCGAAAATAATGGGAAAAGCTACCAAATTTACTTCTCACCGTTATATTTGTTGCAAAGTTGATTATTAATTTAGTGCTTTAAGATTTTATAAGCAACTTTCAATTAAGTAGTCAATAGATGTTATCAGCTGGAATCTTTGCCAAATAAACTTTGCATCTGAAGGTTGTTCACACACAGATCAAAGCTTGATATAATTTAACTCCCAAAATCAACATGACCATGATGACAAACTTGTGTTTGGTTTCCATTCAATCCTATATTCCTGAAGCTGTACCCTAGCTGAAGTATCTACATACCATAAATTGTGCAACATTTCTCCTGGTAAGTTTTTTTTTGTAATTTTTGGATGCCTTATAAATACATGAGCTCTGCAATGATAGATTACTACAAGTTCAAATTTAAGCTAAATTTTAATTTAATTTATTTCAATGCCAATCGATCAGATGTTATCCATTTCTTTAATCAATTGATGACCTGAATATTTTTGCAAGCGATAACAAAATTTGTAAATTTCCATTATTTAGGTCGAATGCTGTTGCTTAATATCGCTATTTTTTCAATTTGAGAAATTCGTCATTCATTTTAAACCCGTTTTTCCAGGCGAAATTCAATAAATAAGGCGAACAATGTAGCAGTAAATTAATTTCGGATGTATGCCCAATTATTAGCTACGCAATTAGACATAATTAAACTCAAATTGAAGTTTATACTCCTAAAATGCCGTTTTTCAAGAACCACTTCAGACTAAATTTGCTTAGAAATTCAGTTCTAGAAATTTGGCCGAGATGAAATGATCTGAGATACCCTAATGAAAGTATCAACACTTGGTTTCAAGTGCTTGCCTTTTTTTGAGTTCTGAGAATGCCAGTTTTCACCATCCGAAGGAAGTTTACCATCTGAAGGAACTCTTTCTCGAAAGAACGAAATAAACACAAGTGTTTCATTTGAGTTGAGAAATACGTAACAAACAAATTGGTTGTTCAGCCTGACAATTTTCCTTAGCTCTGTAGTTTCTTTACCCTTGCGACAGCAAGGGTATTGTAATCGGGTTCTAGACTTTTGTTTTCCCGTGAACAACTTCGTCCACAGACTCATTAGACTCCTAGTGGTACCTTCCTTGCTTCAAGTTTCAAATTTTTTTAGTGTTTCTTGCACACTTAGCTTGGTTGTAACGAATACGCCTAGGACGGCAAGGGTCCTGAGTTTGAATCTGACCTGGAACAGTTTGTTTTTCCAACGGTAAATGTTTCGTTTCAAAAAAAAATCGGCCGAATAATTGTCTGTTTATGTTGCGTCGGCTTAGTTGCCTTATCTAACAATCGTTTATTTTAGCTGTAAACAATTTCCACTGCAGTTGTTTTCAGCATTTTAAAATTCCGACAGAATCGAAATTTGCTTTTCTCATTGGTTGTAGTTTTACCAAATCCAATCAAACATCCGGCGCATCTGGAGTAGAGGTAAAACAACTGCTTGAGACGTCAAACATTTGCGATTCGAATCCGGTAGGGCCCTTTCTTGCCAACTAAGAGTTTTTGTGCTTTTTCGGACTATCTGTTTTCGTCTCTGTCTGTTTATATTGTCTGCTTAGTTCCCGTAGCTCAATAGCTTAGCTTTATTGCAAGTTGCTGTAATCCCAATGCTTGAGAAGACAAAGCCCGGAAGTTCGATTCCAGTTGAGACCTGTTTTGCTTGTAAATAAAGAATTTTGGCTTATTTAAATGATTGTCTGTCTGCTTATTTTGTCGGCTAGTTTCCGCGCAGAAATAGTGTTTTTTGAAGGTAGAGCTTTTTTCTAGCATTGATATTGCTTCTTGTAAAGCTTCTTTTGGTGATGATGGTTTCGTCGTTTGGTACAGGATGTTTTTTGGCTTTCTTTGCAATTTGTCTTTAAAAAAAAGATTTTTGAAGGCTTTTTTCAATTTGATTAATGTTTTTATATGTAATGAACGTAGAAAGGACTTTTTTGAAAAATTGGATTCGTTATAGCGTTACCAAAGCTCTTTGCGAAGTTTATAATGGTGCAGGCAATTTTGTTCCGGGTGTTTTGGACTTTTGTTGCAATTTTTATTGACGAAAATGATTTTTTTTTTAGTTTTTTTTTTCGATTGATTTTCATAGTCATTCGTATTTGTATTGCAAATGGTTCGAAGCTCAGCTCCGCCTCTGTGTTATATTTGACACAGTTGGGAAAACTCAATCCAGAATGTGGAAACTGCGATTTTCAGGACCTTGAAACAATTAGTTAATCTTTAAAATCCAGTACTGATATATCATATAGCGTATATTAGATCAATTTTCTCTGTCGATGAAAAAATTTTCTTTAGTTTCTGAGTAAATGTGTCCAAATTCATCAAGAAAATGTAATTTAAGAATAGAAAAAGTTTTTTCCATGAGTTAATTTATTACATGCTGACAGAGGTTCAGAGCTGAAGGTTTTTACGTGTCAATAAACGAATGGAACGCAGTTTTTCAGGAAATCATGCTTGTCCTGGCTTAATTTGGCTTTTTCACGATTTAATTTTTTCTTTCTTTTTAATTTTATTTTTTTTGTTAAAGAACGTTACGTTCTCCCATATTCCCATATATGAAATTTCAAGTTGCTCGCAAAAAATGTGAATAGTGTTAAGCTTAAACAAATGGATTTAAATTTTAAGACTTCACAGCGGAATAAAACAATTTATTTTTCTCCAGTCTTTTTAGTTTCATCAAAAAAGTTTTGTCTCGCCTAAGATATTTGGTATTCAGAGAGTTTCAATGTCACATTTTAGTTTTGTTTTTGAAAATGCTTCTATATTCGATCGGTTTTCGGTTCATTGACAGCTTTGTATTGGCTGTTCTTGGGTGTATATTCTAGCAAGTTCTGTATAGGTTCATTTTTGTCGCCTTATACTATGCTCCATCCCTGTGTCTCCTATTTTGAAACATTTTTTTCTAAAGTGAAGTAATGCAAAAAAAAATTCAGGCAAATTTTTTTTTGTATCAGGATTTTTATTTAGTTGCACGGTTAAAATTTAAAATTTGCTTTGTGTTTATTTAATGATTCGACAAAAAATGATTCGTTCTAATGATGCCTTCGGTTTCTTGTTAAGTTTAATGCGAGTCTTTTTTATGTACATTTGTTTGTCAAGGCATTAATGAACGAAGTAAAGGCACATATATAAATCATATTAGATTTTGTCTTCAAGGAGACGTTTTTTTAAATGCTCCTTTATGTCCAGAAGTGTACTAATACTTATTAATGCACTTATGAGTGTCACAATTCATATATTGCACTTCTAAAGTTTGTTCTAGTTAGTTTGCTGAAACGAAGGCAGATTGGGCTCTTAAACACCAAAAATGAAAACAAAACGAGAATCATTTCAAACCATAACAAACGCGTTCAATCTATTCTCCTAACAGACGGCTTAAGCAGTTTTTAAACTATTGGATATGTTGGTTAGGGATCATTTTTCATTTTGTAAGTTAAGCAGTAATGTTTTTCTTGCGTAGTTCCATCTTCTGATGATGCATATACCGTTTTTTTCAATAGTTTTTCGAGTTTGCTTTGTTGCTAGCTTTTTTGGCTATACTTTTTTTTGTAAGTGTGAAAGAACGAAGTGTTTTTATAGGTATTGTAGGCTATAGGTTTTATAAAGGTATTGATTTTTTTTTGTATTTTCAGGAAGTTTTTTCATGCTCATATTTGATTTCTTGGCGTTTGACTTATGATTTTTTCAAGTTCATTTCCTTTTCATTGTGAAAAGGACAGTAGACTTCATTAATCGAACAATAAGTTTGAACAGGTTGCGAAAAATGTGATCAACTTTTAATTTGGAAAGTACAAAAGCGTAACAATTTACAAAAAAAGTATATTTTTTGTGGTCGAAAGTTTCAAAGCTACTTGCACAGCAACCGGTTTCCTTGTTTTTGTTTTTGTATATTCTTTTCCTCTTTTTCACATTCTCTAGTTGAGTTTATCTAAATTTTACGGATGAAATTACTGTCCTCCAGCTATCGACAGGTTTTTTTGGGAGTGGAGAGATATCATCTAGATTTATATTCGAGTTCTCTGCGAATCAGAATCGATTATTTTAACTGAAGTGCCGAACAATTGTAATCCAAATTTCAAATAGTTGACATTTTGTTGTTGTGCACCCGCATTGATTTTGCTGATTTACACTTGTTTTCAGTTTTTACATACAGTGTTGTTAGAATGTCAAAAATGAAATAAGGAACCAGAGAAAAAATGAAATCAATAACCGAGGCTCAGTTTCCCAGAATTGGGAGTACTATGCGGCCTTAAAAAGAAGGGGGTCTTAAGAGTCAGTTGTAAATTAGGATGCGGGGTGTGGTGTAACCGAAAAAGGCCAAATAGTGGAGTAAAGATGTTGATAAATGCTCTGCGGGCGGGGATTTACTTTGATCCGATTAGTAGAGGTACAGTTTTAATGGGTTAAAGGTTAAGGACAAGTAGTGCTGTGCTGTCTTGTGCTGAATTAACTTTGTTATCTGCTCTACCCGATAAATTGCACAGGCTCAAAAATATTCCCAATTAGGTCGGAGGTGTATGTGCTTTGTGGTGAACTAGTTTTGAAATCTCTTTTCTCCATCTATCATCCTATTCCATGTGTGTTCAACGCAGTTTCCTTCTTAGCAGGTGTCATCTCAATTGTTTGTATTTCAACATACCATTGTTTGTTTTGAAGCAGACGCATTCTTCATAAAAAACATTCGCTAGGCTTAAAATTGCTTCTTTAAACCAAATGGTTGAGTGTTTCATTTTGCTTTAATATTTGACTGGTTCCATTTTATTTTTCACCGACCGAAGTGCTTAAATTATTCGAGGCTCTTTAATGGCAAATTTTGTATGGTTTTCCTTGAGTTGCGTTGGGTTACAAAAGATTTAGACGCCATTCATTATTTCGGATACCTGTTTCATATGTCTAAGGAAAATATAAAACGTCGTATGTTCAGATGGTATTAATTTTCGCTCTTCTTATATTGAAGGATTAAATGGTGTGAAAAATGGGAATTAGATTCGACATTGGTTGAAAAATAACACCAAATGACAAGGACGTGAAAACAACAATTAAAGCGTGAAGAGAAGAAAGGTAAGATGTGAAACAATTCTTTGGGTTGTTGGATAGTAGGGAGAGATGAGAAATAGTACTGTCATAATGGAGGTAAATAAAAGAGAAGGAGTCGCAGTTACACTACATATGCTCAATGATAGTGGTAAAAACAACGTCACGTTCAATTGTCGAGAGAGCAGCACAGTAGTAACAAACAAAAGAAAGATCTTGCTTTTTATTTTCCATTTTCTCCACTTGTGTGCTGCTTTAATTTAAGACTTATTTCCTAGTCGCGTCTATCTATACCTCCCTGAAAAAATTACATCAGTGTCTTTTTGTTCTCGCTCCATCTTTGCTTCATTTTTCCTTTCATCTCAAGCTCATATCATGAATGAATTATTTAATTCAGTTTGCTGAAGTTTTTATAGAGGCCATATGGTAATTTAGGTCGATTCTTTTGGCTTTCTTCCAAAGCAGCGCCTCAATAGCGCCAAAATCATACCGATAGCTGCTTGGCTTAAAAAGAACAACCATCTTATTTCATTCCACCGGTTTACTAAAGGAAATTTAGTTCACACTATCGACCGAATAGAAGATTCTGCAGTCGAATTCGAACCTATTTTGAAGGCCTGAAGAAAGAAATGACGAATTCGGCTCCAACAGGTAACCCAAGTTTTCCCATTCGATCAGAAAGTGATCGGTGGCGATATGATTTTTCTGGTGTTCTCAACAGGACAGGGAGCGGAATAAAGTAACTTTGGGGGTCGCAAAAAGTTTTATTTTTTTTGGTGGCTAAAAAAATTTAAAAAGAAAGTAGAGAAAGCTTCTATTTTCATTTAATAATAGCATAAACCAACATGCATGCACGTTTTTTATCAGAATTTTCTGACAGTTATCAGTTGTCTCCGAATACTGAAAATGAATGAGGAGTTTCACGCATGAAGGAATTTCAGGCAGGATATTTCATCACAAACTCCAAAAGTCTTCTTGTCTCTTAAACTTCCTGCTGTTTTTCAGCGAAAATAAAACAGGTTTATATATATATATATTTTTTTAGTTTTTGTTCTTAACTATGAGCGGAAAAAGTATGAAAAGATTTTTTTTCTGTACAGTTATGTTGTCTGTTTCATTCAACTGGAAAACTCATTCAGTTTTTTTTGTTTTTCGGGAATTCGCTTCATTTCTTTTTGCAATAAAATTTATCAGGCTTATTTGGTTGCCTCTTTTCTGAATAAAGATTAAGCCTATTTTGATTTAAAATTTGTGAATGTCGGAAGATCTTGTCTCTGTCTACGAGTTGACGTTTTTGCTGTATCAGATATCAAAGTTGCATTTTAAGATGTTTTTCTTAGCTTTTTCGCTCTTTCAATCTTTTTCCTTCATATTTTGCATGGATTATTTTGCTTTATTTTCAACAGAAGAGTTATCTCATAAATTGGTTCGCATATTGACACTCAACAGATTCAACCACTTTTTGCTTCCAAACTTTCCACAATTTGTGAACAGTCAATTATGTTCGTGTTCGGTTGTTTTCATTTTCAGATGTTATATGAACTTTTTTGGATATCAAAGTTCTGGGCAGTGACTGTTGATCTTCATTGTTCCGACCATTGAAAATGCAGAGGAACTTTGTATTCGGGTTGTAGTTTCTTTTTCTTTTAGTGATCCACGCAAAATCAGTTACCACAAATAATCATCGGAGTGAGTTGAGTGATATATCATATTAAAGTCTTTCAGTCGTGATTTGAGTTTAAAATTTCTCAGAACTAATTTCCCAGTGTCGAGAAAAATAGGTTTGAATTTTTGCAGGCTTGTTTATGCTTAAATCGGTTTGAAACGAGCAGGCATATTAATTTAAGCCGTTTGCTTTAACTTATTTTGCTGAATTTTAAATTTTTTCAAATGAAGTTAGTTTTTGGAGTTTTTTAACGCCATTTTGGGAATCACATCTTCAAAAAAGTTTGTTTTAAATGATTTTTTTAATGATTATTTTTTTGTTTTTCAAGTCATTTTTTTTTAAATTTGCTGTCCGATTTGCCTATTGTACTATGACTATCGAACGTGCCTTATTTCCAGTTTTTTTTTCAGATCTTTATAGCACCACCCAGATATAACGACACTAATTTGAAAAAGAAATTTGTGTGTGTGTGTGTGTGTCTTAAGAGTTTTACAGTAACCGGCTATCCTTGTTTAAATTTTGCAATTGATTTTATTCTGATTTCTCGCGTTAGATCTGCAGGTATTTGAATAGTTTTACGGTCTGATTTTATGGGTTTGGCTTTTGTGTTCATTCGTTCTTAGAGTTTTTCAAGTTTGCCTAGATGTCTTCAACCATTTTTGCCTAGGTGTCAACAATTTTTCTTCAGTTTGAATTCAAAGTTTGAAGAAAGTCATAATTTGTGGAATTGAACTGAAAACGTGAAGTTTCTTTTTTGAAAATTGAACAATTAGAATTTTTCATGCTTTGATATTTTTTAAACAAAGCGTGAAGCAATCGCCAAATCTATCTATTATTTATTTAAATGCAGGCTTCACTATCTTGCCATGTTTAAGCTCTTTTTACGTATTATTTTTGCACGTTTAAGCTATATCGTATATTGCAATGGTTAAGATTTTTTTTTGATTTTCAATTCAGTGTTTTATTTCACCGAGTTAAAAATCAGCGACCCAATGAGTGAGATGCTGTCAGGGCTCTATTATATATTTAAATGCGGGCTTCACTATCTTGTCATGTTTAAGCTCTTTTAACGTATTATTTTTGCACGTTTAAGCTATATCGTATATTGCAATGGTTAAGATTTTTTTTGATTTTCAATTCAGTGTTTTATTTCACCGAGTTAAAAATCAGCGACCCAATGAGTGAGATGCTGTCAGGGCTCTCAATTAAGAATGCCCAAATCTTTTTAGTTTACGAGATACGACGATTTTTTGTGATTTTTCAGAAAGTTTTCAGAAAGCACAAATTAAAAAGTAATTCAAGATTTGAAATTCCCAACCTTGTAGTTGGGTTCTGTAAGGATACTCTCAGCAATTCTAATTTGCAAAATTCGCGTGCAAATACGACTGCTGAAATGCTCTTACTTTCAGAGATGTGACGTTAGTTAGGTCATTTTGTTTTAAAAAAGTTCAAAGAACTCAGATATAAAAGATTTCGCTAAATTTGAGTTCTCATCTCAATAGTGAGGCTCTGTAAGGGGACTCCTAAGGGTGGAAAATTTTGCATCTAAATATGAGTGCTCAAATCCTTGTAGTTTTTGAGATATGACGTCTTTTGTGATTTCGAAAAATTTTAAGAAAAATATAATTTTCAAAGTTTGAATTTGCTAACCCTGTAGTCGGGGGCTGTTATAGTACTCTCAGGGTTTGCGAATCCTATCTCAACTAATTTACTACTATTAGTGCTTAAATCTTTGTAGTATTTGAGAAATGACATTTTTAATGGTTTTTTCAATAAAAGGTTTCAGAAAACTTGAATGAAGTTTATCAAAATTTGAAATTTCTAAGGGTGTAGTTGGGTACTGTGAGATTACTCTCTGAGAGCTGCAAAACTTGCGTTCAAATGCGACTGCTCAATTGCGTTTAGTATCCGAGATGTGACCTTTTTTATGTAATTTTAAGATTTATCAAAGGACTTAGATATAAAAAATCTTCACAAAGTTTTATGGTTTTTCAAATTTTGAGTTTAGAAAAACTTGATTATAAGAAAATTTTTCAAAATTTGAAATAACCAACCTTGTAATTGGGAGGTGTCAAAGTACACTCACTTGTACACTCACTGGTAAGCTCACAATATATGCGGCTTCTTATGAGTTGTCAAAAATTAGAAGCACCGGAGGTGCGTTAAGCGCTAGTTAATATTAAGCACAATAAAACTCATGATTGTTCCGCCACTTCACTAAATGGGAAGGGATTCTTGCGGAGGATGTGTTGTTATACTTGACGACCTCAAAGGAAGCTGGTGACGTCAAGTGTGGTATCATATTCGAGTCCTTTTGGTCGTTATTCAGATTCAAAAATTGATCAATTTTTTTTTTTGGGTTTTCGTTTTAAATCATATAACATGATCAGAGGCTCACTTCCAATTTTCTTTAGTCAAAATTGTTTTCGCTGTTATCATAACAATCATTCTTGAGTCTTCCTTACGTAATTGAATCGCCCTTCCAAGAAAAAAAAAACAGGAAAGTTGGATGAAAATCTTGTTTATTTGTGATTTTATGACCATAAAACTTTGTGGTCGGAGCATTCTGTGCAGGGATGGGGTGATATCTGATATTTTTAAAAATATCATATCAATCTGATATTTTTGATATATATCACGATATTTTTGATATTTTTGATATTCTCGGGGAACAGTTGGGGAACAAATACTCAGCCTATAGGAACACTTGAAAACTATTTAAAAACTGTAGTTTGCAAATGAACTTGAATTGGACGTTCTGTTGTTCAAGCATTATTCAAAACTTTAAATATGAACAACAGTTTTGCAGCTTTTTCGTTTCCAAGACGATTTCGGATTTCGCTATGTATCCACCCGTAACTTGAGAATAGTCGCTCAAGCGACGCCGTAGAAGGGCTGCATGACAAAAGCCCAATGATTATATCCTTCACGCTCTGCGGAATGTCAGAGCAGACAGGAGAATTTTGCAAGTTTCTCCTCAGTTTGGTAACATTGCCAGTGTTGTCGGTAACAAAACCAACTACCTTAAACTTGAATGTACTCTCGCTGTTTTCCACTGCTGATTCGGCCAACGTTTGAAGGTACTCGGCTGTGTGAGAATTGTCTTTCGTATCTACTGAATCCACAAGATACGTTTCTCCTTGACTAGTTGTAGCAGCCACGCAAACAATTGGTTGATTGTGAACATTTGACCATCCATCAAGGGACAGGGTAACGTGTTCATCTTTCAGAATGCCTGATGCTTTCTGCACACAATTATCATGCACCTTCTCAAGTAGCTCAGAAGCCAAAACTCTAGATCAAGATCAAAATCTGAAATATAAAGCAGTCAACTGTATAACAGCGTTGATAATTGGAAGATGACAAGTTGAAGAAAAAACGCGGCAAAAACCCAGACTGAATTGCCAGACAAATCACTGAACAAATTTGGCGGTAAACGAGAACAAAGAAAATCCGCGGTTCTTTTGATGGGAATATTAGGCAAGAGGCATGTCAAATTTACCTGATTTCATGATACAGCTGATATTTATGGATTTTTTTGTCAAAAATATCATGATATATATCATGATATTTATCATGATATTTATCACTTGATATATATCACCCATCCCTGATTCTGTGCTACTTTCACAGCAGCCTGTTGTCCTTCTTTAATTTAGATTTTCAAGCAGGCTTTGAATTTGCACTGCAAAAAAGAAACCAAAACAAAATCCTTGTACAGAATCCGAAATCTGAATGATGAGAATGCCCTGAAATTCACGCTTATTTTTGATTTTGTAACGGTTTGACTTCTGATTTCTTTAGTTTAGTTCATTTCCTTTGTTGGAGGGAAAGCAAAACCCACTATGAAACAGTTAAAGTGTAAAGTTCACAAAATTTTTTTGGTGCTTTGTATGTTTTTCTGCTTGATGCTTTTTTCTTAGATTACTGAAGGAAATTGCATCACCAATACTGTACCTGAAAAATTTTGAAATGCTCTAATGGATTTTGATTTGTATTTCTAATTGAGTGAATCTTTGTTTTTTTTTCAGATTAAGGACCATCTTTGAATAACCATATGTTTAAAAGTTTTGCGTCATTGTAAATTGCGTCTTTGCTCTTTTTCTTTGTATGGCTAAAATTTGGAAAAGATTGCGTGCAATTGATTTTACTTTGGCTTTGATAAATTTCGATCAGTCATGTTCCAAAACGTTAAACAATAGTTCTGTATACAATCATGCTTCGCTTTTGATACTTAGCGAATAATATCCGCGCCTATGAATGACTGATTCGATTCAACAACTATGAATTTACGAATATTGCATCTAGTAACGAACTGGCTCAATTTGGAATCAATAGGGGCGTGAGTGGGTAACGAGATTTCAAGTTTGGGTGTTCTTAATGGGTCTTGATAGTTTTCTGGTGAAAAGATAATACAAGAAATGGCAGTAAATCTTATGTCCTCGTATTTTTCTATTTCCCTTCCGAGCAATTTTGGATATCTCGCTATTCGACTGAAGCAACTGCACAGCCAAGAATGAAAACAAAAGTTCATTTGGCTCTCATGACAAAATACCAAATCTGCGACCAAGTTCAGTCTGCGACCAGTCAGGATTTGTCTGGCAATGTGCTTAATTGCCTTCTGATTTTTTGAGCATTGAATTCTGATTGACATGCATTTCGGACCTTTGGTCTTTTTTCACGTTTTCTGAACTATCCAATAAGGAATCTTATTACGTAGGTAGTTGTGTATTTTAAGTCACTATGCAGTTACCATCTCATCATGCTATAGGGGCACACAGACTTGTAAGAGAAGGAGGGAAATACTGAAAAGCAAAGGAATCCTAGACTAGACAAATCCCACGCCAGTCATGTAGACCATTGTCTTTGTCTGTTCTTTCTCTTAGGTTGGCTTATTGCTTACAAGTAGAATCTAATACGCATTTCCTTCTATTAACTTCTCATTTTTTCATTTTAAATTTCAACCTGCTTCTCAGCAGAAAAGCTTAAAAGTAATGTTGTGTTGTGTCTACGAATGCTTTTTCGAAAATGGTCACCAAACCAGATTTAAGAGTCATGTTGCAATTAAACAGAGGGCCTTGATGGTCAAACTGCCAATCTATGCCACCATTGACAAGTGTACGAGGAGGGTGTGTGGGAGGGGGGGAGCTATGCGCAATATGCGGGAAAGTAGTCATTCGAAATCATTAGACTTCGCAGGGAGTTTTAATTGTAAGGGACATTGGCTCCAATTGAAGAAAAAGTTAAACCAAATTTTGTGACCAAGCTTTGTATTAAAAAATGCATATAAAGGTTGAGTAACTGAGGAACTTACGATCTCAGATATCAGAAAGATTTTCATTAAGTGGTCTTTTAGAATCATTTTTGCGGCGACAACAACTGATTTTCATGATTACAGAATCAAGTTAGCGCTGATCAAGTTTTCTTGAATTGATAAATGCTCTAAATTTATGCCTTCAAAGTTTGTTCTGGTTCGTTACAGTCACCATATTTTACAGTTATGCTGAATTAATAGCTAATGATAGAATAATATATTGTTCGCATGACCAGTTTGAAATTATTTTGTCTGCTCAAATGTCTGCAGTTCATTTATCGCTTCAGTTGAACTGGCTCAATTTGTGTAGAATAAACATTAAATAAACGTTCGTCTTCTTCTGTGCAATCAAATGTTATTTAGGCGTCTGCCTTTCAGTGCTCCCTAACATACATATTCCCTCCTCTCCTTTCCCTCCATTTATGCCAGCCTCGCTTTACTCTGCAGTGCGTTGCCGCTGTGGCTCGCCTCTGATTTTCAACTGGAAACAAGTCTATACTTGGCTACCCTGACCAATCCTAGTCCGTCCACAGGAAAGGCTAGTATCTTTTAGTCTACCCGCTTTTTGGCCGATTTTTGCTACCTTTTTTGTCGTAATCCTATTGAAAAAATTAACTCATCAGGCAATTTTACACTTTTCACTTGCTAAAAGATTGTTTTTCAGATGTTTTTTGTTTGGCGTTGACTAACTGTGAGAAGTGTCGGCGTAGTTAGTATGGGTGAGGGGGAAATAAGTACCTTTAATTTGTTCAGTCTCTTTCTGGTATAGTCTCCAGTTCCAAAGTCTCTCCATTGACATTAGTTGGCTGGGCTGCAATAGTTCCAATAATAGCATGGCGGCTAGAACTGTTCCCACATGTTTTCACTTCATTTGTGCAGTATTGGTGTTGTCTGTGTCTGCTATTGCTCTATACCATTCAGCTCCCTCCCGCTTCCAGCTTATACGTGATATTTCTAAGACGCTAACTGCTCTGCTGATACAGTTGCATTACTAGCTGTAATGTATTGCTCCTAAGTGAAATAGATCGACTTGGATTCCATTTGATAGATACTCATAGCGCTACTGCTATAGCAGCCATAGAGCACTGCTGCAATCATAAAAGCACAGGACAAAAGTGCTCTGTGGTAAAATAACAACCTGTTCTAAGGTATCTCCGTCTGCTGAATTTGATCTGAGTTAATTTTGTGCTCTTTTGCGTGCGGTGGCGCCTGGTTACTTGTGTTGCTTACTTACTTCTATTTCGATATTTTACACTTGCACTTGTGGCTGCAATCGCAATTGAATCGGGTAGGGTTCAACAAGACAGAAGAATGAGGGGTTGGTTGGGTGCAAATAGAGTTAGAGAAGAGCCAGCACCCAGCGTGCCCAGGGACTATTGAGTGTTAAATACTTACTACATGTGGTTGTTGCGGTACACAAGAGTTATTCGCTGTTGTCAATGTGTGTAGTGTGTACCTTCCTACACAAACAAATGCAGCAGCCAAACATCGATGGGTTTAGGGTAGTGGTTGGTAGTATTAGTTAGTACGTACCAGTGCCACTAGTATTGCTAGTAGTGCTTTATGGTACTAACTAGCCGCCACTAGAGCTATCCACCTATCCATGCACACTTCAAACGGAATTGTGAATTAGGCTGTGCTCTAAATAAATTGCATTTTTCTCTTTTTTGCTACTTCCACGAACTTATTATCTCGTGTAGTGTTGCTAGTCAGTGATGAGAGAGTGATACATCATGCAACATGAAAGGATAAAAATGGAAATGCTATTTGATTTTTGAAGCTGCCGTCTTACGGGTTGGAGGCTCTTCCTCTAGCATAGCATGCTCAGCTACCCTGCTGGTAGTATTTGTATCGATTCTGTTTTGATTGTGAACTCGATCATCGCTTCCGATTCTTCTCATTTACTTTTCAGTCAATAACTACAAACATTAAAAATCGAATTCTTTTCGAATTTATTATCACTGCAGTTTCGTTGCAGATTTCTGAGATTTCTGTATTTTGTCCCATTTATTCGTGACTGCTATATTTAATTCACCGCAAACTGCTGCAGCTGCTGTTTTTATGTTCTATTTAGTGTGAACCACAATTATGGTAAGTTGAGTTTTTCACATTTAGTTTACCAGCAACGTTTATAAGGTTTACTTGTGTTCGTTCAATAGAAAATGAGGTGCGAAAAAGTATTTTAGATTTCTAAAAATGAGTCGTTGGCTGGAGTTGAAATTTGGGACACCACAATTTGTTGCATATTTGTCGATTGTCATTAATGATTAGTGCAAAATTTTTACTAGTTTTTTTCTAAAATTCGTATTGCTTGAAAATGAGATTGTAATTGTTTTTTTCCAGCATCTTCAAGTTGCATCATTATTTCGCACCACGAGATTGAAAAGCGAATAAATGTTGTTTCATCATCGATGAAACCAATGTTTTTTGAGTTGCACATGTTTGCAAGGAAATAATAATAATTCTAATCCTCTTCGTTGAGTTTGTTTCTTTTGAGAGCTTTGCTTCTATGTTCAAGTCATTGTTCCTGGGGATCTGTACATACTAGCATGTTATACAAATTTTGACTCTTGTTGCGAGTCTTAAGTGCAATCTTTCTCTGGCTGTGAATTTATTGTTTTTTGTTTTAAAAGAGATAATTGAAACATTGCCAGCAGCCAAGTTCTGTTTGGAAAACATCCATGCTTAATATTTTTTTTAAAAAAAACAATCAATTGTGCTGAAATCGTTTTTAAAAAGAATATTTTTGTGTCAGTTAATTTGTTACCGAACTCTTTTTTATTTCGCTTACTTCTAAATCAACACTAAGCAAGTGTATCCGAGATGGTGCGAGGTAAGAATGACAACAGGATATCAAAAGGACCTTTTATCTAACAGTAAACGATCAAAGTTAGTTTTCACTTAAATAATTGGGAACTGTTTTCCTTCGATAATAAAAGAAACAAGACTGCTCGTATCAGGGCGAAGCCCTGAATGTTCCGACCGCCTTTTAATGTTTATGGAGCAGTAATAGCATTTAAGAAATTAAATGAAATAAAACAAAATGAAAATTTTTTTTTCTAAAATTTGAATTTTTTAATGAAAATCATCCCCCCACACGCCATATTAAGTACAAAAGGATATATTTCGCTCCTTGTAACAAGTAAACCTCCACTTACGCATTAATAGCGAGAAATATATTGCTCGTTAATTGGCCATCATGGCAATCTTTAAACCCCCATAACTTGACAAAAATGACAGCAGCTGAGAAATATTTTTAAGTTTGAGGTAAAGACAATGCTTTACAGATGATATAAAAATGCGTCAAATAGGGCTAGTTGAAAAATCAGATAAAAAAAGTCGGGAGAAATAAAAAAAAAGGCATAAATACTTCGTCACTTTCTTTGAAATTCGGAACGTTAAAAATGGATTGCTCATTAATTTTTGCTATCAAGCGAAGAATTACAAATGTCATTGGCCCTTTGAAGCTCAAAGTTTTGATCATTTTTAGCTCATGAAATCTTATGGCGCCAAAGGTATCTTTAGAAACATTTTAGGATCAGCCAGCCAAAAATGGAAATCTTAAAATAATACTAAAGGTAGTCAGGGGTTCGAATCACTTGGGGGAGGGGTCGTCCGCATCTTCTTCCTAAATGCGCTACTGTTTTTACATGTAATCAAGTTCCTCAGATATTCATCAGAATGACTGTCTTGAGAAAAAGCGTTTTGAACGTTTAGCTTTTTAGTCTTAATTCGAGCGCGTAAAGCAAGCAAGTGTTATAATATAATAGGACAAAAGACTTTTTTGAAGCCCTGAAAAGCTTCGTTTGCCCCTGGAAAATTTCTGTTCGAAGCTTAAATCAGTGTTTCATCGGAATCAAAAATAAATAAACTTCATTTGTTTTCTTTTTTTTTTGGTCTGGTTTTCTATGGCATTTTTGATTATGCGTAAATTACTAATGTTCAAAGCCTGGGTCTAATTCCTCTTTTCAAGCCACATACAAGAAACGACCCAAACTTTAAAATAACAGTTTGTATGTTTTTGAGCTTTTATCAATGTGGTCTGAACTGTATGCACTACATAACTTGCAACGGGCTGCTCTTGTATTTCAGAAGTCAAAATTTTCACTTAATTTCAGTGTAAACTAGATATTTTTTTTCGCGGTTTGACTTTGTTCTTGAAGTTTAGTTCATTCCCTTTGTTAAAAAAAGCAAACTTTACTATCAAACAGCAAAAGTTTTAAAATCTTATAAAAAACTTGATCGACTTCTAATTTCGAAATGAAATTTAAATTTTTAGATTCCCCAGCGGATTTTCATTTTCCCCAGCGGAATAAAATTTTTAACTATTGATCCAGTTTTCTCTTTTAAATTCGAAAGCTGAAGTTTTTTTTTTAAAAAGCAAGTCAGTTTTTTTGTTTCCGTGCGTACGCTTGATCTTTTCTAACGGTCTGTTAGGCATGTTTTTAATAGCAACTGTTTTGTGTGATATTTATTACGCCCCAAAAACTTGACCAGAAATTACTACAGCTATTTTTTGAGAAGTTCAAACTGCTGCCGGAAAAAACGTGATTGACTTCTTGCTTGAAAAATAGAATTTAATTTTAAGTACTATTGGAGGAATGTAGATTAACTTTTGATTCAGTTTTTCTCCAATTGAGCGATATATTTTTGACTTGAAAGCCGAAAAGTTGGCTTTTGTTGCAATACTTTGTTGGATTGAAAGGTGACAATTGGTCAATATGCTGGACTAATTATGCGCTTATTTATGGATTTTTGTATTATACTCAACGCGGAATTGCGCGTGCGCGTAGGTAAGACCAAATTTCCACGTTTTCAAAGAATCGTTCCGGCCAGAAAAAATATTTTTCAATACTTGCTTTGAGTTTACCCACAAAGCGATTAAAGTTATTTGATCCAATGTCTGTCATGGGAATACTTTGTGCGACATGGCATAGCAAAACCGGCTACACGTGTTACTGTACGCTGACATTTTTGACATCACTTATGGCGAACTATTGTATGTTGTGTTTTTCAAGTATACCCTGAATAACAGTAGTTTAAGTAATGTCTTGTAAGTTTAATGTCTTGTAGATCTCTTGTCTTTTGTTATTTATGCAAGTGGACAAGTAAACTGAATTATTCTGAGCACTTCGTCCAAGTGTGCGATGGTCACAATAGTTTCTAAGAGTCTGAGATCGAAGGCCTAGATTTTCATCCTTTTGACAACTTTGATTTTGGTTCAATTATTGAATTTCGCGTTTAAAGAATTATATGTATAAATGAACAAACTGGGCCAAATAACAGTGACGCCTCTTAGAGTACTTTTGAGGGCATCAAACAAAGTCGAGATTCAGATTTCAACACCGATTTGAACCCTACAGAAGATGGCTGGGCTATTTTAAATTCGACTCCACTGTATTATGCGAGCATAGTTGGGGCGCTTTAGCACTTTGATGCAGTGAAATTGTGTCAGTTTTGAGCAAACTTTGAGCTCCCAGATGATGTATGTTTAATAACTTTGGTCAAACAAGATTTGGCCCGATTTTGCGATCCCATCTAGTATGTAGTACGGTGCTGCTACTATTAAACCTATATAGCCTAGGAATGGGAATGCCAAATGTTAAATTGTTTGAACCAACTTCGCTCTAGCTCTCAAAATATATCTCACATTTGGATCGAGCTAACATTTGCAATTGTTATTACACTGAATGAAAAATTCTGATTCAACTTGGCTTTAATTGACTTCGTGTTAGTTTATTATTGTTACTATGGCGCCATCATTTTAGTTCACGTCCAAATCGTGCTAAGATTTTAAATCGCCGGCTTCTGTTTTGGTGAACTAACTCAAGACCACAATTCTACCTCAGTGGCCAAAGAGGGTAAACGTAATTTCTTACTTCAAGCTTCATACCTCGCTTAGTCTTCGTTCATAACCTCGCGAAAATTTCGCACTTTTAAACGCAGTGCAAATCCCAATTGGTTTTTCACGAATTTTTTGTGTGATTTAATAATTGATAATAATAATAATTGTTTTCAAGCGATATCGTTATAGAGAATGATGCAAATATTTGAAGTTTTCCTACAAAAGCATCAATTGAGAAAGTTATGACGTTAGAAAGTTGTCTAGTATATTTTCAGATTTGATTTTGTGCTGTAAATAATGTAATCGCCCAGTGGTTACTATTTCTTGGTAGTTTACGGCCTGGAATTTTTGACAGTTAGGTTTTCGTTTCTTTTCAAGAAAGAACATTTAGCTCAAGTGTATTTATCAATTTGAACGTGTTCTTTCTCTGTTATAGGCACTATTGGGTGCGTGAAAACTTCTCAGAAAGTGCAGTGAGTGGCACTACAGCAGCAGACCACGGCATATCAAGACACCCTCCTCTAAGCGCTCCTTCTCTGTTCGACCCAAAATCAGCCGCCGCCGCCGCGTCTTCGCCAATCAACAACCCCCAGCAGAACAAGTTCGCCCCCTTCACAAACCACACAACTGAGGCACAATCTCGTAAATTCTCAACACCTCACATAACCTCACTCTTCCCCGCTTTGACCCCCACCGAAGCCCAGAGGAACCCTTTGTCGAACACTTTGAACGAATCGCAGCAGAACCAAGCATCGCGAAGATTCAGTACAGGGGACTGTTTTAAAGATTTAGTAACAAGCTTGTACAGTGGCCAAACTAATATTACACAGCCTATTGTCGCAAACAGTAATGGGCATTTAAACTGGCAACAGAGTCAAAACGACCAACAGAAATTACTGTCGTCCAATTTCGCAAACCCACTTAACTCGAAAAACGCTTTAAACTCATTTCCTGAACTGCCACAGTGTTCAACTGCAGAGTCAAAACCTAGTAGTTTTCTCTCACAACTTAAAGACCCGAAGAGACTTCGAGCGATAGAGGAGAAGCAGAACTTCTTGGCGAAGCAGCACTTGAACGACTTAGCCGAGAGTAGTGTGCAGGCTTCTTGTGTCGAAACAGAGGAGGTTTTGGAAAAGTTTTTCCGCACTCCTCTAGCTTTCAATCGCAGTCCGCCTGGATCTGTCCTCGATAAACCCTATTTACGCTCGGAAGGATTAGGCGACGATTTTTCCAATTTCGGTTCCTGGGATTTTCAAAACCGAAACGAAATCCCGCTTAGAATATTTGTAGGAAACGAAGGATCGGAGATCAGCAATGCGAGTTTTCTAAATAACAACAACGTCACTCCTAGAAGTGGTGAATGCTCTAGGCTGTTGAAGCTAATTACAGATAAAAACTCGGGGGGATCCAACTTAAATTCACCGATTGGGAAAAGCTACGAAGGAACACCTCATATAAAGCAAGAACCGCTGTCCAACTATGAGAGCCAAAGTTGCCACCGCAGTCCCTATTCGAACTCCACGCAGATTATGTTAAGTCTGCTCGACCAGAAAAGGTCAAAATTAGCTCCAAAAGTGGCACCGCTTCAAATAGCACCTTTTCGAAGCCTGAACGCGGCGGAGAACGAGCAGATCTCAGATGACGTAATACTTAGTCCAGACTACGCAATCCAGCAGGGCTTTCCAGACAATTTACGTAATAATAGACCAATGACGTTGCTCCAAAGTGGAATGAATTGTTTCAATGGCGCTGGCATGGTCCAAGTGGCGTCCGGGTCCCCGAGCCAGATGGGGATGAACTCCATGGTACCCAGAGTGGTCAATGAGAACTCCCTGATGAAGATGGAAGGGGGACACCACGGAGGTGGAGGGTACCCATCCCCAGGAAATAACGCGTCTCCAGGGGTGACCAAAAAACGAAGTCGTCTGCCGTCACATGGTGATTATAGCTCTAACAAATTCTGTACTTTTATTGGTATTAATTATTTACTAAAATGTTTTTTTTTCTAGCTTTTCGAAAGTTTCTGCATTTTGTCTTCTGTTAATTTATTGTAGACTGTGAATGGTAATAAGCAGGTGCTATAAGCAAACACTAGAAGACAACTTCATATCTTGTTTTAAGATGATGTATCAACAAATTAAATGATAGATATGAACCGCTCTTGTGACCCTTGTTAAGAGAATATGCAATTTAGGGGTTGTTTTTTGGACTGGGATGTTGTCTCGCCATTACGCAGCTAGGACAGATTTTGGTGGGCCTCGAATCATCTACCTTTCGTCAGTGATACTTAGCGCCTTCACTGTCGCTCCCCTTTTTGGACCATGATACAACTAATAAGTAATTAGATGTTAAACGTCGACTGAAATATTTCTCAGGTCCTCACGCGAAGCGACAGAGCATGGACCACGGTCTGTCGCCTATGGACAACAACAACAGAATTATGGGCATGAACTCAACGCATAACGACAACCAAAACTTGAACTCTTCTACCTCACACAGACAGAATGAGAAGAGAGGAGACTCTTCCAGCAGTCCCTCTTCTGGCCTGGACAGTGACAAGAACCAGAATCGCCCTCATTGCCAGGCGTCTGCAGATTACATGGAGGACTTGGGCTTCTCATTTCCTCAATTGGGAGAAGGTAATTAAGAGTAGCAAGTTAGAGTAGTGTGAAAAGCACATAGCACTTGATCTTGAAACAGTTATAATGCAACACTTCACTCCAACGGCTTCTTTTTTTATAACTATACTTCAAAAATATCTATTCTCACCAAAATTTATCCATCAACGCAAGTTACCCATCTGGAATTAATGTCATTGTTTGAGTACACATTATATTCTGCTAATTTCCTGTCTTGGTTAGTCGCATCACACATTTTTTTACGATGGCTAGCCTCTACTACACATTTGAATAGTCAGACTGCTTTACATGTAATCAAATTACATGTACGCATTTATGACATAAAGGCGTGTTCAACTTCAAAAGAGGAGATAGGACAGCTACCCGAAATCTTTTGGGGAAATTCAAAATGCGCTTGGTGCAAATGTCCGAGCTAAAATGCCGGAAACACATGAAGACCACGCGAGCCGCCCAAAAAATTTTAACACCTTAGATTCTAAAAAAAATCTTCAAGACACTTAACACAAATAAATTAAGAAAAAAAATGTAATTGAATCATTACCCCGAAGCATTGCTTAAAAACATATTCATGAATTTAACAAGGATCCGACCACATTGATAAGAAAACTTCAAAAATCACCCTTTTCTTTTTTTAAATTTGTCTTTTGTGCGTTGGTGTTGTGATGAAATGAACAAAGTTAAAGCTAATAACATCAGTAAAACAAGGATAGCAGCTTGCTGTGCAAGTAGCACAGATTGTTCCGACCATAGTCCTAAAAATTACAACAAAAAATTATTTTAAAATTGTGTCGTTTTTTCGGCGTAGTGTGGTAAAAAAAGAGCTGAACAAGAAACTAGATATTAGGCATATTCGACAGTCATTGTAAAATAAGCAAATAAAATAATTTTCAGTTTTTTGAATTTTTGTAGTTTCTGATTCCAAAAAGGCGCTAAAATACTGAAAAAAAAACTAAAGCTACTCGAGTAAAAGTAAATTTTTACGCTTTAAATTAAACTTTTTTAAGCTTTTTAGGCACTAAATAAAGCAATTGTAAGCCTGCCCGTTCCCTTCATTCGCTCGAATTAAGATGAAAAACCAAAAATTCCAAACAGGTTTTTCTCGAAACAGGGAAAAAAACAGTAGAAAAAAATACGAACACACCCGTATACAAAGTTCCTCTGCATTTTTCAAATAGTCGAAACAATAATCAGATTAGACAACAGTTTTCTTCGGAGAAGGAAAATAACAAAAATGTTAATAAATGAAAATGAAAATAAAAGAATGATATGAGTTCTTGATATGATCAGATAACTTTACGAACGCGTAGAGCGTTTGTGAGTTAGCTATAATCTGCTACAGTCTGCGGGAGTTGTGTAGGAAACGTGAATTAAAAAAATTTTCGGAGAAATTTTCAAGTCTTTTTTAATGCCAATTTTTTCGCAGATTTTCTAAAATTTATTGCCAAGAAGGCTCTAAATGAAGCTCCAAAAACTCTCTTCAAGTAGCTAAATAAATAGTTTTTTTTGTTATTATAGCATCTATAATCGCCTAAATTTGGGCTCGAAATTAGTCTAGAACCCAAAAATTTCAAAGTGTTTTTTTTTCGACACAGAAAATTTTTTTAGTGTCTGTTGATCGGGACTGAAAGGGCTTCAATATGATATGTATCTTAGCTTATACTAATAATTATGTTTCCACGATTTTGCATAGAAAAGAACTAAAACATCCGAACACAAGTTTTTCAGTTCATGCCTTCCTTGTAAAACGTCTCTCGCCTTTGCTTTATATTTATCTATAGATATATAGAGTCTTAAGCGAATGCAATTCTACTCCTGAAAACATTTTCTAAGCACCATTATTTTTTGTATTTATGGTTTTTGGTACAAAAGAAGATTATTTAAAAAGTACTCGTAGCATATTTGATACAAGGATAGCCGGTTGTTTTGCTAGTGGCACAGAATGATTTGAGCAGATCCATAGAAAAATAGAATTTTTTCTTTAAATTTAACTATCGTTTTTCGTGCGTGATGTGATGAGAGAACTATACAAACGCGTAAAAAATTTGGATTCAGCATGATCGAAATTTGTTGTCTTCGAAAAATAAATATCTTACAAAAAAAAACAGAAGTCTTTTCTGTTTTTAACACAATATTTTTTAAAAACTTTTAATTGCCAAGAAAGCGCTAAATAAAGTCCTTAGCTAGTTTTACTTTTGGTTAAATCGAGTGTTTTTTTAGATGAAATGACCAATAGTATATCGAACGTAACTCGATTGCTTTACTCGCTCGAAATTAGACTGAAGCTCAAAATTTTCAAATACAAAATTTTCGATGTGGTTCACTGAAATGTCGTTTCTCGACACTGAAATTTCCTAATGTTGTGCGAATCATGACTGAAAGGGCTATATTACTCGAACCATTCTGATGATTATTTATGGTTCCTGATTTCCTCCCCATTTTCAATTGTCGAAACAAAAGCCAGTGATTTAAATAGCAAATATTTCTCAAAATTTATTCCTATTACTTGAGCCACTTTACTTGAGAACTTGTTGATTCTGCAGCATAGTTCTGAAAGTATTATCAGTTAAAATGTGTAAATAGTTGTCAGTTTTTCTAGTTTCATTTGTATCTCCCTTTTCTAAAATAAGAAATTAATTTTTGTCGACATTATTGCCGAAAGCAATGCGTTTTGATTACGTGGATCTCGATTAGTTTTCGAGTTGAACTTTGTCAAGAGTTTGATTGATTGAGGTCTCTTAATGTTGATGTTATTTCCGGTACAAATAATGCTTGTATCATCAGAGAATTGAATCAACTCAACAGTCGTACCTATTTCATATATGAAATCGTAAACGCAGAAGATAAAAGTATGTGGACCTAAAACGCCCTGTTTAAAACTGTATTTTGACCCCAACTAAAAGTAAAATTTTGATTATAAACGCCTAAAAAACCCTGTTGCTCCGAAAAACCATGTTGAAGAAGTTTGCGACGCTAATTTAGTGTATCATATTTAATTAAACTATTGTTTTTCAGGCGACGACATTGACGAGATGATTCAAAACTTGCCAATCGACGATGATTTCCTGAATGACCTGCAGATGTCACGAAACGACATCCCTACCCCGCCCTCGGGACAATCTGGCGATTCGTGTGCCACCTTCCCTGGTAAATTGCTGCAACTGTCATTGTAGTTTTGTGTCCTGAAAACCAGAAGTTGTTGAACATGTACAATCAGGAGTAGTTTGATTTCATTTCATGAGATTCATTTATGATTTGATTCAATTAGCATGTAATATTGTCGGATCATGGTAATTCAGATTCAAGGTAACTGGAGGCTTAATGGCTCGATATCTTGTCATGTGAAATTGGCACGTGAACAACCCTTAACCCGCCCTTGAATCGAACAGGACCAAAATGAACACAATTCGAAATATATAATCGAAGACAGTTTACAAAGTCGTTTAGAATTTGCAATATAATCGAACTTAGGTTGAGCAATAGAGAAATACTAGTGATTTAAGTTATAAATATGAGAATGAATAAATATCAAATGGTTAAAGTGATTCTATTAAGACTCTTCAATACAAATAGGACACTTGAACCTTAGAAGATTGATAAAATGATCGCACAAAAGATCATTCAGGGTTTTTCGCATTAAAGTCTTGCCTAGTAAATTATGATGCGTGAAAAAACCTTCCGTGGTGGGCTGTATTTTTGTTACGAGTCGGTCCGGGGCTCTTTTGGGAAAGAGCGGGTTTCAATGAATGATGTATTGATGCTTTCTGATTTGATTAATTTTATCAAAAAAGCATCAATCACAAATTGTTTGAAACTCAAACAGCTTTAGCGACACTTTTTTTGCTGTTAATTTCGAAAGTTGAATTTTTTGAAACAACAATTAAGTTTTTTTTTCTATTTCTTTGCATTCATTATTCTTTTCCGTGTCAGTGGCTATGTTTTCATGAAACAATCTACTATTAAGGGACTATACCTTTAAATGTGTGTTGTTTATATGGCAGTTGAATCTGAACTCATTGTAGGTGAATTTGGCAATCTTTCCGACATGAAAATACAGACCATAGAATCTCGGATGTTCATGTGTAGGTACATCGGACGAAGGCCGCAGCTCGGGGGGCAAGAGTTCCCCCAGTGAACACAATTCTATCTCGGGAGGGGGAGGAGGAGGAGGGAGCGAGAGGGGTGCTGCTAAGTGCACTGGCGCCCGGAGTAATCTGACGACTGAGGTGCTTCTGGGCAAACAACATGGTGCTAACTTGAAGACAAGTGACGGAGGGTCCACTAGTTAGTATTTAAACTAGGTTAAAGCAGCTCACTTCTGTTTTTTCAAGGCAATTTCTTTCAATCTTCGTTGCTAAAAGAATGGCAACATCCACTACCGAACAGCAAAAGTGTTAGGGTCATGAAAACTGCAATCGACTTCTAGTTTTGGTAGTAAATTTCAGTTTCCAAAACTCCAATTTTCAGATTCCTAATCTACAGGTTGGAGATTAAAATCCGCGACATTTGAAATAGTCTTATTTTTATATAGTATATATTGTATAGCATTGGCGATTTGATAGCAACTGTAGCAGCTTTATTGGTAGCTAGCATTAGTCCATTTTCAAGCGATCGTGGCGTAGATGCGAGGACGTGGACTCCCAATCTCTTGGTTGGAGTTTTGATATCTGCACATTGCAAAAGTTGTTCTTCAAGGCTCACTTTTTACCTTTTATTTTTCTGTTTCATTCTTTGTTCTTGCTTCCTAGAATTTTTCAAACCCTTTTCTCATTTGTATTTGTAACTGTATCTTGTAAAATTTCCATTATAGAATTTTTCTAAATCTTTGTTTTTAGTGAGATTTTAGAAATGCATAATTTATACAATTTTGTTGTATACATTCCAATCTATTACTTAAAATTTAGTGTGGTTGCCTTAAGTTAAATTACTACATGCAAAATTCGTCACCTACAAGTTTGTGCTCTTGTGCATTTTAGAGACCCCTTGTGCACTCAAAAGTCCTCTTTCTCGCTTCTATTTGCGAACTTGCAGCTTCGCCTCTACGTGAAACAAAAGACTCATAAAAGATTCTTGACATTCAAAGAGTTTTGATGCGATGTAATTTTTTCAAATTGTGAATAGTGTTCGATCCTTCCTTCAGATTTTGTGAGTTCATTGAAGTTTTCCCAACACATTTTGGTTTAGTTGTAAAAGAATGAAATGAATGTAACTTGTATAGGTCGCGATGCTTCTTATTTTTTAAAACTTTCTTTGTTATATAGTTCATGTCATCCGTTAAAATAAGGCAAACTCCATTAGCGAACAGCAAATAGCCACCGCAAATTTCAATAATTTTTAGTTTCAAACATTGCCTGAATTTTCTGAATTCTCAGTTGATTACACTTTTGAGCGTAGTGTAATAGTACGACTATTCTTTTTTCCAACCTAAGTAGCAAATAGTGGTACCACTTTTGCTGGTACCTTTTATTTTTGATAGCCTTTGTTTTGACATTCGATTAGTATGAATTAACACAGTTGATTCATTTTTTATTCATCAAACGAAACGAAAAGAGCTATTTGTTTCGAACAACAGTACAATAATTAAAACTAGATTTCAGAAATTTTCCAACTCAATATATATCGCAATATTTATCGAAATGCATAATTTATACGTAATTTGGCTGTATGCTTTCCAATTCAATACGTGCAAAATTTCTGTCCATGTCTTCAGTTTGTTATTTTCCAAATTCTTACATGTAAAAATGTGTCGACTTGTATTTGGTGCCTTTTTCGCAGCATCGGATTGGCAATTTATTAACATATGTAACTGCTTTATTATGGAATATTGTTATTTAATTTTCAAGGGCCTGTAGCGCAGATGTGAGAAAAGGGGACTCCTAATCCCCTGGTCGTAGGAGCGAATCCTCCGCAGCAAACTTTTCAGTTTTCAAGGCTTATTTTCAACTTTTCTTATTTGACATAGTTGAGCTGCTTTTCTGTCGTTTTCCTGCTAGTTTTTGGGAAGCACAGCCTCGCCTGTGTTAAAAAAAATTACCTTTAGATCCAGCTTTCTCTAAATGGGACAACTTTAAGTAAACAGGGTCAATCATACGAAATATTTGAAATTCAGAGAGCTGTAACGTGCCATTTTTTTCTCGTCGAAGTTTGAAAATTGAAAACTGTTGAAAAATTTTTAATCCTTCATTTCGCTTTTTTTTGTTCTTTTACTTTGTTCGAACCATTTTTTTGGCTATGTGATTGTAGCACTTGTTCATTTTTAGGGATTATCAAACAGTATGGCGTGATTAGCGCAGAAGTTCCCGGTCACACCAGTTAAAAGAGATTTCAAAAAAATACGACACAGTTGCGGCCTTCAAATGCAAATTGCAGACTCAGCGGTATTTTTTGTGTTAACAAAATCTGAAAAATCTTTTTGAAGTTCGATTTGTTTTCTTAAATAACTGTAGTTGTAATCTTAGAAAGTTTGTTTCGTTCTGCTTACACAGCAACTATCTCTCTTGCATTTTTCTGATTTTAGCAACAGATCGGAGGATAGTTAATAAAATCAGAAAAGGATACCTTTAGATTAAAATGAAAAATTTCATCCTACCTTTTTCATCATTCCGAGCTTGCGTAAGTGAAACTGAGTAGCAGAAGCGTCACATTTTTTGTTATCAAATCTCGACTGGGGCTTATGATTCTAAAACTAAAAGCCCAAAAAACTCTCTTCGAACCAAAACCAAGCTTAGGTCATAGTTTCGTCCTAGTTTTTGCACTTGGTTAAAACATTATATAATTTAAAGCTGTTTAAAAAAATACTGTGTCCCATGAAACTTATTGATTCAATCACATTTTTCAATTAGCTTTGATATGCATTTTTTTGTACTTTAGTACTAACGACTCTCCTACTATAAGTGATTTTCAGCTGTTCTGCTGGCTGTTCCTTCCTAAATTACTCCTCAGAAACAAAATATTAATTGGCGAGGAAATTCTGAACTGATTAGTTTCAAAAAGTGTTCGAAAACATTCATAGTTTAAGGTTCTTGAACTCAGATGATTTTATTGGTCTTAAAGTTGTTCCAAAAGAGAAAAAAGACAAATTGAGCCGAAAACATACGTTTTGTTTCATCGTAAATTTAAAATATCCATCCTCTTCTAGACAAAATGAGACAGAACTTTCCGCAGGCATTTCAATTTCCTTGCGGAGTTTAAAAAAATAGATGAATTAGTTGCAATGGAGATAGCCCGCATAGCAAACGAAGATGGAGTTTATTAGTTGGTATGGACGTAAAATAGTTGATTACATTTTGTGAAAGTGAGAATAACGGAAGTGGAGCAACTATTGTGCTTGTTATAAAATGTCGTTGCTTTCGTTGTTTGAAGACTCCCGAAACTCAGAGAGGAAGAGGAGTGTAGAAGGAAGCATGCAACTTCCACGTGCATCTTTGAAGCTCAACAAGTCCAACTCTTTCGAATCAGATGGGAGCAATCAATCCAATGGGGTTCGAATCTTGCAAATACTTTTCATTAATTTCATCATGCATTTTGTTTTTCTCAATATAATTTGGTTTTCATTGGTCCGGATCCAAAATGGGAGAAATATTCAATTCAAGGTCGCTGTAACAAAGATACATTTGGTTGAAATAACTATTTTCTTACTCCCAGTTTTGTTGAAAATTTTAATAATGACATAATAATAATTTTAATTGAGAACCAAGAGTCTTGGATAGTTCATGGCAACGCTTCCTTTCAACCTCTTTCATTAGCTGTGATTTAGAGTGGTGGAAAACTGAATGCCCAGATAATTGGAAGCAAGACCCTTTCGGAGCTGCTGGGATCGGCGCCGTCTGCGATCGCCGCGGAAGCACCCACGTCAAAAGAAAGCGAGTATCCCGGGTTCATGTTTTCGCGAGTTGAAGAGAAAAAGATGATGCTAAACATACAAAACAAAAAATTTATCACCCCAAAAAACGACTCAGTAGGAAAAAACAATTACAGTGAGCGCTCTTTGTTTATTTCGTTGGGAAGGAAGCAAGAGGGCGATGCGAATGTCGAATTGAGAACACTGGAGCGGAAGGCTAGCCGGAGGTCTTCGAGCGACGGGTCGGAATCTAACCCACCATCATATCTGAACAAAGTCTTAAACGAACCGATCGAAGAGTATACCTCAGAAGAGAATAGACGGAGCTGCTCTGTCGATATGAACGACATTGATATCGGAACCAGTGGGCTGAACTCGGGGGGAGTGGAAGATTCTGAGATGGCGCCGCTTCCGAGAATTAAAGGATTTCATGAAGTGGCTCATGAGTTGAGAGAAGCAGCGAGGAAGGAGGAGGAACGGGATCTTCAGGAGCAGCAGAACAAACAAGAATTTGCACGCCAGCAGCAAACTGAAAAACAGTCGCGCCAGACTACCCAGAACCAGTTCATGATGCAACAGCACCAAGCATCTTCAAATCAGAACCCCAACAACACTAATAGTAACATTGCTGGCAATGTACCGAATGTGACCAATAGATCTCCTCCGTCGTCTCGGGAAATCGGACAAAATATGTTCCAGTCTCAAAGGCAACAACAACAGCCACATCAGCCAAACAATAATCAACAGCAACAAGTTCAGCAGCAGCAGGGTTACATGTGCAACCAGCCCCAAAGGCCGAACTCGGTAGCAATAGCGCCGGCCATACAGCAGCAGCAAGGACCACCCTCTGTCCATCGGACAACACCTACAGGACAAATGCCCCCCACTCCTGGGCACAACATGCAGATACAGTATAGCCAATCAAATCACCAGAACCAGATGTTCCAAATGTCAGCCAACCAGAGCGAGGCAAGCAGAAAGAACAGCGCGGCATCTGTGAATGATTTGAACTCTGGCTTCGATCCAAATCTTCACCCGTTTCAGCAGCAGAATACAAATGCAAACGCTTCTCCTATACTGCATCAAACTCAGCCTCAGCAGCAGCATAATATGCAGCAGCAGCAGCAGCAGCAGCAGCAGCAGCAGTCGCCGGTGATGGGGGGACAGGAGTTCAAGCCGTTTCCACCTAACCTGTTCCGAGACCCAGTTAACCCTCCAAACCAGACAATTGCCAACTTCAGTGCCCCAGGTATAGATTTAATAATCATTATTGCTATAAAGAGGATTTAGGTCTTTCAATTTCCAACATTTTCGTTTATCATGCAATGCATCTCGACTTCTGCAATACACCGGTTAAGGAACTTCGTTTTTCAATAGCTTTTCCCCTCAATATCTATTGAGAAGAGCAAAACTGCTTCTTCGTAAACAGAAATTATGGAAAAAAAAATAACTGAATATGACGTGCATCTAACCTCTTGATATATGTTCAAGAATGCAAATTCAATGTAAAATTTAACAGGTGCAATGATGCGAGATCAGAAGTCGCCTCAGCAGCACAGTATGACTCCTCAAGTCTACGTACCCTCACACTGCGTCAACCCCCCACCGAACCATCACGCTCGAAGCGTGAACACTCCATCAATTCAACCTCAGCAACAACCCCAACAGAGACAACCAGATCATCATATACATCAGCAACACCAACAACAACAGCAACAAACACAGGCGGTAAAGTACTACCGACCGACGCAACCGAGTCAACAACAGATCTACGTGTCTGCATCCCCGGTTGCCCATCAGAACTTGCAGAATGAATCATCAATGCATCAAGTACCTCAGATGGGATCTTTCCCACAACACTACTACCAGCAGGGTCTCAACCCGCCAATGGTGACCAAACGTTTTGTAGGCACTGGCTACCAGCCTTCAATTGTGAGGGCTCCAATGGGGATGCAACAACATCCGCATCGTCTCATTCGTACGCCGATTGACCAAGCCCAAAACGTACCCCAAGGAGCGACAATGTATGCGATGGCAGGACACCCGCAATTGCATTCTCCCCATATCATGAACGGAGCCGCTTTCAACAGGTTCCCGGCACAAGGTGCAAACAACCCAGCTGCCAGAATAACCCAACAAGGGGGGTCCGCGTACCATCTGTACTCGATACCCCCCTCATTATCACAGCCCCACCCCCATGTTCAAAACATGCACAGTCCAATCAACGGCAGTGTGGACACACAACAGAGCTTGCAGTCTCCGGGTAATATAATGCGTCAGATGCCACCTGGAATGATGGGGAGGCCGCCGAGCGCAGTGCCCCAGGTGTACCACATGCCGAACAGCATGACACCTCAACCTAACCAGAAGCAACCACCCCACATTCATCATCAACAGCCGCCGCCGCCGCCGCAACAACCCAATGGTGCTAACACAATACAGAACGAATCGGCGCTGTCCGGCTTAATTCAACACGCGGGATCTCAGGCAGTGGCAGGACCTCAAATGTCTAGTACAACACTCTCTCCGACCATCAACACCTCAAACCTGGGAAGCAGTAGTTCTAATAACCATATCAATAATATTAATTGCGCTTCCATGGTTATGAGCAGTAGTAGTAACAATATTAACCTAAATAACCAAAACCAATGTATGGACAGGTTACAACCCATGCAGGTATCGAATAATTCCATGTCTGCAAACAGTGCCCACCTTCATATGACGAATAGCTCCTCTAAACAGAACCAAATGTATATGATGTCGACCACCTCAAAGCTGATGCACTCGCCACACTCTAACAATCATCAACAACAACAGAGCTACACACAGCCAGTTTCAAACAGTGTTTCTCACATGAATATGCAACAAATACAAGGCCAGAACAAAAGTACGGAAAAGCAACGAAAAAGCCCGAACAGCTCGAACAGTAAAAGCCTTGCCTCCAATCGACACGCGACAGCCGCCTCGCCTGTGAATAATGTAGAGCAAATGGACATTTCTGTAGGAAACACTGGTAGTGGAATCACAGAAAAGTTATCAGGGGGGTTGAAAATGTGCAGCTCAAGTTCTAGTCTCCAATCGATTTCTTCAGTTGAAGATGAGCCCAAAATGACAGAGCAAATGGAAGACCTGAATTCAATCTACGATGACTTTCTGTCTACTTTGAGTGGCGACAATCCGGGCAAAGCGGACGAGAGCATGGATACGTCTCATACGGATATGGGATCGAGTACAAATGACTTGATGGTGCCAAGCTTCATGCATAATCGTTAGTATCACGGTGACATGATAAATTCAAGTTTCTAATGGAGAACTAGATCTTCATAAATTGAATTGTAAGAGTCTTTGGATGTTGAGCATGTTAATAAACAACTGCAGAAATTTCCATTGCTTGAAAACATTTGCCAGATTGAGCAACACTAAAATTTATTTAGCCAGAGAATAAAGGGCAATGTATATTTTAATTTTCAGATAACACATATTGTGGTTTAGTTTTTTCGTTTAAATGGCAACTAGCTCAAAATGTTTTGATCGCATTCATACAATACAAATTCACAAAAATTGTCAAGCAAGCTCTCATAAGAAAATGAGGTTTTCTTAGCTTAAATCACTAATTTTGTTTTAACGAACGTTACTTGATCGCTTTTCTCGCTCAAAACCCAAAAACTTTAAAATTTCACTAAAACAATTTTTTGATAATATTCAATATCGACGACCCATTCCGATAATTATTTGTGGTACTTGATTTTTGCGTGGAAAATGGAAAAAAAAACGAAAAAACTAAAACACTTAATTGTGCATATTTGATAGTTTTCACGCTTGAAGCAGCAATTTGTTTAAGCTACTGCTGAACCTTTTCTAGACTTTTGAAAGTTTTTGTGTAGGTTTTACTGTTTTGTATAGCGAATAAAGGTGGGGTACATTTTCCGTGTAAAAATTTGAATTTTTTGTTGGATTTGACAGCTTATTGGTTTCTTATAGTAGATAAGTTTCTATGAAATTCTTTGCTCAATTTTAGTGCAGAGTCGAAATAACAGTGGACAGTACAACACGACAAACAACCTTATCTCCAACACGTCCCATGGTGGCTTCACAATGCTAAACACTTCCAGCCCGAGCCAATATGTGAGTCGAAGATCCCGAGGACATGTGAATTGATTGGGAAAGCTAAAACTGAGCAAGAAATCATTCGTTATGTTTTTTGGCGTGTTTAGTTTTTATCAATGTGCAAATGCAAATTTCTCTTACAAACTTGAAGTTTTCTCAAATGTTAAACTAAGGGATATTTTTGAGAACAGTAAGTGGTTTTGTTTAATGCAGCCTATGGCTAATACTATCTCGCCGGCGGCTGGAGGAGATGGGAACCTGTTGAAGAAACTGCTGAGCTCTGGCGCCCAGGTGACCAATATGGGAGTGAATGGAGCCAGCGTGCTTATCAGTGGAGCACCTGCAATGTCATCTGCGCAAGTCATGGGACAAAATACAATGTCCTCCATCAGTGGAGCATTTACCACCTCAACGTCTAACAGTAGTAATCATCTAACCACACGTTCATAACAGAATTGAACAAACGAACGAATCAGCCCAGTTTTAACGGTTGTTTTCGTAGATTGTCACTGCTGTATTTACGACACTTGCAGAACACCAAAGTTCAACTATTTGACACGTGCAGAACACCACTTTAGTTGGCGAAGCGGGAATTCTGCCAAGGAGTTATCGAGCACTACTCAGCCGAAATCCACTGCCCCACAAACATGCCATAGTTAAAAAAGTGTTGCGATGGTGACAAATTAAACAAAAGGCATGAAATAAAGTTAACAGGAAATGGCCAATAACAGATTATTGTGTGTCGAACACATTGTGTTGACGGCGTGAACTTAAGATGGACTGGTAGAAAACGGATCATTTTGCCGAAATCTAGCTTTACCTACTGTTTAGACTGAAAAGCTCATCTCAGCTACACAACAAGGATATTTAAACATTGGCAGCGGCGAATTACTATTGCTTCTTAGCTATCCAAGTAGAAAATGGATGTGGTTGATGTGTAGTTAGACTACATGAAATGAACGAACTCAAACTCTGTTAGTTAATCTGAACACAAACTCAGGCAAATACAATACTAAATAGAAGCTCAGTACGATAAGTATTTGCTATTCGATTCGAAGTTGGACAAAACTCTAAGTCAATTTATTTTTACCTATTTTGTCAATAATTCATTTTTGAATTTCAGTTTGTGCTGATAAATAAAGTAAAAATAGAAAGAAGGCATTAGAAATTTATTTATGAAACTAAACCCAGACAGCCGCTTTAGTGTTAATTTGTCTCCATTATTTTCTTGTTCTTCGTTTGTCTCTCTTTCTCTTCTTCCGCCAAAGAAGTACTAAAGTCTCTCTCAGTTGCTTCATATTTAGGTCAATGTCATATGTCAATGAAATGTGTATAGTATTTGTTCTAGAAATCGAATCAAACCACTTGTGCTAATTGGGATGTTGTGATTATTAGCGAACAGTTTTCCTCATAAAGATAGATCCCAAGCGATATGTTGCTACTGGAATAGCGATAGTTGTTGTACTGATCAAAGCCTCTGCGTGAATTCTTTGTTGTTATTGTTGCAACATCTGATGCAACTCGGCGAATAGTTGAAGGAACAAAAAATTGGCGACCACGGTCTTAGATTGAGAACAATTCAAAACTGAGTTTGAGAACAAGTTTTAAAAGATGTTTTTGACTTTTGGATCAGTTCTTTGCCATAAGGAGCAAAGGCACCAAATTACAATTTTGCGTTTGACCTTACATGGAAATGCAACAAGACAAAACTGTCCTATAAAATTCGCCCTGTTTGAAACTGAACTTTTGTTTGATGTTGCTGAAACATGTGATTAATTGAAATATCAAGATTGTATTTGTGGATGAAAAAACAATTCGAAAAAAAGGTCCAAATTTGCAATTGAATTGTGAACAATTGTTTGATCATTGGTGCGTTCACTCCTATTTCTTGTTTATCTCTCGCTCTCTCTCTGTCTACTCTTCTCACAACGAATAATATTGTTGAAATGTGAAAAAAGGAAACTCTCGCGAGGTTGCTTGAAGCTAACTTCGAGGTTCGCTAACGTTGCTATCTTGTACACTATATCGTATCGAGTTCGACTCATGTCCTCAATTTAATAATATATTCATTTTTGGCCTTAATCTATTTTTATATGTACAATTTACTATGATTCAGCTAATTTTTAAAACAAAAAATTAAGTCAAGTTAAATCAAGCGAACACAGGCAACATGATGCCACAAAAAAGAATTGCTGCAATAGGGATTCAGGGACAGTTTTTACAAAAGACATTTTTCACCAGGAGGTAACAACAGTTTTCTTAAATTGAGTAAAAAATCATTTAAGCTATTTAAGATTCGATGAATGTTTTTCGTTTTTCAAACTCGTGTATAAGTCGTAATTTCTTTTGCTTTCTCATGAAAAGTCTAAAAATGTGCTCAGGCTGGAATTTTCTTTTTTGCGGTTTGATTTTTTTCAAGTTCAGTTGATTTTTTTTGTAAAAAGAAAGATTAACTCCACTATTAACAACAGCATAAGTGTAAAAATCACGAAAAACGTGATATACTTGTAGTTTCGAAGCAGCTAGATTTAAGTTTTCAGATTTCCCTGCGATTTCCCTTAAATTGGGTTAATTTACTCGAAAACTTGTCAATTGTAATTTGCTAAAAGTGCAATCCTTTTTCCGTGAAATTTCGTAAGTTACTTTTTCTCTCCTTGCGTTCATTGGCACTTCAATTTTCTTTTGACTGTTTTTTGTGACAAATGTTTTATGTGGTGTTTTTTAACCTTCGAAAAGTTTACAGAAGAAACTGCATTTTTTTGAAGCTTTCAAGATTTCATTTTCATTCCGAAAATTCAAATTGTCTAAAAAACGTGACTGATTTTTATTTTCAAAAATCGAAAATTAAATTTCATAATTGCAGGTTGAATAAAATGATAATTTTTGATTCATTTCTGTCCAATTGAGCGATTACTTATTGTTTACTTTGAAACTCGAGTTTTGGCTATTTTTGCAAATTTTTGAAGGATTGATAGGTGACAATTGGTAAATTTGCGGGACTAAATATGCGTTATTTTGCGGATTTTTAAGTTATGCTGAACTCAGAAATGCACCTTGGCCTCGAAAATGTTAAATTGCCACTTTTTCCAGCAATCGTTCTCGACTAGAAAAATATTTTTCAGTACTTTTTATCTCTTCGCGACAACTCAAAGCAATTGAAGTTGTTTGTTGCATTGTCTGTCAAGGGAATAGTTTGTGCGACTTGGCATAGCAATCAGATGCACACTTAAATGTACGCTGACGTTTTTGACATCATTTGTGATTAACTTTTTGATATTGTCTTTTTCAAATTTTAGAAAAAAAAAATTTCATCTTGTTTTATTACATTTAATTTTTAAATGTTATTACTGCTCCATAAACCTTAAAAGGCAATCGAAACAATCAGGGCTTCGCCCTGATACGAGCAGTCTTACTTGGTTTTCTGATTGGATGTTGCAGTCAAATCAGTTTGTATAGCAAAACTATTCGGGCTAAATTTTTTCTACCGATGATTTGGACATTTCTTTTTGAAGTCGAAATCAATACTGAACTAATATTAAAATACTGCCATGCGCGTGCTTTGGGTTGACTATTGCCAATCTTTTTGTGACAGTTGGTAACAACACGTCCACGCACAGTATGGCCTACAAAAAAAACATAACTAACAGAACAAAGATAACCGCTGCTGTGAAAATAGCACTGAATGTTACGACCATAATAAAAATAAAAACTAGAAAGTTTTTTTTTCAAATTTTTTAAAGAATTTTCTGCGTTGTAATAAGAAGATCTGAACAAAAACGTAGGCATTTTCAATTGTCAAAGAAAAAATAGCAAATTGGGCAACAGTTTTTGAAGAAAGAAAACTAAAAAAAAATTAAAAATTTTCTTGAAATGTTATGCAAAAATTTTTGAAATGAACTAAATTTTTGATTCCCATATTGCGCTAAAAAGACTCCAAAAAAGGATTTCAGTAGAGTAAACTCAAATTTTTATGGCTTAAATTACGCATAATTAAGCTGTTGTTAGTCTGCTTGCTCGCTTTACGCGCTCGAAATTAGACGAAAAATCAAAAAATTCAAACCGGTTTTTCTAGATTTTTGAAAAATGATTTATTACCTTTCGAGTTATGACTAAAAGATTTTTTACTATTAATACAAATCGCTCAAATACTATTGGTATACTAAAATGAGTAACTACAATTACAAGAATGAAAGAGAATGAACTGAATTGAAATTGTTTTTTTTTTCTGATAAACTAGAAAAATGCAGCAAAGTACAATTGACTTTGAAAAGACAAACATGACTTTGAATTAAAGTAGCTGAAAACAATTCGCAACATTCTCCAAAGCATGAAAAAATTTTATTTGACACTATGAACGTAGCTAATGTAACACTCATAGTCCTTTCCCACTTCAACCACGTCCAACAAAAAGTAGAAACAAAAGTAACAAACTTACTATATGCACCATGAACTTTACAAGAGAAGCTCAAATAAATAATCAGAGCGCAAACAGTGTAAAAACTATAAACGTTTCATACAGATATCTCAACAGGGAAAAATTTACTGAATAAATTTACTGAATAGTAAAAATCAATCGACGTAAAATAAAGCTGATGAATTGATAAAAGTGTTAAATGTGCTAAATCTGGGCTTAGAGTCGGCTATAATTTCGACAAAAAATTCGAGTTAGATGGATGATGAAATTGGAAGTCGGATCCAAAAAAAGAGGAAATAAGTGAGTTGTTAATTTGAGCACTTTTGGCTGTGTTGTAGTTGTTGTAGGACATATCTGCGTCCACTCTAGTTTCATTTTCAATCACTGACGAGATAATGCTTACCTAGTCTTGCAGTAGTGCGTTAGTTTCAGCCAAAAAGAATATCTCAACTATCATATGTGGGTCTAAAAAAGAATTGTAAGTAGTGGTTTTTTTGTGGATTTCGGCTTTCAATGTGTTGCTTTCTGCAGTTCCTCCAAATAGGGTCAGAAAGACTCATTGCATTGACAGGTGATGACAAAACCTCTGATCTGCGAGTTCTCCGGCGTCTTGCTGGGACAAATAACCTAATTCAATGGTCGCTCTGGTTCTTCTTCTCAATTGATGACCGCTCTAGCGGTCGGTGCAACTCGGTCGATGCAACTCGGTCGGTGCAACTCAATCGGTGCAATTTTGAACTTACCACGTTTGTCCTACGTCTGAAAAAGCTGCCCGTTGGGATGGAAGGAGTGTTAAGAAACCATTCGCGAATCTTAAGACTCCTTCCTGAATCCTTTCGAGAGAGCTCCGGTAATGATTCCTCGCTTGATATTGGTTCCTCGCTAGTGCTTTTTGATCTTTGAGATTCGATTGTCACATGTTCGTCTATTGTCGTCTGTTGCTGAAGCAACTTTCCCGCACTTTGATAAATCATCGAATAAGTCATAAATTGATTCTAAAGTCACTGCGATTTGTAACATACCATTGAAAAGTTTGAATTAAACCTTCGTGAATCTTGTTGATAAGAAAGATTATCAATACATGCTTTGGCGAATGCTGAACAGCGAAAATTATCATCCTTTTTTGACAGCCGACTAACTTGAGCAAAATTCTCTTTTTTTCACTCTGATATCTCAAAAAACAATAAAACAAAAACACCCCCTTTCAATACACTTGATCCCTGATCTTACCCGGTATTTTTCTTCAGACTGGCACACCAGATTTTTTCGTTTGACCCTTGAAAATAATCTGTGAAGACGAAACTACACAACCGACTGCGCAGTTCACATTATTTGGAAAATATATTCAACAGCTGCATGTCACGTATTCAACAACAGAAGACATAGAAAAAAAAACAGAGAATTGAGAAATAAGTTTTGACAAGAACATCATCGAAGAAAAAAAGGAAGAAGAGAAAAGATCTGACAAAATGTACATGTCTTCTTAAAAAAAAAAGAATAAATGTTTGCATTAATCAATATATGTTTACTTGTACATTGATATTGATTTGTAACCCCGAGTTGAGCGAACAAATTTGCGTGTAACTACTCTGAGGAGAGCGAGTTTGAGAGCAAAACTTAACTTGTTTTAATAACAAAACCTCCAAAATTTATCAGTTTTCTTAGCCGTTTTCCTTTCAGACTTGCTCTCCACCTAACCAAGGAAAACCAAGTTATTTTGAGCGCATCTGAGTAAAAAAGAAACCCGATTTGAATCGACGCTGTCGCGACTTTTTGTTTTTCCGTAAACGGGATACTCCGAAAACCCCCTTTTCCAAAAGATAGTTATTTTTCGGCATTTTATCATTTCGTAAAAAAAAAAAAAAAAAAAAAAAAAAAAAAAAATCATTTCCTGTTTTTAACTTTCCTGTTTGCATTTTTTCTGTACAATCTAAACAAACATCTGACGAACTTTAGATTTTTAAAAAAAAAAAAAAAAAAAAAACGACGAATATTATTTTTACAATAATAGATGGTGAAGCAGTTGTTGAGCATGTTGTCTGGGTCTCTCTTGTCTTAATGTGCGAATATAATTGTCCTTCCTTTGTCTCGTTTTAAATTGTGTTTGTGTGTAGATGCGTTTTCCTCTCGTTGTTTCTGGAAAATTGTCGTCCCTTTGTATCCTTGCTTTGAGTGTAGCCTGTAAATTACCATAACACGGAAACAACTAAAAAAAAAAAAAAAAAAAAAAATCATTTAATTTCGAGTTTACCAAAAAAAAAAATAGCAAGTCTTTTTTTTCCCTCAAAAAACATTTAAATATTTTGAAAACAACAGCAAACACTTTAACAAAAACAAATTGAAGAAAACATTCGAAGTTTTTTTTTTTCTCTAACTTTAGTTTGAAGTAAAATTGAATAAGAGGTTAAAAAAAAAAAAAAAAAAAAAAAAAACGGCCGAAACGGAACAAGCGCCGTCCTTATCTACGACTCTCAACAACTATGGACGATACCAATACCAACAATTCGTCGACGTCAACAATAACTGCAAAAATTGCCTCAAGTAAATTCAGGCTGGCTAGAATCGAAATGAGCCGGTCTATGGAGTTCTTACAGTCACAGATAGAAAGAGGGACCCATATTAGTTCTTTGAAGACTTTGGCGCAGAAAACAGAAGACCGATTAGAACAAATGAAAGTAATAGCAACCGAAGTGTTCGCAAATGGATCTTCGGAAGAGAACGACGACGCTATGGAGATATGTGCATGTCTTTCACGACAACTTATAGAGCTAACCCACAACGTCAACACTCTAGGCGAAGACTTAACCAGCTGTTCTGGTTCTAATACAATAAACGTAAACAAATCGACGCCTGTATCCCGGCGAAACCCCTTCGTCAAGGACACTTATGCCGAAAATCACTTCACTCAGCCCTCTAGCAACCGCGTGAACAATTCATCTGATGGAGAGCCAATTAACTTACAGAACGACATGCTACTTCACCAACACTCAACCACCGACGTACCGCAAATATCTTTGAACCACTCTGCAAACGAATCATTGTCTAGAGAGTTGACCTCTCTAAGTTCTCAGTCAAGAGAAGAAAGCTTGGAACAAAAAAGGTTTACAGGATATGAACAAACTATTCAACCAACGAATCAACTACTACTAACATCAGTACACCAAGCATTGCCAGACAACTTACATTTGAATCGAAGCCATGATTCGTTTCAGTTTTCAGCTCCAGCAGTCCATGCAAATCTCCACGAAAAATTTTCATTGGAATCTTCATTTGCTTATTCCAATCGTCAGCAACCAGGAAACGCTATACAAACATCAACTTCAAAGGAAAATAATTTCCATCTAACTCATCAGAAAAATTTAGAGCAGTATACATCTCCCCCTACTGTCATACAAGCGAATCGGAACCCGTTTGCTCAAAGTCACTCGGTTGAACAGTTTCAAAGAACTTTGGATTTGAACAACCAAGTAGTGGATAGTCATGGGGATATTAAAAGGCACCAGGTAGTGGATAGTCATGGGTTTGATAAAAATCAATTAAACATTCTACATGCACATCATTGTCATGAACCGGTTTTCAACAACCCGATATCAACACACTGCGAACAGAATAGAGACGCGCTTAAAGAAAATCATTCAGGATACCTCATTCATCCTAACTACAACCAAATTCCACCGCATCTGCTTGTGCAAAACCATCCCTACAACCAGATAACGGATACTCACGTTGGTAATAGCTACCACACAAACAATCTTCCTACGCAACATCATCTTGATCAGGCTATAAATAATCCAATTTCATCAAACAGGCAACAGAATAGAGATCCATTTGGAGAAAGTAATTCAAAACTTTTCAATTATCAGAATTACAACCAAGCTCGACCCATTCCAACAATGCACAACTCTGAAACTTACGCAAGTTTTTTACCCGGACAAGAAAAAATTGACTATAAGTTTTCTGTTAAACTTCCTCCAATTAAGCTACCTAACTACGACGGAGACCCGATGGCTTACCACGACTGGATAAACATGTTCCAGGCTACAGTTGATAGGAATCATACAATTAGTGACACTCACCGGATGACTTATCTACAGGATTCGGTGTCAGGAAAAGCAAAAGCACTCATCAAAGGGTACTCATGTAACCCTGCTTTTTACAAAGCCGCACTGAGGGACCTTCAAAATCATTTTGGCGACTCAAACTATATTGTAAATGCTTTCATTCAGCAAATTGAAACTTGGCCGTCCTCAACTAGTAACAATCGTTCAGTTGTTTCATTCGCATCCTTTTTGAAACAGTTAGTTCGAACCTTCCAAAATTTGGGTTTTCAAGCAGATTTGCATTCTACAGCTTTACTCAAACTTATCAAAACTAAAGTTCCTGACAATTTACTTATGAAATGGACTGAATACGCTGTCCGTGAAAATGTTCAAAACAACAACGTACAATTGTTTCAGGAGTGGCTTGAAATACAAGCTAAAGTATTGGAAAGATTACAAGGGGAGCACTCGTTTCTGGGGACGTCAGCGGTCAAAGATCAGGAGCTTAAGACACAAAATCAAACGTCTTTGGGAAGTAAGCAAAACGCTAAAATGGGGTCTGACATCAATACGACAACCAAATTCCAATATCCTTCTAAAAAGTGCTTCATTTGTTCGCAGGAACATTTTTTGGCTCATTGCACCCGCTACCAGAGCTTAGCACCAGTTGAAAAATATAATTTGGTAAAACAGCATGAGCTTTGCATAAATTGCTTAAGTTCTCGCCATTCAAGAAACAATTGCAATTCAGAGAGACGATGTCAGCAATGTAGAGGGTTCCATCATACGTCACTTCATGATCCATCTCGATTTACAAGCAAAAACAGCGCATCTTATGCAGCAATCGTCTCAGGAAAAAACGAAGATGATAAGGAGTTTACAACCTCAACCTCTAGCAGATATGGCCTGTCGCATAGCATTGACAAAAACACATACCATCAACAAAAACAAGCGGACAGTGAAATTCATTTTACAAAAAAGGGAGGGTTTACTGCTTCAGAAAAAGCAACATTTGAACGGTTACCCAACATTTGGTTCGAACAATTACAGCTGATCCCTGTGTCGTTCGTCAATAATGGTAAAGTGTGTGACACTTACGCTCTCATTGACCCTGGCAGCCAATTTACTTTTATGCTTGATCAAATTGCAGACTTCTTGGAAATCTCATCATCAGAAACAGCAAACATGTCTTTACAATATATAAATATCAACCATGAGATGCCGGTTGCAAAACTAGACAACATCGTTAATTTAGCACCGTACAAACAAACGGGACAAACATTTCCAATTCGTAATGTTTATAAAACGCCATTTTTAAATATACCTCCTGCAGATGTTGCTCATCTGAATGAAATCTGTCAGGGTTTCAAAGGTTTTAGCCACATAAAATTCCCCAATATTGCTGGCGGAAGAATTGGAGCACTACTTGGCGTTAATACGTTCTCTTATACGTACCCCATTCAAGTAATTGAAGGAAATGATTGCCGACCACACGGAATACAAACTCGACTGGGTTGGACAATTGCAGGAGAATATCACCAAACAATTGCTCCCACACGTTTGAATAAAGTGCGCAACAGACAAACTTCGGGATTTGTTTTCCACGTTACAAGAAAGTCAAATGAATCTGTTGAGCAGCCATTGGACTATTTAATTCAGCAATTCTGGAAAATTGAAGAAACTGGACAAAAAACAACAGAAAAGGAGTTTTATACCGAAAACAATTTGGCGGCAATTCGGATCCTTGAAAACACAATACATCATACAGGAGAAACGTATGAAATTGGTTTACCGTGGAAGAACGAGACTCAATTGCAGAATAACTACTACATAGCCCTTAATCAATTAAAATCACTTGATCGCCGACTTGCTAAAAACAACGATCTACGAAATTTATACGAAGCAACCCTCGTAAATGACCTCGAAAAGAAACACGTGCGACCTGTAGAAATGAAAAGAATAAAACCCTCGCGAATTTGGTATCTACCACATCACCCAGTGCAAAACCCAAATAAACCGACAAAAATCAGAAGAGTAGCCAACGCTGCATCTCTTTTTAAAGGCCAATCACTTAACAACAATCTCCTCACAGGTCCAGATCTACTTGCAAATCTGACAGGGATTCTGCTGCGCTTCCGCAAACATTCTATTGGTCTTCTTGCCGATATTGAAGGGATGTTTATGCAAGTAAAAATTCGTGAAGAAGATAGGCCAGCCTTGCGTTTCCTCTGGAGCTATAACGGAAAAGTTCATCAGTATGAATACACGCGGTTAATATTTGGAGCCACATGTTCACCATTCTGCGCTATTTATGCATTACAAAAATGCGCTTTGGACAACAAAGACTCGTTTCCTCTGGCTTATGATGCAATTCTAAACAGTTTTTATATGGATGACTACATTGCCTCAGTACCGACGTTAGCTGAAGCACAATGCGTTTCAAGAGAAACCAGGGAGTCTTTAAAACAAGGTGGTTTTCGTCTCACCAAGTTCTTATCTAACAACAAGCTCGCCCTGCAACATATTCCTTGCGAAGACCACGACGAGATAAAAACTTCAACTCGTGTTCTTGGACAAAACTGGAAAATTGACAGTGATGAGTTTTTTATTGATCCCCTTCAAAACTTTCCTACTCTGGCTGATAATTATACTCAACGGAAACTCTTCAGCTTATTGTCGTCTATTTTCGACCCTCTAGGAATTATAGCACCAGTAACAATTCGTTTGAAGGCTCTACTGCAGCAGATTTGGAGGCTAGGTTTGAAATGGGATAATCAGATACCTAGTGATCATCAACACAAGCTACAGAAAATCCTGGATTCTTTTCTCAAGATGGAAAGAATAACTTTGCCAAGAGTTTTGTTTCCAAATCAAAGCAATAAATCGTGGAGTTTGGAAATACACGCATTTACTGACGCTTCACTCATCGGTATGGCCGCAGTCTTGTTCTTGCGAATGCATAATTTAGACGAAACAGTAATTGAATGTAAATTTTTGATTGGCAAAAGCAAGGTTGCGCCTATTAAACAACTGAGTGTACCAAAACTTGATTTAGAAGCTGCAACAATTGGAGCACGTCTTTTGTCATTTACGTCCAAAGAACTTCATCTCAATAGAACAGCTGTTTTACATGTCTGGACAGACATTCAGGTAGTACTTGATTGGATAAAATCAACGAAACAGCAAAAAACATTTGTGGCAAATCGACTGACTGAAATTTCAACAATGGATCATCAACTACAATGGCATCACATTCCAACTACTCTGAATCCTGCAGATCACGGTACTCGAGGTCTTGAACCCAGGGAAATTAATGAAAAATGGCTCACACCTCCAGCCTTCTTGAAACAACCTAAGTATCTTTGGCACGATAATACTTTGCTCGCAACAACAGTGGTTGCTGCGGGTTTTCAAAGACAGACCAAGCATAAAAAATTGTCTCTAAATGAGCCAATTTTCGACATTAGACGATTTTCTACATGGAACAAGCTAATTTTAACTCTCACCACAGTCATGAGTTTCATTTCCAGACTACAAATTAGGATTCTCAACAGAAAAACCAATCAAAACCCATCCTCCAGTGATGAAAATGAACAAATTTTTTGCAACACCTCAGATGTTGAAAAGGCCAAGCTATACGCAATCAAAATTTGTCAGGCTCAGTCGTTTCCTAATACTATCAAAAAATTAGAAAGCAAAAGCAAAATTGACAATAAAGACAAATTGGTTCAATTGAATCCCTTTTTGGATCAAAAGACAGTTCTAAGAGCTCGAGGTCGTCTTGAGTTTGCATCTTGTATGAAAGAAGATGCAAGGTTTCCGATAATATTGGATGCGAAAAATGCAATAACAAAATTGTACATTGAACACGCACATCATATTTGTGTACATCAAGGATCAGAGTTTGTCAAATCCTTCATACAGCAACGCTACTACATTATTGGTGTACGACTGGCTCTACGCAGTGTACGTTTTAAATGTTTCATATGCAGACGGTTCGATGCGCAAAACCTCCAGCCAAAAATGGCACCCCTACCAAGCTCAAGATTTCCACAGGAGAACACTCACTACCCTTTCATCAGCACAGGAGTAGATTTCTTCGGGCCATTCTTCATTCAAAACAGAAAGAAAACAGAGAAACACTACGCTATCATCTTTAACTGCCTGACAACTAGAGCAGCCCATTTGGAGTCTTGCCCAGATTTGAAAACTGATACCTTCCTTAATGCACTTGCCCGGTTTACAGCCAGAAGAGGGAGCCCTAAAACAATTTACAGTGACAATGGAAAGACTTTTGTAGAAGCTGGTAATGAGCTAAAGAAGTGCCTCAAAGAACTAGATAGAAACAAAATTGAAACCAAGCTAGCAGTCAACGAAATTGAATGGAAATTCAATCCGCCTTATGGTCCTCATTTTGGCGGGGCCTGGGAGCGATTAATCCAAATCGCTAAACGCACAATTCTGATTATTCTTGGATCTAAGAAGCTTACGCTTGATCTTTTCAAT